>NW_025728058.1:341543-683087 GCF_021461385.2 Schistocerca piceifrons
AAGATGAGTCAGTCTTCTTGTACTTAATTCGGCATTGTGCCTTTTTTATTTAATTCCGATGCAATTTCTGTGTTTCATCGTCAATAAGAAGGTCCAAGGGATACAGTAAACCTCGAGTGAAGTATCGGAATCTATAACTAGTGTCACAGGAATGGTTCAAACATAGACAGTAGGAAGAGTCAGTCTTCTTGTATTTAAGTCGGCATTGTGCCTTTTCTATTTAATTCAGATGCAATTTGTGTATTTCATCGTCAATAAGAAGGTCCAGGGTATATTGTAAACCTGACGTGAGGCATCGGAATCTATAACTAGTGTCAGAGGAATGGTTCAAAACATAGGCAGTAAGAAGAGTCAGTCCTCTTGTACTTAAGGCGGCATTGTGCCTTTTGTATTTAATTCCGATGCAATTTCTGTGTTTCATCGTCAATAAGAAGGTCCAAGGGATACAGTAAACATGGAGTGAAGCATCGGAATCTATAACTTGTGTCACAGGAACGGTTCAAAACATCGACAGTAAGAAGAGTCAGTCTTCTTGTACTTAATTCGGCATTGTGCCTTTAGTATTTAATTCCAATACAATTTCAGTGTTTGATTGTCAATAGGAAGATCAGAGGGATACTGTAAATATGAAGTGAAGCATCGGAAGCCATAACTAGTGTCAGAGGAATGGTTCAAAACATAGTCAGTAAGAAGGGTCAGTCTTCTTGTACTTAAATCGGCATTGTGCCTTTTGTATTTAATTCCGTTGCAATTTCTGTGATTCATCGTCAATAAGAGGGTCAGAGGGATACAGTAAACCTGAGGTGTAGCATCGACATCTATAACTGGTGTCACAGGAATGGTTCAAAACATAGACAAAAGAAGAGTCAGTCTTCTTGTACTTAAGTCGGCATTGTCCCTTTTGTATTTAATTCCGTTGCAATTTCTGTGTTTCATCGTCAATAAGAGGGTCAGAGGGATACAGTAAACCTGAAGTGAAGCATCGGAATCTATAACTAGTGTCACAGGAATGGTATAAACATAGAAAGTTGGAAGAGTCAGTCTTCTTGTACTTAAGTCGGCATTGTTCTTTCTCTATTTAATTCCGATGCAATTGCTGTGTTTCATCGTCAATTAGAAGGTCCAAGCGATACAGTAAACCTGAAGTGAAGCATCGGAATCTATAACTAGTGTCACAGGAATGGTTCAAAGCATAGTCAGTAAGAAGAGTCAATGTTCTTGTACTTAAGTCGGCATTGTGCCTTTTGTATTTAATTCCGATGCAATTTCTGTGTTTCATCGTCAATTAGAAGGTCCAAGGGATACAGTAAACCTGCAGTGAAGCATCGGAATCTGTAACTGATGTCACAGGAATGGTTCAAAACATAAACAGTAGGATGAGTCAGTCTTCTTGTACTTGAGTCGGCATTGTGCCTTTTTTATTTAATTCCGACGCCATTTCTGTGTTTCATCGTCAATAAGAACGTCAGAGGGATACAGTATATCTGAAGTGAAGCATCGGAATCTATAACTAGTGTCACAGGAATGGTTCAAAACATAGTCAGTAACATGAGTCAGTCATCTAGTACTAAAGTCGGCATTGTGTTTTTTGTATTTAATTCGGATGCAATGTCTGTGTGTCATCGTCAATAAGTAGGTCCAAGGGATCCAGTAAACCTGAAGTGAAGCACCGGAATATATAACTAGTGTCACAGGAATGCTTCAAAACATAGTCGGTAAGAAGAGTCAGTCTTCTTGTACTTAAGTCCCCATTGTGAAATTTGTATTAATTTCCGATGCAATTTCTGTGTTTCATCGTAAATAAGAAGGTCCAAGGGATACAGTAAACCTGGAGTGAAGCATCGAAATCTATAACTAGTGTCACAGGAATGGTTCAAATCATCGACAGTAAGAAGAGTCAGTCTTCTTGTACTTAATTCGGCATTGTGCCTTTAGCATTTTATTCCAATACAATTTCTGTGTTTGATTGTCAATAGGAAGATCAGAGGGATACAGTAAATCTGAAGTGAAGTATCGGAAGCTATAACTAGTATCAGAGGAATGGTTCAAAACATAGTCAGTAAGAAGAGTCAATGTTCTTGTACTTAAATCGGCATTGTGCCTTTTGTACTTAATTCCGATGCAATTTCTGTGTTTCATCGTCAATAAGAAGGTCCAAGGGATACAGTAAACCTGAAGTGAAGCATCGGAATCTATAACTAGTGTCACAGAAAAGGTTCAAATCATAGACAGTGGGAAGAGTCAGTCTTCTTGTACTTAAGTCGGCCTTGTGCCTTTTGTATTTAATTCCGATGCAATTTCTGTGTTTCATCGTCATTAATAAGGTCAGAGGGATACAGTAAACCTGAAGTGAAGCATCGGAATCTAAAACTAGTGTCACAGGAATGGTTCAAATCATAGACAGTAGGAAGAGTCAGTCTTCTTGTACTTAAGTCGGCTTTGTGCCTTTT
Source organism: Schistocerca piceifrons (assembly GCF_021461385.2). Taxonomy (NCBI): domain Eukaryota; kingdom Metazoa; phylum Arthropoda; class Insecta; order Orthoptera; family Acrididae; genus Schistocerca; species Schistocerca piceifrons. The sequence continues at coordinate 343,994 of NW_025728058.1, forward strand.
GTATTTAATTCCGATGCAATTTCTGTGTGTCATCGCCAATAAGTAGGTAGAAGGGATCCAGTAAACCTGAAGTGAAGCACCGGAATATATAACTAGTGTCACAGGAATGGTCAAAACATAGTCGGTAAGAAGAGTCAGTCTTCCTGTACTTAAGTCGCCATTGTGCCTTCCGTATTAATTTCCGATGCAATTTCTGTGTTTCATCGTAAATAAGAAGGTCCAAGGGATACAGTAAACCTGAAGTGAAGGATCGGAATCTAAAACTAGTGTCACAGGAATGGTTCAAATCATAGACAGTAGGAAGAGTCAATCTTCTTGTACTTAAGTCGGCATTGTCCCTTTTGTATTTAATTCCGTTGCAATTTCTGTGATTCATCGTCAATAAGAGGGTCAGAGGGATACAGTAAACCTGAGGTGTAGCATCGACATCTATAACTGGTGTCACAGGAATGGTTCAAAATATAGACAGAAGAAGAGTCAGTCTTCTTGTACTTAAGTCGGCATTGTCCCTTTTGTATTTAATTCCGTTGCAATTTCTGTGTTTCATCGTCAATAAGAGGGTCAGAGGTATACAGTAAACCTGAAGTGACGCATCGGAATCTATAACTAGTGTCACAGGAATGGTATAAACATAGAAAGTAGGAAGAGTCAGTCTTCTTGTACATAAGTCGGCATTGTGCCTTCTCTGTTTAATTCCGATGCAATTGCTGTGTTTCATCGTCAAATAAGAAGGTCCAAGGGATACAGTAAACCTGCAGTGAAGCATCGGAATCTGTAACTAATGTCACAGGAATGGTTCAAAGCATAGTCAGTAAGATGAGTCAGTCATCTTGTACTAAAGGCGGCAATGTGCCTTTTGTATTTAATTCCGATGCAATTTCTGTATATCATCGTCAATAAGAAGGTCCAAGAGATACAGTAAACCTGAAGTGAAGCTTCGGAATCCATAACTAGTGTCCCAGGAGTGGTTCAAAACATAGACAGTGGGAAGGATCAGTCTTCTTGTACTTAAGTCGGCATTGTGCCTTTTGTATTTAATTCCGATGCAATTTCTGTTTTTCATCGTCAATAAGAAGGTCAGTGGGATACAGTAAACCTGAAGTGAGCACCGGAATCTATAACTAGTGTCACAGGAATGGTTCAAAACATAGACAGTAAGAAGAGTCAGTCTTCGTGTACTTAAGTCGGCATTGTGCCTTTTGTATTTAATTCCGATGTAATTTCTGTGTTTCATCGTCATTAATAAGGTCAGAGGGATACAGTAAACTTGAAGTGAAGCATCGGAATCTAAAACTAGTGTCACAGGAATGGTTCAAATCATAGACAGTAGGAAGAGTCAGTCTTCTTTTACATAAGTCGGCATTGTGCCTTTTGTATTTAATTCCGATGCAATTTCTGTGTGTCATCGTCAATAAGTAGGTCCAAGGGATCCAGTAAACCTGAAGTGAAGCACCGGAATATATAACTAGTGTCACAGGAATGGTCAAAACATAGTCGGTAAGAAGAGTCAGTCTTCCTGTACTTAAGTCGCCATTGTGCCTTTTGTATTAATTTCCGATGCAATTTCTGTGTTTCATCGTAAATAAGAAGGTCCAAGGGATACAGTAAACCTGGAGTGAAGCACCGGAATCTATAACTAGTGTCACAGGAATGGTTCAAATTATAGACAGTAAGAAGTGTCAGTCTTCTTGTACTTAATTCAGCAATGTGCCCTTTGGATTTAATTCCGATGCAATTTCTGTGTTTCATCGTCAATAAGAAGGTCAGAGGGATACAGTAAACCTGAAGTTAAGCTTCGGAATCTATAACTAGTGTCACAGGAATGGTTCAAAACATAGTCAGTAAGAAGAGTCAGTCTTCTTGTACTTAAGTCGGCATTGTGCCTTTTGTATTTAATTCCGATGCCATTTCTGTGTTTCATCGTCAATAAGAAGGTCCAAGGGATACAGTAAACCTGAAGTGAAGCAATGAAATCTATAACTAGTGTCACAGAAATGGTTCAAACATAGACAGTAGGAAGTGTCAGTCTTCTTGTATTTAAGTCGGCATTGTGCCTTTTCTATTTAATTCCGATGCAATTTCTGTGTTTCATCGTCAATAAGAAGGTCAGAGGGATACAGTAAACCTGAAGTGAAGCATCAGAATCTATAACTAGTGTCACAGGAATGGTTCAAAACATAGTCAGTAAGAAGAGTCAGGCTTCTTGTACTTAAGTCGGCATTGTGCCTTTTGTATTTAATTCCGATGCAATTTCTGTGTTTCATCGTCAATAAGAAGGTCCAAGGGATACAGTAAACCTGAAGTGATCATCGACATCTATAACTGGTGTCACAGGAATGGTTCAAAACATAGACAGAAGAAGGGTCAGTCTTCTTGTACTTAAGTCGGCATTGTCCCTTTTGTATTTAATTCCGTTGCAATTTCTGTGTTTCATCGTCAATAAGAGGGTCAGCGGGATACAGTAAACCTGAAGTGTAGCATCGACATCTATTACTGGTGTCACAGGAATGGTTCAAAACATAGACAGAAGAAGAGTCAGTTTTCTTGTACATAAGTCGGCATTGTCCCTTTTGAATTTAATTCCGTTGCAATTTCTGTGTTTCATCGTCAATAAGAGGGTCAGAGGGATACAGTAAACCTGAAGTGACGCATCGGAATCTATAACTAGTGTCACGGGAATGGTATAAACATAGAAAGTAGGAAGAGTCAGTCTTCTTGTACTTAAGTCGGCATTGTGCATTCTCTATTTAATTCCGTTGCAATTGCTGTGTTTCATCGTCAATAAGAAGGTCCAAGGGATACAGTAAACCTGCAGTGAAGCATCGGAATCTGTAAGTAATGACACAGGAATGGTTCAAAACATAAACAGTAAGATGAGGCAGTCTTCTTGTACTTAAGTCGGCATTGTGCCTTTTTTATTTAGTTCCGATGCAATTTCTGTATTTCATCGTCAATAAGAAGGTCCCACGGATACAGTAAACCTCGAGTGAAAATCGGAATCTATTACTAGTGTCACAGGAATGGTTCAAAACATAGACAGTAAGAAGAGTCAGTCTTCTTGTACTTAATTCGCCATTGTGCATTTTGTATTTAATTCCGACGCGATTTCTGTGTTTCATCGTCAATAAGAACGTCAATGGGATACAATATATCTGAAGTGAAGCATCGGAATCTATAACTAGTGTCACAGGAATGGTTCAAAGCATAGTCGGTAAGAAGAGTCAGTCTTCCTGTACTTAAGTCGCCATTGTGCCTTTTGTATTAATTTCCAATGCAATTTCTGTGTTTTATCGTAAATAAGAAGGTCCAAGGGATACAGTAAACCTGGAGTGAAGCATCGGAATCTATAACTAGTGTCACAGGAATGGTTCAAATTATAGACAGTAAGAAGAGTCAGTCTTCTTGTACTTAATTCGGCAACGTGCCCTTTGGATTTAATTCCGATGCAATATCTGTGTTTCATCGTCAATAAGAAGGTCCAAGGTATATTGTAAGCCTGGAGTGAAGCATCGGAATCTATAACTAGTGTCACAGGAATGGTTCAAAAGCATAGGGAGTAAGAAGAGTCAGTCTTCTTGTACTTAAGGCAGCATTGTGCATTTTGTATTTAATTCCGATGCAATTTCTGTGTTTCATCGTCTATAAGAAGGTCCAGGGGATACAGTAATCCTGGAGTGAAGCATCGGAATCTATAACTGGTGTCACAGGAAGGTTCAAAACATCGACAGTAAGAAGAGTCAGTCTTCTTGTACTTAATACGGCATTGTGCCTTTTAGTATTTAATTCCAATACAATTTCTGAGTTTGATCGTCAATAGGAAGGTCAGAGGGATACAGTAAATCTGAAGTGAAGCATCGGAAGATATAACTAGTGTCACAGGAATGGTTCAAAACATAGTCAGTAAGAAGGGTCAGTCTTCTTGTACTTAAATCGGCATTGTGCCTTTTCTATTTATTTCCGATGCAACTTCTGTGTTTCATCGTCAATAAGAAGGTCAGAGGGATACAGTAAACCTGAAGTGAAGCATCAGAATCCATAACTAGTGTCACAGGAATGGTTCAAAACATAGTCAGTAAGAAGAGTCAGTCTTCTTGTACTTAAGTCGGCATTGTGCTTTTTGTATTTAATTCCGATGCAAATTGTGTGTTTCATCGTCAATAAGAAGGTCCAAGGGGATACAGTAAACCTGAAGTGATCATCGACATCTATAACTGGTGTCACAGGATTGGTTCAAAACATAGACAGTAAGAAGAGTCAGACTTCTTGTAGTGAAGTCAAAATTGTGCTTTTGTATTTAATTCCGATGCAATTTCTGTGTTTTCATCGTCAATCAGAAGGTCCAAGGGATACAGTAAACCTGAAATGAACCATCGGAATCTATAACTAGTGTCACAGGAATGGTCAAAACATAGACAGTAGGAAAAGACAATATACAAGTACTTATGTCGGCATTGTGCCTTTTGTATTTAATTCCGATGCAATTTCTGTGTTGAATCGTCATAAGAAGGGTCAGAGGGATACAGTAAATCTGATGTGAAGCATCGGAATCTCTAACTAGAGTCATAGGAATAGTTCAAATCATAGTCAGTAAGGAGAGTCAGTCTTCTTGTACTTAAGTCGTCATTGTGCCTATTGTATTTAATTCCGATGCAATTTGTGTGTTTCATCGTCAATAAAAAGGTCCAAGGGATACAGTAGACCTGAATTGAAGCATCGGAATCTATAACTAGTGTCACAGGAATGGTTCAAAACATAGACAGTAAGAGGAGTCAGTCTTCTTGTACTTAAGTCGGCATTGTGCCTTTTGTATTTAATTCCGATGCAATTTCTGTGTTTCATCGTCAATTTGACGGTCAGAGGGATACAGTAAACCTGAAGTGAAGCATCAGAATCTATAACTAGAGTCACACGAATGGTTAAAAACATAGACAGTAAGATGAGTCAGTTTTCTTGTACTTAAGGCGGCATTGTGCATTTTATATTTAATTCCGATGCAATTTCTGTGTTTCATCGTCAATAAGAAGGTCCAAGGGATATAGTAAACCTGGAGTGAAGCACCGGAATCTATAACTAGTGTCACAGGAATGGTTCAAACATAGACTGTCGGAAGAGTCAGTCTTCTTGTACATTAGACGGCATTGTGCCTTTTGTATTTAATTCCGATGCAATTTCTGTGTTTCATCGTCAATAAGAAGGTCCAAGGAATACAGTAAACCATGATTGAATCATCGTAATCTATAACTAGTTTCACAGGAATGGTTCAAACATAGACAGTAGGAAGAGTCAGTCTTCTAGTACTTAAGTCGGCATTGTGCCTTTTCTATTTAATTCCGATGCAATTTCTGTGTTTCATCGTCAATAAGACGGTCAGAGGGATACAGTAAACCTGAAGTGAAACATCGGAATCTATAACTAGTGGCACAGGAATGGTTCAAATCATAGATATTTGGAAGAGTCAGTCTTCTTGTACTTAAACCGGCATTGTGCCTTTTGTATTTATTTCCGATGCAATATCTGTGTTACATCGTCAATACGAAGGTCCAAGGGATGCAGCAAACCTGAAATGAACGATCGGAATCCATAACTAGTGTCACAGGAATGGTTCAAATTATAGACAGTATGAAGAGTCAGTCTTCTTGTAGTTAATTCGGCATTGTGCCTTTTGTATTTAATTCTGATGCAATTTCTGTGTATCATCGTCAATAAGAAGGTCCAAGGGATACAGGAAACCTGGAGTGAAGCATCGGAAGCTATAACTAGTGTCACAGGAATGGTTCAAAGCATAGACAATAGGAAGAGTCAGTCTTCTAGTACTAAAGTCGGCATTGTGCCTTTTCTATTTAGTTCCGATGCAATTTCTGTGATTCATCGTCAATAAGACGGTCAGAGGGATACAGTAAACCTGAAGTGAAGCATCGGAATCTATAACTAGTGGCACAGGAATTGTTCAAAGCGTAGACAGTTGGAAGAGTCAGTCTTCTTGTACTTAAGTCGGCATTGTGCCTTTTGTATTTAATTCCGATGCAATATCTGTGTTTCATCGTCAATAAGAAGGTCCAAGGGATACAGTAAACCTGAAATGAACGATCGGAATCCATAACTAGTGTCACAGGAATGGTTCAAAGCATAGATAGTAAGAAGAGTCAGTCTCCTTGTACTTAATTCGGCATTGTGCCTTTTGTATTTAATTCCGATGTAATATCTGTGCACAATCGTCAATAAGAAGGTCCAAGGTGTAGAGTAAACCGGGAGTGAAGCATCGGAGTCTATAACTAGTGTCACAGGAATATTTCAAAACATAAACAGTAAGAAGAGTCAGTCTTCTTGTACTTAATTCAGCGTTGTGCCTTTTGTACTTAACTCTGATGCAATTTCTGTGTTTCATCGTCAATAAGAAGGTTAGAGGGATACGGTAAACCTGAAGTGAAGCATCGGAATCTATAACTAGTGTCACAGGAATATTTCAAATCATAGACAGTAAGAAGAGTCAGTCTTCTTGTACTTAATTCAGCGTTGTGCCTTTTGTACTTAACTCTGATATAATTTCTGTGTTTCATCGTCAATAAGAAGGTCAGAGGGATACAGTAAACCTGAAGTAAAGCATCGGAATCTATAACTAGAGTCACACGAATGGTTCAAAGCATAGACAGTAAGAAAAGTCAGATTTCTTGTACTTAAGACGGGGTTTGTGCATTTTATATTTAGTTCCGATGCAATATCTGTGTTTCATCGTCAATACGAAGGTCCAAGGGATACAGTAAACCTGGAGTGAAGCACTGGAATCTATAACTAGTGTCACAGGAATGGTTCAAAACATAGAATGTCGGAAGAGTCAGTCATCTTGTACATTAGTCGGCATTGTGCCTTTTGTATTTAATTCCGATGCAATTTCTGTGTTTCATCGTCAATAAGAAGGTCCAAGGGATACAGTAAACCTGAAATGAACGATCGGAATCCATAACTAGTGTCACAGGAATGGTTCAAAGAAGAGACAGTAAGAAGAGTCAGTCTTCTTGTACTTAATTCGGCATTGTGCCTTTTGTATTTAATTCTGATGCAATTTCTGTGTTTCATCGTCAATAAGAAGGTCCAAGGGATACAGTAGACCTGGAGTGAAGCATCGGAGTCTATAACTAGTGTCACAGGAATGGTTCAAAACATAGACAGTAGGAAGAGTCAGTCTTCTAGTACTTAAGTCGGCATTGTGCCTTTTCTATTTAATTCCGATGCAATTTCTGTGATTCATCGTCAATAAGACGGTCAGAGGGATACAGTAAACCTGAAGTAAAGCATGGGAATCTATGACTAGTGGCACAGAAATGGTTCAAAACATAGACAGTTGGAAGAGTCAGTCTTCTTGTACTTAAGTCAGCAATGTGCCTTTTGTATTTTATTCCGATGCAATATCTGTGTTTCATCGTAAATAAGGAGGTCAGAGGGATACAGTAAACCTGAAGTGAAGCATCGGAATCTATAACTAGTGTCACAGGAATGGTTCAAAACATAGTCAGTAAGAAGAGTCAGTCTTCTTGTACTTAAGTCGGCATTGTGCATTTTGGATTTAATTCCGATGCAATTTCTGTGTTTCATCGTCAATAAGAAGGTCCAAGGGATACAGTAAACCTGGAGTGAAGCATCGGAATTTATAACTAGTGTCACAGGGACGGTTCAAAACATAGGCAGTAGGATGAGTCAGCATTCTTGTACTTAAGTCGGCATTGTGCCTTTTCTATGTAATTCCGATGCAATTTCTGTGTTTCTTCGTCAATAAGAAGGTCCAAGGGATACAGTAAACCTGAAATGCACCATCGGAAACTATAACTAGTGTCACAGGAATGGTTCAAAACATAGACAGTAGGATAAGTCAGTCTACATGTACGTAAGTCGGCATTGTGCTTTTGTATTTAATTCCGATGCAATTTCTGTGTTTCATCGTCAATAAGAAGGTGAGAATGATACAGTAAATCTGATGTGATGCATCGGAATCTATAACTAGTGTCACAGGAATAGTTCAAAACATAGTCAGTAAGAAGAGTCAGTCTTCTTGTACTTATGTCGGCATTGTGCCTTTTGTATTTAATTCCGATGCAATTTCTGTGTTTCATCGTCAATAAGACGGTCAGAGGGATACAGTAAACCTGAAGTGAAGCATCGGAATCTATAACTAGAGTCACACGAATGGTTCAAAGCATAGACAGTAAGATGTATCAGTTTTCTTGTACTTAAGGCGGCAATGTGCATTTTATATTTAATTCCGATGCAATTTCTGTGTTTCATCGTCAATAAGAAGGTCCAAGGGATACAGTAAACCTGGAGTGAAGCACCGGAATCTATAACTAGTGTCACAGGAATGGTTCAAAACATAGACTGTCGGAAGAGTCAGTCTTCTTGTACATTAGTCGGCATTGTGCCTTTTGTATTTAATTCCGATGCAATTTCTGTGTTTCATCGTCAATAAGAAGGTCCAAGGAATACAGTAAACCTGGAGTGAAGCATCGAAATCTATAACTAGTGTCTCAGGAATGGTTCAAAGCATAGACAGTAGGTAGACTCAGTCTTCTAGTACATAAGTCGGCATTGTGCCTTTTCTATTTATTTCCGATGCAATTTCTGTGTTTCATCGTCAATAAGACGGTCAGAGGGATACAGTACACCTAAAGTGAAACATCGGAATCTATAACTAGTGGCACAGGAATGGTTCAAAACAAAGACAGTTGGAAGAGTCAGTCTTCTTGTACTTAATTCGGCATTGTGCCTTTTGTATTTAATTCCGTTGCAATTTCTGTGTTTCATCGTCAATAAGAAGGTCCAAGGGATACAGTAAACCTGAAATGAACGATCGGAATCCATAACTAGTGTCACAGGAATGGTTCAAAACATAGACAGTAAGAAGAGTCAGTTTTCTTGTACTTTTGACGGCATTGTGCATTTTATATTTAATTCCGATGCAATTTCTGTGTTTCATCGTCAATAAGAAGGTCCAAGGGATACAGTAAAGCTGAATTGAAGCATCGGAATCCATAACTAGTGTCACATAATTGGTTCAAAACATAGACAGTAAGAAGAGTCAGTCTTCTTGTACTTAATTCGGCATTGTGCCTTTTGTATTTAAATCTGATGCAATTTCTGTGTATCATCGTCATTAAGAAGGACCAAGGGATACAGTAGACCTGAACTGAAGCATCGGAATCTATAACTTGTGTCACAGGAATGGTTCAAAACATAGACAGTAAGAAGAGTCAGTCTTCTTGTACGTAAGACGGCATTGTGCGTTTTGTATTTAATTCCGATGCAATTTCTGTGTTTCATCGTCAATAAGAAATTCAGAGGGATACAGTAAACCTGAAGTGAAGCATCGGATACTATAACTAGAGTCACACGAATGGTTCAAAGCATAGACAGTAAGAAGAGTCAGTTTTCTTGTACTTAAGACGGCATTGTGCATTTTATATTTAATTCCGAGGCAATTTCTGTGTTTCATCGTCAATAAGAAGGTCCAAGGGATACAGTAAACCTGGAGTGAGGCACCGGAATCTATAACTAGTGTCACAGGAATGGTTCACAACATAGAATGTCGGAAGAGTCAGTCTTCTTGTACATTAGTCGGCATTGTGCCTTTTGTATTTAATTCCGATGCAATTTCTGTGTTTCATCGTCAATAAGAAGGCCCAAGGGATACAGTAAACCTGAAATGAACGATCGGAATCCATAACTAGTGTCACAGGAATGGTTCAAAACATAGACAGTAAGAAGAGTCAGTCTTCTTGTACTTAATTCGGCATTGTGCCTTTTGTATTTAATTCTGATGCAATTTCTGTGTTTCATCGTCAATAAGAAGGTCCAAGGGATACAGTAAACCTGAAGTGAAGCATCGGAATCTATAACTAGAGTCACACGAATGGTTCAAAGCATAGACAGTAAGAAGAGTCAGTTTTCTTGTACTTAAGACGGCATTGTGCATTTTATATTTAATTCCGATGCAATTTCTGTGTTTCATCGTCAATAAGAAGGTCCAAGGGATACAGTAAACCTGAATTGAAGCATCGGAATCCATAACTAGTGTCACATTAATGGTTCAAAACATAGACAGTAAGAAGAGTCAGTCTTCTTGTACTTACGTCGGCATTGTGCCTTTTGTATTTAATTCCGATGCAATTTCTGTGATTCATCGTCAATAAGAAGGTCCAAGGGATACACTAAACCTGGAGTGAAGCACCAGAATCTATAACTAGTGGCACAGGAATGGTTCAAAACATAGACAGTTGGAAGAGTCAGTCTTCTTGTACTTAATTCGGCATTGTGCCTTTTGTATTTAATTCCGATGCAATTTCTGTGATTCATCGTCAATAAGACGGTCAGAGGGATACAGTAAACCTGAAGTGAAGCATGGTAATCTATGACTAGTGGCACAGGAATGGTTCAAAACATAGACAGTTGGAAGAGTCAGTCTTCTTGTACTTAAGTCGGCAATGTGCCTTTTGTATTTAATTCCGATGCAATATCTGCGTTTCATCGTAAATAAGAAGGTCCAAGGGATACAGTAAACCTGAAATGAACGATCGGAATCCATAACTAGTGTCACAGGAATGCTTCAAAACATAGACAGTAAGAAGAGTCGGTCTCCTTGTACTTAATTCGGCATTGTGCCTTTTGTATTTAATTCCGAAGCAATATCTGTGTTTCATCGTCAATAAGAAGGTCCAAGGGATACAGTTAACCTGAAGTGAATCATCGGAATCTATAACTAGTGTCACAGGAATGGTTCAAATCATAGTCAGTAAGAAGAGTCAGTCATCTTGTACTTAAGTCATCATTGTGCCTTTTCTATTTAATTCTGATGCAATTTCTGTGTTTCATCGTCAATAAGAAGGTCCAAGGGATACAGTAAACCTAGAGTGAAGCATCGGAATCCATAACTAGTGTCACAGGAATGGTTCAAACCATAGACAGTAAGAAGAGTCAGACTTCTTTTACTTAAGTCGGCATTGTGCCTCTTGTATTTATATTCCGATGCAATTTCTGTGTTTCATCGTCAATAAGGAGGTCAGAGGGTTACAGTTAACCTGAAGTGAAGCATCGGAATCTATAACTAGTGTCACAGGAATGGTTCAAAACATAGTCAGTAAGAAGAGTCAGTCTTCTTGTACTTAAGACGGCATTGTGCTTTTTGTATTTAATTCCCATTCACTTTCTGTGTTTCATCGTCAATAAGAAGGTCCAAGGGATACAGTAAACCTGGAGTGAAGCATCGGAATTTATAACTAGTGTAACAGGGACGGTTCAAAACATAGACAGTAAGATGAGTCAGTATTCTTGTACTTAAGTCGGCATTGTGCCTTTTCTATGTAATTCCGATGTAATTTCTGTGTTTCATCGTCAATAAGAAGGTCCAAGGGATACAGTAATCCTGAAGTTAAGCATCGGAATCTATTACTAGTGTCACAGGAATGGTTCAAAACATAGTCAGTAAGAAGAGTCAGACTTCTTGTAGTTAAGTCGGCATTGTGCATTTTGTATTTAATTCCGATGCAATTTCTGTGTTTCATCGTAAATAAGAAGGTCCAAGGGATACAGTAAACCTGAAATGAACCATCGGAATCTATAACTAGTGCCACAGGAAGGGTTCAAAACATAGAGAGTAGGAAAAGTCAGCTACATGTACTTAAGTCGGCATTGTGCCTTTTGTATTTAATTCTAATGCAATTTCTGTGTTTCATCGTCAATAAGAAGGTCCAAGGGATACAGTAAACCTGGAGTGAAGCATCGGAGTCTATAACTAGAGTCACACGAATGGTTCAAAGCATAGACAGAAAGATGTGTCAGTTTTCTTGTACTTAAGGCGGCATTGTGCATTTTATATTTAATTCCGATGCAATTTCTGTGTTTCATCGTCAATAAGAAGGTCCAAGGGATACAGTAAACCTGGAGTGAAGCACCGGAATCTATAACTAGTGTTACAGGAATGGTTCAAAACATAGACTGTCGGAAGAGTCAGTCTTCTTGTACATTAGTCGGCATTGTGCCTTTTGTATTTAATTCCGATGCAATTTCTGTGTTCCATCGTCAATAAGAAGGTCCAAGGAATACAGTAAACCTGGAGTGAAGCATCGGAATCTATAACTAGTGTCACAGGAATGGTTCAAAACATAGACAGTTGGAAGACTCAGTCTTCTTGTACTTAAGTCGGCAATGTGCCTTTTGTATTTAATTCAATTGCAATATCTGCGTTTCATCGTAAATAAGAAGGTCCAAGGGATACAGTAAATCTGAAATGAACGATCGGAATCCATAACTAGTGTCACAGGAATGCTTCAAAACATAGACAGTAAGATGTGTCGGTCTCCTTGTACTTAATTCGGCATTGTGCATTTTTGTATTTAATTCCGATGCAATATCTGTGTTTCATCGTCAATAAGAAGGTCCAAGGGATACAGTTAACCTGAAGTGAATCATCGGAATCTGTAACTAGTGTCACAGGAATGGTTCAAATCATAGTCAGTAAGAAGAGTCAGTCTTCTTGTACTTAAGTCATCATTGTGCCTTTTCTATTTAATTCTTATGCAATTTCTGTGTTTCATCGTCAATAAGAAGGTCCAAGGGATACAGTAAACCTAGAGTGAACCATCGGAATCCATAACTAGTGTCACAGGAATGGTTCAAACCATAGCCAGTAAGAAGAGTCAGACGTCTTTTACTTAAGTCGGCATTGTGCCTCTTGTATTTAATTCCGATGCAATTTCTGTGTTTCATCGTCAATAAGGAGGTCAGAGGGATCCAGTAAACCTGAAGTGAAGCATCGGAATCTATAACTAGTGTCACAGGAATGGTTCAAATCGTAGACAGTAAGAAGAGTCAGTCTTCTTGTACTTAATTCGGCATTGTGCTTTTTGTATTTAATTCTGATGCAATTTCTGTGTTTCATCGTCAATAAGAAGGTCCAAGGGATACAGTAAACCTGGAGTGAAGCATCAGAGTCTATTACTAGTGTCACAGGAATGGTTCAAAACATAGACAGTAGGAAGAGTCAGTCTTCTAGTACTTAAGTCGGCATTGTGCCTTTTCTATTTAATTCCGATGCAATTTCTGTGATTCGTCGTCAATAAGACGGTCAGAGGGATACAGTAAACCTGAAGTGAAACATCGGAATCTATAACTAGTGGCACAGGAATGGTTCAAAGCATAGACAGTTGGAAGAGTCAGTCTTCTTGTACTTAAGCCGCTATTGTGGCTTTTGTATTTAATACCGATGCAATATCTGTGTTTCATCGTCAATAAGAAGGTCCAAGGGATACAGTAAACCTGAAATGAACGATCGGAATCCATAACTAGTGTCACAGGAATGGTTCAAAACATAGATAGTAAGAAGAGTCAGTCTCCTTGTACTTAATTCGGCATTGTGCTTTTGTATTTAATTCTGATGCAATTTCTGTATTTCATCGTCAATAAGAAGGTCCAAGGGATACAGTAAACCTGAAGTGAAGCATCGGAATCTATAACTAGAGTCACACGAATGGTTCAAAGCATAGACAGTAAGAAGAGTCAGTTTTCTTGTACTTAAGACGGCATTGTGCATTTTGTATTTAATTCCGATGCAATTTCTGTGTTTCATCGACAATAAGAAGGTCCAAGGGATACAGTAAACCTGAATTGAAGCATCGGAATCCATAACTAGTGTCACTGGAATGGTTCAAAACATAGACAGTAAGAAGAGTCAGTCTTCTTGTACTTAAGTCGGCATTGTGCCTTTTCTATTTAGTTCCGATGCAATTTCTGTGATTCATCGTCAATAAGACGGTCAGAGGGATACAGTAAACCTGAAGTGAAGCATCGGAATCTATAACTAGTGGCACAGGAATGGTTCAAAGCGTAGACAGTTGGAAGAGTCAGTCTTCTTGTACTTAAGTCGGCATTGTGCCTTTTGTATTCAATTCCGATGCAATATCTGTGTTTCATCGTCAATAAGAAGGTCCAAGGGATACAGTAAACCTGAAATGAACGATCGGAATCCATAACTAGTGTCACAGGAATGGTTCAAAGCATAGATAGTAAGAAGAGTCAGTCTCCTTGTACTTAATTCGGCATTGTGCCTTTTGTATTTAATTCCGATGTAATATCTGTGCACAATCGTCAATAAGAAGGTCCAAGGTGTAGAGTAAACCGGGAGTGAAGCATCGGAGTCTATAACTAGTGTCACAGGAATATTTCAAACATAGACAGTAAGAAGAGTCAGTCTTCTTGTACTTAATTCAGCGTTGTGCCTTTTGTACTTAACTCTGATGCAATTTCTGTGTTTCATCGTCAATAAGAAGGTTAGAGGGATACGGTAAACCTGAAGTGAAGCATCGGAATCTATAACTAGTGTCACAGGAATATTTCAAAACATAGACAGTAAGAAGAGTCAGTCTTCTTGTACTTAATTCAGCGTTGTGCCTTTTGTACTTAACTCTGATATAATTTCTGTGTTTCATCGTCAATAAGAAGGTCAGAGGGATACAGTAAACCTGAAGTGAAGCATCGGAATCTATAACTAGAGTCACACGAATGGTTCAAAGCATAGACAGTTAGAAAAGTCCGTTTTCTTGTACTTAAGACGGGGTTTGTGCATTTTATATTTAGTTCCGATGCAATATCTGTGTTTCATCGTCAATAAGAAGGTCCAAGGGATACAGTAAACCTGGAGTGAAGCACTGGAATCTATAACTAGTGTCACAGGAATGGTTCAAAACATAGAATGTCGGAAGAGTCAGTCATCTTGTACATTAGTCGGCATTGTGCCTTTTGTATTTAATTCCGATGCAATTTCTGTGTTTCATCGTCAATAAGAAGGTCCAAGGGATACAGTAAACCTGAAATGAACGATCGGAATCCATAACTAGTGTCACAGGAATGGTTCAAAGCATAGACAGTAAGAAGAGTCAGTCTTCTTGTACTTAATTCGGCATTGTGCCTTTTGTATTTAATTCTGATGCAATTTCTGTGTTTCATCGTCAATAAGAAGGTCCAAGGGATACAGTAGACCTGGAGTGAAGCATCGGAGTCTATAACTAGTGTCACAGGAATGGTTCAAAACATAGACAGTAGGAAGAGTCAGTCTTCTAGTACTTAAGTCGGCATTGTGCCTTTTCTATTTAATTCCGATGCAATTTCTGTGATTCATCGTCAATAAGACGGTCAGAGGGATACAGTAAACCTGAAGTAAAGCATGGGAATCTATGACTAGTGGCACAGAAATGGTTCAAAACATAGACAGTTGGAAGAGTCAGTCTTCTTGTACTTAAGTCAGCAATGTGCCTTTTGTATTTTATTCCGATGCAATATCTGTGTTTCATCGTAAATAAGGAGGTCAGAGGGATACAGTAAACCTGAAGTGAAGCATCGGAATCTATAACTAGTGTCACAGGAATGGTTCAAAACATAGTCAGTAAGAAGAGTCAGTCTTCTTGTACTTAAGTCGGCATTGTGCATTTTGGATTTAATTCCGATGCAATTTCTGTGTTTCATTGTCAATAAGAAGGTCCAAGGGATACAGTAAACCTGGAGTGAAGCATCGGAATTTATAACTAGTGTCACAGGGACGGTTCAAAACACAGGCAGTAGGATGAGTCAGCATTCTTGTACTTAAGTCGGCATTGTGCCTTTTCTATGTAATTCCGATGCAATTTCTGTGTTTCTTCGTCAATAAGAAAGTCCAAGGGATACAGTAAACCTGAAATGCACCATCGGAAACTATAACTAGTGTCACAGGAATGGTTCAAAACATAGACAGTAGGATAAGTCAGTCTACATGTACGTAAGTCGGCATTGTGCTTTTGTATTTAATTCCGATGCAATTTCTGTGTTTCATCGTCAATAAGAAGGTGAGAATGATACAGTAAATCTGATGTGATGCATCGGAATCTATAACTAGTGTCACAGGAATAGTTCAAAACATAGTCAGTAACAAGAGTCAGTCTTCTTGTACTTATGTCGGCATTGTGCCTTTTGTATTTAATTCCGATGCAATTTCTGTGTTTCATCGTCAATAAGACGGTCAGAGGGATACAGTAAACCTGAAGTGAAGCATCGGAATCTATAACTAGAGTCACACGAATGGTTCAAAGCATAGACAGTAAGATGTATCAGTTTTCTTGTACTTAAGGCGGCAATGTGCATTTTATATTTAATTCCGATGCAATTTCTGTGTTTCATCGTCAATAAGAAGGTCCAAGGGATACAGTAAACCTGGAGTGAAGCACCGGAATCTATAACTAGTGTCACAGGAATGGTTCAAATCATAGACTGTCGGAAGAGTCAGTCTTCTTGTACATTAGTCGGCATTGTGCCTTTTGTATTTAATTCCGATGCAATTTCTGTGTTTCATCGTCAATAAGAAGGTCCAAGGAATACAGTAAACCTGGAGTGAAGCATCGAAATCTATAACTAGTGTCTCAGGAATGGTTCAAAGCATAGACAGTAGGTAGACTCAGTCTTCTAGTACATAAGTCGGCATTGTGCCTTTTCTATTTATTTCCGATGCAATTTCTGTGTTTCATCGTCAATAAGACGGTCAGAGGGATACAGTACACCTAAAGTGAAACATCGGAATCTCTAACTAGTGGCACAGGAATGGTTCAAAACAAAGACAGTTGGAAGAGTCAGTCTTCTTGTACTTAATTCGGCATTGTGCCTTTTGTATTTAATTCCGTTGCAATTTCTGTGTTTCATCGTCAATAAGAAGGTCCAAGGGATACAGTAAACCTGAAATGAACGATCGGAATCCATAACTAGTGTCACAGGAATGGTTCAAAACATAGACAGTAAGAAGAGTCAGTTTTCTTGTACTTTTGACGGCATTGTGCATTTTATATTTAATTCCGATGCAATTTCTGTGTTTCATCGTCAATAAGAAGGTCCAAGGGATACAGTAAAGCTGAATTGAAGCATCGGAATCCATAACTAGTGTCACATAATTGGTTCAAAACATAGACAGTAAGAAGAGTCAGTCTTCTTGTACTTAATTCGGCATTGTGCCTTTTGTATTTAAATCTGATGCAATTTCTGTGTATCATCGTCATTAAGAAGGACCAAGGGATACAGTAGACCTGAACTGAAGCATCGGAATCTATAACTTGTGTCACATGAATGGTTCAAAACATAGACAGTAAGAAGAGTCAGTCTTCTTGTACTTAAGACGGCATTGTGCGTTTTGTATTTAATTCCGATGCAATTTCTGTGTTTCATCGTCAATAAGAAATTCAGAGGGATACAGTAAACCTGAAGTGAAGCATCGGATACTATAACTAGAGTCACACGAATGGTTCAAAGCATAGACAGTAAGAAGAGTCAGTTTTCTTGTACTTAAGACGGCATTGTGCATTTTATATTTAATTCCGAGGCAATTTCTGTGTTTTATCGTCAATAAGAAGGTCCAAGGGATACAGTAAACCTGGAGTGAGGCACCGGAATCTATAACTAGTGTCACAGGAATGGTTCACAACATAGAATGTCGGAAGAGTCAGTCTTCTTGTACATTAGTCGGCATTGTGCCTTTTGTATTTAATTCCGATGCAATTTCTGTGTTTCATCGTCAATAAGAAGGCCCAAGGGATACAGTAAACCTGAAATGAACGATCGGAATCCATAACTAGTGTCACAGGAATGGTTCAAAACATAGACAGTAAGAAGAGTCAGTCTTCTTGTACTTAATTCGGCATTGTGCCTTTTGTATTTAATTCTGATGCAATTTCTGTGTTTCATCGTCAATAAGAAGGTCCAAGGGATACAGTAAACCTGAAGTGAAGCATCGGAATCTATAACTAGAGTCACACGAATGGTTCAAAGCATAGACAGTAAGAAGAGTCAGTTTTCTTGTACTTAAGACGGCATTGTGCATTTTATATTTAATTCCGATGCAATTTCGGTGTTTCATCGTCAATAAGAAGGTCCAAGGGATACAGTAAACCTGAATTGAAGCATCGGAATCCATAACTAGTGTCACATTAATGGTTCAAAACATAGACAGTAAGAAGAGTCAGTCTTCTTGTACTTAAGTCGGCATTGTGCCTTTTGTATTTAATTCCGATGCAATTTCTGTGATTCATCGTCAATAAGAAGGTCCAAGGGATACACTAAACCTGGAGTGAAGCACCAGAATCTATAACTAGTGGCACAGGAATGGTTCAAAACACAGACAGTTGGAAGAGTCAGTCTTCTTGTACTTAATTCGGCATTGTGCCTTTTGTATTTAATTCCGATGCAATTTCTGTGATTCATCGTCAATAAGACGGTCAGAGGGATACAGTAAACCTGAAGTGAAGCATGGTAATCTATGACTAGTGGCACAGGAATGGTTCAAAACATAGACAGTTGGAAGAGTCAGTCTTCTTGTACTTAAGTCGGCAATGTGCCTTTTGTATTTAATTCCGATGCAATATCTGCGTTTCATCGTAAATAAGAAGGTCCAAGGGATACAGTAAACCTGAAATGAACGATCGGAATCCATAACTAGTGTCACAGGAATGCTTCAAATCATAGACAGTAAGAAGAGTCGGTCTCCTTGTACTTAATTCGGCATTGTGCCTTTTGTATTTAATTCCGAAGCAATATCTGTGTTTCATCGTCAATAAGAAGGTCCAAGGGATACAGTTAACCTGAAGTGAATCATCGGAATCTATAACTAGTGTCACAGGAATGGTTCAAATCATAGTCAGTAAGAAGAGTCAGTCATCTTGTACTTAAGTCATCATTGTGCCTTTTCTATTTAATTCTGATGCAATTTCTGTGTTTCATCGTCAATAAGAAGGTCCAAGGGATACAGTAAACCTAGAGTGAAGCATCGGAATCCATAACTAGTGTCACAGGAATGGTTCAAACCATAGACAGTAAGAAGAGTCAGACTTCTTTTACTTAAGTCGGCATTGTGCCTCTTGTATTTAATTCCGATGCAATTTCTGTGTTTCATCGTCAATAAGGAGGTCAGAGGGTTACAGTAAACCTGAAGTGAAGCATCGGAATCTATAACTAGTGTCACAGGAATGGTTCAAAACATAGTCAGTAAGAAGAGTCAGTCTTCTTGTACTTAAGACGGCATTGTGCTTTTTGTATTTAATTCCCATTCACTTTCTGTGTTTCATCGTCAATAAGAAGGTCCAAGGGATACAGTAAACCTGGAGTGAAGCATCGGAATTTATAACTAGTGTAACAGGGACGGTTCAAAACATAGACAGTAAGATGAGTCAGTATTCTTGTACTTAAGTCGGCATTGTGCCTTTTCTATGTAATTCCGATGTAATTTCTGTGTTTCATCGTCAATAAGAAGGTCCAAGGGATACAGTAATCCTGAAGTTAAGCATCGGAATCTATTACTAGTGTCACAGGAATGGTTCAAAACATAGTCAGTAAGAAGAGTCAGACTTCTTGTAGTTAAGTCGGCATTGTGCATTTTGTATTTAATTCCGATGCAATTTCTGTGTTTCATCGTAAATAAGAAGGTCCAAGGGATACAGTAAACCTGAAATGAACCATCGGAATCTATAACTAGTGCCACAGGAAGGGTTCAAAACATAGAGAGTAGGAAAAGTCAGCTACATGTACTTAAGTCGGCATTGTGCCTTTTGTATTTAATTCTAATGCAATTTCTGTGTTTCATCGTCAATAAGAAGGTCCAAGGGATACAGTAAACCTGGAGTGAAGCATCGGAGTCTATAACTAGAGTCACACGAATGGTTCAAAGCATAGACAGAAAGATGTGTCAGTTTTCTTGTACTTAAGGCGGCATTGTGCATTTTATATTTAATTCCGATGCAATTTCTGTGTTTCATCGTCAATAAGAAGGTCCAAGGGATACAGTAAACCTGGAGTGAAGCACCGGAATCTATAACTAGTGTTACAGGAATGGTTCAAAACATAGACTGTCGGAAGAGTCAGTCTTCTTGTACATTAGTCGGCATTGTGCCTTTTGTATTTAATTCCGATGCAATTTCTGTGTTCCATCGTCAATAAGAAGGTCCAAGGAATACAGTAAACCTGGAGTGAAGCATCGGAATCTATAACTAGTGTCACAGGAATGGTTCAAAACATAGACAGTTGGAAGACTCAGTCTTCTTGTACTTAAGTCGGCAATGTGCCTTTTGTATTTAATTCAATTGCAATATCTGCGTTTCATCGTAAATAAGAAGGTCCAAGGGATACAGTAAACCTGAAATGAACGATCGGAATCCATAACTAGTGTCACAGGAATGCTTCAAAACATAGACAGTAAGAAGTGTCGGTCTCCTTGTACTTAATTCGGCATTGTGCATTTTTGTATTTAATTCCCATGCAATATCTGTGTTTCATCGTCAATAAGAAGGTCCAAGGGATACAGTTAACCTGAAGTGAATCATCGGAATCTGTAACTAGTGTCACAGGAATGGTTCAAATCATAGTCAGTAAGAAGAGTCAGTCTTCTTGTACTTAAGTCATCATTGTGCCTTTTCTATTTAATTATTATGCAATTTCTGTGTTTCATCGTCAATAAGAAGGTCCAAGGGATACAGTAAACCTAGAGTGAACCATCGGAATCCATAACTAGTGTCACAGGAATGGTTCAAACCATAGCCAGTAAGAAGAGTCAGACGTCTTTTACTTAAGTCGGCATTGTGCCTCTTGTATTTAATTCCGATGCAATTTCTGTGTTTCATCGTCAATAAGGAGGTCAGAGGGATACAGTAAACCTGAAGTGAAGCATCGGAATCTATAACTAGTGTCACAGGAATGGTTCAAATCGTAGACAGTATGAAGAGTCAGTCTTCTTGTACTTAATTCGGCATTGTGCTTTTTGTATTTAATTCTGATGCAATTTCTGTGTTTCATCGTCAATAAGAAGGTCCAAGGGATACAGTAAACCTGGAGTGAAGCATCAGAGTCTATAACTAGTGTCACAGGAATGGTTCAAAACATAGACAGTAGGAAGAGTCAGTCTTCTAGTACTTAAGTCGGCATTGTGCCTTTTCTATTTAATTCCGATGCAATTTCTGTGATTCGTCGTCAATAAGACGGTCAGAGGGATACAGTAAACCTGAAGTGAAACATCGGAATCTATAACTAGTGGCACAGGAATGGTTCAAAGCATAGACAGTTGGAAGAGTCAGTCTTCTTGTACTTAAGCCGCTATTGTGGCTTTTGTATTTAATTCCGATGCAATATCTGTGTTTCATCGTCAATAAGAAGGTCCAAGGGATACAGTAAACCTGAAATGAACGATCGGAATCCATAACTAGTGTCACAGGAATGGTTCAAAACATAGATAGTAAGAAGAGTCAGTCTCCTTGTACTTAATTCGGCATTGTGCTTTTGTATTTAATTCTGATGCAATTTCTGTATTTCATCGTCAATAAGAAGGTCCAAGGGATACAGTAAACCTGAAGTGAAGCATCGGAATCTATAACTAGAGTCACACGAATGGTTCAAAGCATAGACAGTAAGAAGAGTCAGTTTTCTTGTACTTAAGACGGCATTGTGCATTTTGTATTTAATTCCGATGCAATTTCTGTGTTTCATCGACAATAAGAAGGTCCAAGGGATACAGTAAACCTGAATTGAAGCATCGGAATCCATAACTAGTGTCACTGGAATGGTTCAAAACATAGACAGTAAGGAGAGTCAGTCTTCTTGTACTTAATTCGGCATTGTGCCTTTTGTATTTAATTGTGATGCAATTTCTGTGTTTCATCGTCAATAAGAAGGTCCAAGGGATACAGTAAACCTGGAGTGAAGCATCGG
The DNA here is from genome assembly GCF_021461385.2 of Schistocerca piceifrons. Classification (NCBI taxonomy): domain Eukaryota; kingdom Metazoa; phylum Arthropoda; class Insecta; order Orthoptera; family Acrididae; genus Schistocerca; species Schistocerca piceifrons. The sequence continues at coordinate 365,735 of NW_025728058.1, forward strand.
AGCCTATAACTAGTGTCACAGGAATGGTTCAAAACATAGACAGTAGGAAGAGTCAGTCTTCTAGTACTTAAGTCGGCATTGTGCCTTTTCTATCTAATTCCGATGCAATTTCTGTGTTTCATCGTCAATAAGAAGGTCCAAGGGATACAGTAAACCTGAAATGAACGATCGGAATCCATAACTAGTGTCACTGGAATGGTTCAAATCATAGACAGTAAGAAGAGTCAGTCTTCTTGTACTTAATTCGGCATTGTGCCTTTTCTATTTAATTCCGATGCAATTTCTGTGATTCATCGTCAATAAGACGGTCAGAGGGATACAGTAAACCTGAAGTGAAGCATGGTAATCAATGACTAGTGGCACAGGAATGGTTCAAAACATTGACAGTTGGAAGAGTCAGTCTTCTTGTACTTAAGTCGGCAATGTGATTTTTGTATTTAATTCCGATGCAATATCTGTGTTTCATCGTAAATAAGAAGGTCCAAGGGATACAGTAAACCTGAAATGAACGATCGGAATCCATAACTAGTGTCACAGGAATGCTTCAAAACATAGACAGTAAGAAGAGTCGGTCTCCTTGTACTTAATTTGGCATTGTGCCTTTTGTATTTAATTCCGATGCAATATCTATGTTTCATCGTCAATAAGATGGTCCAAGGGATACAGTTAACCTGAAGTGAATCATCGGAATCTATAACTAGTGTCACAGGAATGGTTCAAATCATAGTCAGTAAGATGAGTCAGTCTTCTTGTACGTAAGTCACCTTTGTGCATTTTCTATTTAATTCTGATGCAATTTCTGTGTTTCATCGTCAATAAGAAGGTCCAAGGGATACAGTAAACCTAGAGTGAAGCATCGGAATCCATAACTAGTGTCACAGGAATGGTTCAAACCATAGACAGTAAGAAGAGTCAGACTTCTTTTACTTAAGTCGGCATTGTGCCTCTTGTATTTAATTCCGATGCAATTTCTGTGTTTCATCGTCATTAAGGAGGTCAGAGGGATACAGTAAACCTGAAGTGAAGCATCGGAATCTATAACTAGTGTCACAGGAATGGTGCAAAACATAGTCAGTAAGAAGAGTCAGTCTTTTTGTACTTAAGACGGCATTGTGCTTTTTGTATTTAATTCCGATTCAATTTCTGTGTTTCATCGTCAATAAGAAGGTCCAAGGGATACAGTAAACCTGGAGTGAAGCATCGGAATTTATAACTAGTGTCACAGGGACGGTTCAAAACATAGACAGTAAGATGAGTCAGTATTCTTGTACTTAAGTCGCATTGTGCCTTTTCTATGTAATTCCGATGTAATTTCTGTGTTTCATCGTCAATAAGAAGGTCCAAGGGATACAGTAATCCTGAAGTTAAGCATCGGAATCTATAACTAGTGTCACAGGAATGGTTCAAAGCATAGTCCTTAAGAAGAGTCAGACTTCTTGTAGTTAAGTCGGCATTGTGCCTTTTGCATTTATTTCCGATGCAATTTCTGTGTTTCATCGTCAATAAGAAGGTCCAAGGGATACAGTAAACCTGAAATGAACCATCGGAATCTATAACTAGTGTCACAGTAATGGTTCAAAACATAGAGAGTAGGAAAAGTCAGTCTACATGTACTTAAGTCGGCATTGTGCATTTTGTATTTAATTCCGACGCAATTTCTGTGTTTCATCGTCAATAAGAAGGTCAGAGGGATACAGTAAATCTGATGTGAAGCATCGGAATCTATAACTAGTGTCACAGGAATAGTTCAAAACATAGTCAGTAAGAAGAGTCAGTCTTCTTGTAGTTAAGTCGGCATTGTGCCTATTGTATTTAATTCCGATGCAATTTCTGTGTTTCATCGTCAATAAGAAGGTCCAAGGGAAACAGTAGACCTGAGTTGAAGCATCGGAATCTATAACTAGTGTCACAGGAATGGTTCAAAACATAGACAGTAAGAACGGTCAGTCTTCTTGTACTTAAGTCGGCATTGTGCCTTTTGTATTTAATTCTGATGCAATTTCTGTGTTTCATCGTCAATAAGAAGGTCCAAGGGATACAATAAACCTGAAATGAACGATCGGAATCCATAACTAGTGTCACAGGAATGGCTCAAAACATAGACAGTAAGAAGAGTCAGTCTTCTTGTACTTAATTCGGCATTGTGCCTTTTGTATTTAATTCTGATGCAATTTCTGTGTTTCATCGTCAATAAGAAGGTCCAAGGGATACAGGAAACGTGAAGTGAAGCATCAGAATCTATAACTAGAATCACACGAATGGTTCAAAGCATAGACCGTAGGAAGAGTCAGTCTTCTAGTACTTAAGTCGGCATTGTGCCTTTTCTATTTAATTCCGATGCAATTTCTGTGATTCATCGTCAATAAGACGGTCAGAGGGATACAGTAAACCTGAAGTGAAGCATGGTAATCTATGACTTGTGGCACAGGAATGGTTCAAATGATAGTCAGTTGGAAGAGTCAACCTTCTTGTACTTAAGTCGGCAATGTGCATTTTTTATTTAATTCCGATGCAATATCTGAGTTTCATCGTAAATAAGAAGGTCCAAGGGATACAGTAAACCTGAAATGAACGATCGGAATCCATAACTAGTGTCACAGGAATGCTTCAAACCATAGACAGTAAGAAGAGTCAGACTTCTTTTACTTAGGTCGGCGTTGTGCCTCTTGTATTTAATTCCGATGCAATTTCTGTGTTTCATCGTCAATAAGGAGGTCAGAGGGATACAGTAAACCTGAAGTGAAGCATCGGAATCTATAACTAGTGTCACAGGAATGGTTCAAATCATAGTCAGTAAGAAGAGTCAGTCTTCTTGGACTTAAGACGCCATTGTGCTTTTTGTATTTAATTCCGATTCAATTTCTGTGTTTCATCGTCAATAAGAAGGTCCAACGGATACAGTAAACCTGGAGTGAAGCATCGGAATTTATAACTAGTGTCACAGGAACGGTTCAAATCATAGACAGTAAGATGAGTCAGTATTCTTATACTTAAGTCGGCATTGTGCCTTTTCTATGTAATTCCGATGTAATTTCTGTGTTTCATCGTCAATAAGAAGGTCCAAGGGATACAGTAATCCTGAAGTTAAGCATCGGAATCTATAACTAATGTCACAGGAATGGTTCAAATCATAGTCAGTAAGAAGAGTCAGACTTCTTGTAGTTAATTCGGCATTGTGCCTTTTGTATTTAATTCCGATGCAATTTCTGTGTTTCATCGTCAATAAGAAGGTCCAAGGGATACAGTAAACCTGAAATGAACCATCGGAATCTATAACTAGTGTCACAGGAATGGTTCAAAACATAGAGAGTAGGAAAAGTCAGTCTACATGTACTTAAGTCGGCATTGTGCCTTTTGTATTTAATTGCGATGAAATTTCTGTGTTTCATCGTCAATAAGAAGGTCAGAGTGATAAAGTAAATCTGATGTGAAACATCGGAATCTATAACTAGTGTCACAGGAATAGTTCAAAACATAGTCAGTAAGAAGAGTCAGTCTTCTTGTACTTAAGTCGGCGTTGTGCCTATTGTATTTAATTCCGATGCAATTTCTGTGTTTCATCGTCAATAAGAAGGTCCAAGGGATACAGTAGACCTGAATTGAAGCATTGGAATCTATAACTAGTGTCACAGGAATGGGTCAAAACATAGACAGTAAGAAGAGTCAGTCTTCTTGTACTTAAGTCGGCATTGTGCCTTTTCTGTTTAATTCTGATGCAATTTCTGTGTTTCATCGTCAATAAGAAGGTCCAAGGGATACAGTAAACCTGGAGTGAAGCACCGGAATCTATAACTAGTGTCACAGGAATGGTTCAAAACATAGACTGTCGGAAGAGTCAGTCTTCTTGTACATTAGTCGGCATTGTGCCTTTTGTATTTAATTCCGATGCAATTTCTGTGTTTCATCGTCAATAAGAAGGTCCAAGGGATACAGTAAACCTGAATTGAAGGATCGGAATCCATAACTAGTGTCACATTAATGGTTCAAAACATAGACAGTAAGAAGAGTCAGTCTTCTTGTACTTAAGTCGGCATTGTGCCTTTTGTATTTAATTCCGATGCAATTTCTGTGTTTCATCGTCAATAAGACGGTCAGAGGGATACAGTAAACCTGGAGTGAAGCATCGGAATCTATAACTAGTGTCACAGGAATGGTTCAAAACATAGACAGTAGGAAGAGTCAGTTTTCTAGTACATTAGTCGGCATTGTGCCTGTTCTATTTAATTCCGATGCCATTTCTGTGTTTCATCGTCAATAAGACGGTCAGAGGGATACAGTAAACCTGAAGTGAAACATCGGAATCTATAACTAGTGGCACAGGAATGGTTCAAACATAGACAGTTGGAAGAGTCAGTCTTCTTGTACTTAAATCGGCATTGTGCATTTTGTATTTAATTCCGATGCAATTTCTGTGTTTCATCGTCAATACGAAGGTCCAAGGGATACAGTAAACCTGAAATGAACGATCGGAATCCATAAGTAGTGTCACTGGAGTGGTTCAAAACATAGCCAGTAAGAAGAGTCAGTCTTCTTGTACGTAATTCGGCATTGTGCCTTTTGTATTTAATTCTCATGCAATTTCTGTGTTTCATCGTCAATAAGAAGGTCCAAGGGATACAGTAGACCTGGAGTGAAGCATCGGAGTCTATAACTAGTGTCACAGGAATGGTTCAAACATAGACAGTAGGAAGAGTCAGTCTTCTAGTACTTAAGTCGGCATTGTGCCATTTCTATCTAATTCCGATGCAATTTCTGTGTTTCATCGTCAATAAGAAGGTCCAAGGGATACAGTAAACCTGAAATGAACGATCGGAATCCATAACTAGTGTCACTGGAATGGTTCAAAACATAGCCAGTAAGAAGAGTCAGTCTTCTTGTACTTAAGTCGGCAATGTGCTTTTTTATTTAATTCCGATGCAATATCTGTGTTTCATCGTAAATAAGAAGGTCCAAGGGATACAGTAAACCTGAAATGAACGATCGGAATCCATAACTAGAGTCACAGGAATGCTTCAAAACATAGACAGTAAGAAGAGTCGGTCTCCTTGTACTTAATTCGGCATTGTGCCTTTTGTATCTAATTCCGATGCAATATCTGTGTTTCATCGTCAATAAGAAGGTCCAAGGGATACAGTTAACCTGAAGTGAATCATCGGAATCTATAACTAGTTTCACAGGAATGGTTCAAATCATAGTCAGTAAGAAGAGTCAGTCTTCTTGTACTTAAGTCATCATTGTGCCTTTTCTATTTCATTCTGATGCAATTTCTGTGTTTCATCGTCAATAAGAAGGTCCAAGGGATACAGTAAACGTAGAGTGAAGCATCGGAATCCATAACTAGTGTCACAGGAATGGTTCAAACCATAGACAGTAAGAAGAGTCAGACTTCATTTACTTAAGTCGGCATTGTGCCTCTTGTATTATTTCCGATGCAATTTCTGTGTTTCATCGTCAATAAGGAGGTCAGAGGGATACAGTAAACCTGAAGTGAAGCATCGGAATCTATAACTAGTGTCACAGGAATTATTCAAAACATAGTCAGTAAGAAGAGTCAGTCTTCTTGTACTTAAGTCGGCATTGTGCTTTTCTATGTAATTCCGATGTAATTTCTGTGTTTCATCGTCAATAAGAAGGTCCAAGGGATACAGTAATCCTGAAGTTAAGCATCGGAATCTATAACTAGTGTCACAGGAATGGTTCAAAACATAGTCAGTAAGAAGAGTCAGACTTCTTGTAGTTAAGTCGGCATTGTGCGTTTTGTAATTAATTCCGATGCAATTTCTGTGCTTCATCGTCAATAAGAAGGTCCAAGGGATACAGTGAACCTGAAATGAACCATCGGAATCTATAACTAGTGTCACAGGAATGGTTCAAAACATAGAGAGTAGGAAAAGTCAGTCTACATGTACTTAAGTCGGCATTGTGCCTTTTGTATTTAATTCCGATGCAATTTCTGTGTTTCATCGTCAATAAGTAGGTCAGAGGGATACAGTAAATCTGATGTGAAGCATCGGAATCAATAACTAGTGTCACAGGAATAGTTCAAAACATAGTCAGTAAGAAGAGTCAGTCTTCTTGTACTTAAGTCGGCGTTGTGCCTATTGTATTTAATTCCGATGCAATTTCTGTGCTTCATCGTCAATAAGAAGGTCCAAGGGATACAGTAGACCTGAATTGAAGCATCGGAATCTATAACTAGTGTCACAGGAATGGTTCAAAACATAGACAGTAAGAAGAGTCAGTCTTCTTGTACTTAAGTCGGCATTGTGCCTTTTGTATTTAATTCTGATGCAATTTCTGTGTTTCATCGTCAATAAGAAGGTCCAAGGGATACCGTAAACCTGGAGTGACGCATCGGAGTCTTTAACTAGAGTCACACGAATGGTTCAAAGCATAGACAGTAAGATGTGTCAGTTATCTTGTACTTAAGGCGGCATTGTGCATTTTATATTTAATTCCGATGCAATTTCTGTGTTTCATCGTCAATAAGAAGGTCCAAGGGATACAGTAAACCTGGAGTGAAGCACCGGAATCTATAACTAGTGTCACAGGAATAGTTCAAAACATAGACTGTCGGAAGAGTCAGTCTTCTTGTACATTAGTCGGCATTGTGCCTTTTGTATTCAATTCCGATGCAATTTCTGTGTTTCATCGTCAATAAGAAGGTCCAAGGGATACAGTAAACCTGAATTGAAGGATCGGAATCCATAACTAGTGTCACATTAATGGTTCAAAACATAGACAGTAAGAAGAGTCAGTCTTCTTGTACTTAAGTCGGCATTGTGCCTTTTGTATTTAATTCCGATGCAATTTCTGTGTTTCATCGTCAATAAGACGGTCAGAGGGATACAGTAAACCTGAAGTGAAGCATCGGAATCTATAACTAGAGTCACACGAATGGTTCAAAGCATAGACAGTAAGATGTTTCAGTTTTCTTGTACTTAAGGCGGCATTGTGCATTTTATATTTAATTCCGATGCAATTTCTGTGTTACATCGTCAATAAGAAGTTCCAAGGAATACAGTAAACCTGGAGTGAAGCATCGGAATCTATAACTAGTGTCACAGGAATGGTTCAAAACATAGACAGTAGGAAGAGTCAGTCTTCTAGTACATAAGTCGGCATTGTGCTTTTTCTATTTAATTCCGTTGCCATTTCAGTGTTTCATCGTCAATAAGACGGTCAGAGGGATACAGTAAACCTGAAGTGAAACATCGGAATCTATAACTAGTGGCACAGGAATGGTTCAAACATAGACAGTTGGAAGAGTCAGTCTTCTTGTACTGAAATCGGCATTGTGCATTTTGTATTTAATTCCGATGCAATTTCTGTGTTTCATCGTCAATAAGAAGGTCCAAGGGATACAGTAAACCTGAAATGAACGATCGGAATCCATAACTAGTGTCACTGGAGTGGTTCAAAACATAGACAGTAAGAAGAGTCAGTCTTCTTGTACTTAATTCGGCATTGTGCATTTTGTATTTAATTCTGATGCAATTTCTGTGTTTCATCGTCAATAAGAAGGTCCAAGGGATACAGTAAACCTGGAGTGAAGCATCGGAGTCTATAACTAGTGTCACAGGAATGATTCAAAACATAGACAGTAGGAAGAGTCAGTCTTCTAGTACTTAAGTCGGCATTGTGCCTTTTCTATCTAATTCCGATGCAATTTCTGTGTTTCATCGTCAATACGAAGGTCCAAGGGGTACGGTAAACCTGAAATGAACCATCGGAATCCATAACTAGTGTCACTGGAATGGTTCAAACATAGACAGTAAGAAGAGTCAGACTTCTTGTACTTAATTTGGCATTGTGCTTTTTGTATTTAATTCTGATGCAATTTCTGTGTTTGATCGTCGATAAGAAGGTCCAAGGGATACAGTAAACCTGGAGTGAAGCATCGGAGTCTATAACTAGTGTCACAGGAATGGTTCAAACATAGACAGTAGGAAGAGTCAGTCTTCTAGTACTTAAGTCGGCATTGTGCCTTTTCTATTTAATTCCGATGCAATTTCTGTGATTCATCGTCAATAAGACGGTCAGAGGGATACAGTAAACCTGAAGTGAAGCACGGTAATCTATGACTAGTGGCACAGGAATGGTTCAAAATATAGACAGTTGGAAGAGTCAGTCTTCTTGTACTTAAGTCGGCAATGTGCCTTTTTTATTTAATTCTACATCTACATCTACATCTACGTCCATACTCCGCCAGCCACCTGACGGTGTGTGGCGGAGGGTACCTTCAGTACCTCTATCGGTTCTCCCTTCTATTCCAGTCTCGTATTGTTCGTGGAAAGAAGGACTGTCTGTATGCCTCTGTGTGGGCTCTAATCTCTCTGGTTTTATCCTCATGGTCTCTTCGCGAGATATACGTAGGAGGGAGCAATATACTGCTTGACTCTTCGGTGAAGGTATGTTCTCGAAACTTCAATAAAAGCCCGTACCGAGCTACTGAGCGTCTCTCCTGCAGAGTCTTCCACTGGAGTTTATCTATCATCTCCGTAACGCTTTCGCGATTACTAAATGATCCTGTAACGAAGCGCGCTGCTCTCCGTTGGATCTTCTCTATCTCTTCTATCAACCCTATCTGGTACGGATCCCACACTGCTGAGCAGTATGCAAGCAGTGGGCGAACAAGCGTACTGTAACCTACTTCCTTTGTTTTCGGATTGCATTTCCTTAGGATTCTTCCAATGAATCTCAGTCTGGCATCTGCTTTACCGACGATCAACATTATATGATCATTCCATTTTAAATCACTCCTAATGGGTACTCCCAGATAATTTATGGTATTAACTGCTTCCAGTTGCTGACCTGCTATTTTGTAGCTAAATGATAAAGGATCTATCTTTCTGTATATTCGCAGCACATTACACTTGTCTACATTGAGATTCCGATGCAATATCTGTGTTTCATCGCCAATAAGAAGGTCCAAGGGATACAGTTAACCTGAAGTGAATCATCGGAATCTATAACTAGTGTCACAGGAATGGTTCAAATCATACTCAGTAAGAAGAGTCAGTCTTCTTGTACTTAAGTCATCATTGTGCCATTTCTATTTCATTCTGATGCAATTTCTGTGTTTCATTGTCAATAAGAAGCTCCAAGGGATACAGTAAACCTGACATGAACGATCGGAATCCATAACTAGTGTCACAGGAATGCTTCAAAACATATACAGTAAGAAGAGTCGGTCTCCTTGTACTTAATTCGGCATTGTGCCTTTTGTATTTAATTCCGATGCAATATCTGTGTTTCATCGTCAATAAGAAGGTCCAAGGGATACAGTTAACCTGAAGTGAATCATCGGAATCTATAACTAGTGTCACAGGAATGGTTCAAATCATAGTCAGTAAGAAGAGTCACTCTTCTTGTACTTAAATCGGCATTGTGCCTTTTGTATTTAATTCCGATGCAATATCTGTGTTTCATCGTCAATAAGAATGTCCAAGGGATACGGTAAACATGAAATGAACGATCGGAATCCATAACTAGTGTCACAGGAATGGTTCAAATAATAGACAGTAAGAAGAGTCAGTCTTCTTGTAATTATTCGGCATTGTGCCTTTTGTATTTAATTCTGATGCAATTTCTGTGTTTCATCGTCAATAAGAAGGTCGGAGGGATACAGTAAACCTGGAGTGAAGCATCAGAGTCTATAACTAGTGTCACAGGAATGGTTCAAAACATAGACTGTAGGAAGAGTCAGTCTTCTAGTACTTAAGTCGGCATTGTGCCTTTTCTATTTAATTACGATGCAAATTCTGTGATTCATCGTCAATAAGACGGTCAGAGGGATACAGTAAACCTAAAGTGAAGCATCGGAATCTATAACTAGTGGCACAGGTATGGTTCAAAGCATAGATAGTTGCAAGAGTCAGTCTTCTTGTACGTAAGCCGGCATTGTGGCTTTTGTATTTAATTCCGATGCAATATCTGTGTTTCATCGTCAATAAGAAGGTCCAAGGGATACAGTAAACCTGAAATGAACGATCGGAATCCATAACTAGTGTCACAGGAATGCTTCAAAACATTGACAGTAAGATGAGTCAGTCTCCTTCTACTTAATTCGGCATTGTGCCTTTTGTATTTAATTCTGATGCAATTTCTGTGTTTCATCGTCAATAAGAAGGTCCAAGGGATACAGTAAACCTGAAGTGAAGCATCGGAATCTATAACTAGAGTCACACGAATGGTTCAAAGCATAGGCAGTAAGAAGAGTCAGTTTTCTTGTACTTAAGACGGCATTGTGCATTTTATATTTAATTCCGAAACAATTTCTGTGTTTCATCGTCAATAAGAAGGTCCAAGGGATACAGTACACCTGAATTGAAGCATCGGAATCCATAACTAGTGTCTCATTAATGGTTCAAAACATAGACAGTAAGAAGAGTCAGTCCTTTTGTACTTAAGTCGGCATTGTGCCTTTTGTATTTAATTCCGTTGCAATTTCTGTGTTTCATCGTCAATTAGACGGTCAGAGGGATACAGTAAACCTGAAGTGAAGCATCGGAATCTATAACTAGAGTCACACGAATGGTTCAAAGCATAGACAGTTAGATGTGTCAGTTTTCTTGTAACTAAGGCGGCATTGTGCATTTTATATTTAATTCCGATGCAATTTCTGTGTTTCATCGTCAATAAGAAGGTCCAAGGGATACACTAAACCTGGAGTGAAGCACCGGAATCTATAACTAGTGTCACAGGAATGGTTCAAAGCATAGACTGTCGGAAGAGTCAGTCTTCTTGTACATTAGTCAGCATTGTACCTTTTGTATTTAATTCCGATGCAATTTCTGTGTTTCATCGTCAATAAGAAGGTCCAAGGAATACAGTAAACCTGGAGTGAAGCATCGGAATCTATAACTAGTGTCACAGGAATGGTTCAAAACATAGACAGTAGGTAGAGTCAGTCTTCTAGTACTTAAGTCGGCATTGTTCCTTTTCTATCTAATTCCGATGCAATTTCTGTGTTTCATCGTCAATAAGAAGGTCCAAGGGATACAGTAAACCTGAAATGAACGATCGGAATCCATAACTAGTGTCACTGGAATGGTTCAAAACATAGACAGTAAGAAGAGTCAGTCTTCTTGTACTTAATTCGGCATTGTGCTTTTTGTATTTAATTCTGATGCAATTTCTGTGTTTCATCGTCAATAAGAAGGTCCAAGGGATACAGTAAACCTGGAGTGAAGCATCGGAGACTATAACTAGTGTCACAGGAATGGTTCAAACATAGACAGTAGGAAGAGTCAGTCTTCTAGTACTTAATTCTGCATTGTGCCTTTTGTATTTAATTCTGATGCAATTTCTGTGTTTCATCGTCAATAAGAAAGTCCAAGGGATTCAGTAAACCTGGAGTGAAGCATCGGAGTCTATAACTAGTGTCACAGGAATGGTTCAAAACATAGACAGTAGGAAGAGTCAGTCTTCTAGTACTTAAGTCGGCATTGTGCCTTTTCTATCTAATTCCGATGCAATTTCTGTGTTTCATCGTCAATAAGAAGGTCCAAGGGATACAGTAAACCTGAAATGTACGATCGGAATCCATAACTAGTGTCACTGGAATGGTTCAAATCATAGACAGTAAGAAGAGTCAGTCTTCTTGTACTTCATTCGGCATTGTGCTTTTTGTATTTAATTCTGATGCAATTTCTGTGTTTCATCGTCAATAAGAAGGTCCAAGGGATACAGTAAACCTGGAGTGAAGCATCGGAGTCTATAACTAGTGTCACAGGAGTGGTTCAAACATAGACAGTAGGATGAGTCAGTCTTCTAGTACTTAAGTCTGCATTGTGCCTTTTCTATTTAATTCCGATGCAATTTCTGTGATTCATCGTCAATAAGACGGTCAGAGGTATACAGTAAACCTGAAGTGAAGCATGGTAATCTATGACTAGTGGCACAGGAATGGTTCAAAACATAGACAGTTGGAAGAGTCAGTCTTCTTGTACTTAAGCCGACATTGTGGCTCTTGTATTTAATTCCGATGCAATATCTGTGTTTCATCGTCAATAAGAAGGTCCAAGGGATACAGTAAACCTGAAATGAACGATCGGAATCCGTAACTAGTGTCACAGGAATGGTTCAAAACATAGATAGTAAGAAGAGTCAGTCTCCTTGTACTTAATTCGGCATTGTGCCTTTTGTACTTAATTCCGATGCAATATCTGTGTACAATCGTCAATAAGAAGGTCCAAAGTGTACAGTAAACCTGGAGTGAAGCATCGGAGTATATAACTAGTGTCACAGGAATGGTTCAAAACATAGACAGTAAGAAGAGTCAGTCTTCTTGTACTTAATTCGGCATTGTGCCTTTTGTACTTAATTCTGATGCAATATCTGTGTTTCATCGTCAATAAGAAGGTCAGAGGGATACAGTACACCTGAAGTGAAGCATCGGAATCTATAACTAGTGTCACAGGAATGGTTCAAAACATAGTCAGTAAGAAGAGTCAGTCTTCTACATCTACATCTACATCTATACTCCGCGAGCCACCTTACGGTGTGTGGCGGAGGGTACTTATTGTACCACTGTCTGATCCCCCCTTCCCTGTTCCATTCACGAATTGTGCGTGGGAAGAACGACTGCTTGTAAGTCTCCGTATATGCCCTAATTTCTCCGATCTTTTCGTTGTGATCATTACGCGAGATATATGTGGGCGGTAGTAATATGTTGCCCATCTCTTTCCGGAATGTGCTCTCTCGTAATTTCGATAATAAACCTCTCCGTATTGCGTAACGCCTTTCTTGAAGTGTCCGCCACTGGAGCTTGTTCAGCATCTCCGTAACGCTCTCGCGCTGACTAAATGTCCCCATGACGAATCGCGCTGTTTTCGCTGGATCATGTCTATCTCTTCTATTAATCCAACCTGGTAAGGGTCCCATACTGATGAGCAATACTCAAGAATCGGACGAACAAGCGTTTTGTAAGCTACCTCTTTCGTCGATGAGTCACATTTTCTTAGAATTCTTCCTATGAATCTCAACCTGGCGCCTGCTTTTCCCACTATTTGTTTTATGTGATCATTCCACTTCAGATCGCTCCGGATAGTAACTCCTAAGAATTTTACGGTCGTTACCGCTTTCAATGATTTACCACCTATGGCATAATCGTACTGGAATGGATTTCTGCCCCTATGTATGCGCCTTATATTACATTTATCTACGTTTAGGGAAAGCTGCCAGCTGTCGCACCATGCATTAATCCTCTGCAGGTCCTCCTGGAGTACGTACGAGTCTTCTGATGTTGCTACTTTCTTGTAGACAAGCGTGTCATCTGCAAATAGCCTCACGGAGCTACCGAAGTTGTCAACTAAGTCATTTATGTATATTGTAAACAATAAAGGTCCTATCACGCTTCCCTGCGGTACTCCCGAAATTACCTCTACATCTGCAGATTTTGAACCGTTAAGAATGACATGTTGTGTTCTTTCTTCTAGGAAATCCTGAATCCAATCACAAACCTGGTCCGATATTCCGTAAGCTCGTATTTTTTTCACTAAACGTAAGTGCGGAACCGTATCAAATGCCTTCCTGAAGTCCAGGAATACGGCATCAATCTGCTCGCCAGTGTCTACGGCACTGTGAATTTCTTGGGCAAATAGGGTGAGCTGAGTTTCACATGATCTCTGTTTGCGAAATCCATGTTGGTTATGATGAAGGAGATTTGTATTATCTAAGAACGTCATAATACGAGAACACAAAACATGTTCCATTATTCTACAACAGATTGACGTAAGCGAAATAGGCCTATAATTATTCGCATCTGATTTATGACCCTTCTTGAAAATGGGAACGACCTGCGCTTTCTTCCAGTCGCTAGGTACTTTACGTTCTTCCAGCGATCTACGATAAATTGCTGATAGAAAGGGGGCAAGTTCTTTAGCATAATCACTGTAGAATCTTAAGGGTATCTCGTCTGGTCCGGATGCTTTTCCGCTACTAAGTGATAGCAGCTGTTTTTTAATTTCGATATCGTTTATTTCAATATTTTCCATTTTGGCGTCCGTGCGACGGCTGAAGTCAGGGTCGTGTTACGATTTTCCGCAGTGAAACAGTTTCGGAACAAAGAATTCAGTATTTCTGCCTTTCTTCGGTCGTCCTCTGTTTCGGTGCCATCGTGGTCAACGAGTGACTGAATAGGGGATTTAGATCCGCTTACCGATTTTACATATGACCAAAACTTTTTAGGGTTCTTGTTTAGATTGTTTGCAAATGTTTTATGTACGATTCGTTGAATGCTTCTCTCATTGCTCTCTTTACGCTCTTTTTCGCTTCGTTCAGCTTTTCCTTATCAGCTATGATTCGACTACTCTTAAACCTATGATGAAGCTTGTACTTAAGTCGGCACTGTATTTTTGTAATTAATTCCGATGCAATTTCTGTGTTTCATCGTCAATAAGTAGGTCCAAGGGATACAGTAAACCTGGAGTGAAGCATCGGAATCTATAACTAGTGTCACAGGGACGGTTCAAAACATAGGCAGTAAGATGAGTCAGTATTCTTGCACTTAAGTCGGCATTGTGCCTTTTCTATTTAATTCCGATGCAATTTCTGTGTTTCATCGTCAATAAGAAGGTCAGAGTGATACAGTAATCCTGACGTTAAGCATCGGAATCTATGACTAGTGTCACAGGAATGGTTCAAAACATAATCAGTAAGAAGAGTCAGTCCTCTTGTACTTATGTCGGTATTGTACCCTTTGTATTTAATTCCGGTGCAATTTCTGTGTTTCATCGTCAATACGAAGGTCCAAGGATACAGTAAACCTTAAGTGAAGCGTCGGAGACTATGACTAGTGTCACAGGAATGGTTCAAAACATAGTCAGTAAGTAGAGTCAGTCTTCTTGTACTTAAGTCATCATTGTGCCTTTTCTATTTAATTCCGATGCAATTTCTGTGTTTCATCGTCAATAAGAAGGTCCAAGGGATACAGTAAACCTGAAATGAACCATCGGAATCTATAACTAGTGTCACAGGAATGGTTAAAAACATAGTCAGTAAGAAGAGTCAGTATTCTTGTTCTTAAGTCGGCATTGCGCTTTTTGTATTTAATTCCTATGCAATTTCTGTGTTTCATCGTCAATACGAAGGTCCAAGGGATACAGTAAACCTGGAGAGAAGCATCGGAATCTATAACTAGTGTCTCAGGGACGGTTCAAAGCATAGACAGGAAGAAGAGTCAGTCTTCTTGTACTTAAGTCGGCATTGTGCCTATTGTATTTAATTCCGATGCAATTTCTGTGTTTCATCGTCAATAAGAAGCTCCAAGGGATACAGTAAACCTGGAGTGAAGCATCGGAATCTATAACTAGTGTCCCAGTGATGGTTCAAAACATAGACAGTAAGAGGAATAAGTCATCCTGTACTTAAGTCGGCATTGTGCTTTTTGTAATTAATTCCGATGCAATTTCTGTGTTTCATCGTCAATAAGAAGGTCAGAGGGATACAGTAAACCTGAAGTGAAGCATCGGAATCTATAACTAGTGGCACAGGAATGGTTCAAAACATAGTCAGTAAGAAGAGTCAGTATTCTTGTTCTTAAGTCGGCATTGCGCTTTTTGTATTTAATTCCTATGCAATTTCTGTGTTTCATCGTCAATACGAAGGTCCAAGGGATACAGTAAACCTGGAGAGAAGCATCGGAATCTATAACTAGTGTCTCAGGGACGGTTCAAAGCATAGACAGTAAGATGAGTCAGTATTCTTGTACTTAAGTCGGCATTGTGCCTTTTCCATTTAATTCCGATGCAATTTCAGTGTTACATCGTCAATAAGAAGGTCCAAGGGATACAGTAAACCTGGAGTGAAGCACCGGAATCTATAACTAGTATCACAGGAATGGTTCAAAACATAGACTGTCGGAAGAGTCAGTCTTCTTGTACATTAGTCGGCATTGTGCCTTTTGTATTTAATTCCGATGCAATTTCTTTGTTTCATCGTCAATAAGAAGGTGCAAGGGATACAGTAAACCTGGAGTGAAGCATCGGAATCTATAACTAGTGTCACAGGAATGGTTCAAAACTAAGACAGTAGGAAGAAAAAGTCTTCTAGTACTTAAGTCGGCATTGTGCCTTTTCTATTTAATTCCGATGCAATTTCTGTGTTTCATCGTCAATAAGAAGGTCAGAGTGATACAGTAATCCTGACGTTAAGCATCGGAATCTATGACTAGTGTCACAGGAATGGTTCAAAACATAATCAGTAAGAAGAGTCAGTCCTCTTGTACTTATGTCGGTATTGTACCCTTTGTATTTAATTCCGGTGCAATTTCTGTGTTTCATCGTCAATACGAAGGTCCAAGGATACAGTAAACCTTAAGTGAAGCGTCGGAGACTATGACTAGTGTCACAGGAATGGTTCAAAACATAGTCAGTAAGTAGAGTCAGTCTTCTTGTACTTAAGTCATCATTGTGCCTTTTCTATTTAATTCCGATGCAATTTCTGTGTTTCATCGTCAATAAGAAGGTCCAAGGGATACAGTAAACCTGAAATGAACCATCGGAATCTATAACTAGTGTCACAGGAATGGTTAAAAACATAGACAGGAAGAAGAGTCAGTCTTCTTGTACTTAAGTCGGCATTGTGCCTATTGTATTTAATTCCGATGCAATTTCTGTGTTTCATCGTCAATAAGAAGCTCCAAGGGATACAGTAAACCTGGAGTGAAGCATCGGAATCTATAACTAGTGTCCCAGTGATGGTTCAAAACATAGACAGTAAGAGGAATAAGTCATCCTGTACTTAAGTCGGCATTGTGCTTTTTGTAATTAATTCCGATGCAATTTCTGTGTTTCATCGTCAATAAGAAGGTCAGAGGGATACAGTAAACCTGAAGTGAAGCATCGGAATCTATAACTAGTGGCACAGGAATGGTTCAAAACATAGTCAGTAAGAAGAGTCAGTATTCTTGTTCTTAAGTCGGCATTGCGCTTTTTGTATTTAATTCCTATGCAATTTCTGTGTTTCATCGTCAATACGAAGGTCCAAGGGATACAGTAAACCTGGAGAGAAGCATCGGAATCTATAACTAGTGTCTCAGGGACGGTTCAAAGCATAGACAGTAAGATGAGTCAGTATTCTTGTACTTAAGTCGGCATTGTGCCTTTTCCATTTAATTCCGATGCAATTTCAGTGTTACATCGTCAATAAGAAGGTCCAAGGGATACAGTAAACCTGGAGTGAAGCACCGGAATCTATAACTAGTATCACAGGAATGGTTCAAAGCATAGACTGTCGGAAGAGTCAGTCTTCTTGTACATTAGTCGGCATTGTGCCTTTTGTATTTAATTCCGATGCAATTTCTTTGTTTCATCGTCAATAAGAAGGTGCAAGGGATACAGTAAACCTGGAGTGAAGCATCGGAATCTATAACTAGTGTCACAGGACTGGTTCAAAACTAAGACAGTAGGAAGAAAAAGTCTTCTAGTACTTAAGTCGGCATTGTGCCTTTTCTATTTAATTCCGATGCAATTTCTGTGTTTCATCGTCAATAAGATGGTCAGAGGGATACAGTAAACGTGAAGTGAAGCATCGGAATCTATAACTAGTAGCACAGGAATGGTTCAAAACATAGACAGTTGGAAGAGTCAGCCTTCTTGTACTTAAGTCGGCATTGTGCCTTCTCTATATAATCCCGATGCAATATCTGTGTTTCATCGTCAATAAGAAGGTCCCAGGGATACAGTAAACCTGAATTGAACGATCGGAATCCATCACTAGTGTCACAGGAATGGTTCAAAGCATAGACAGTAGGAAAAGTCACTCTACATGTACTTCAGTCGCATTGTGCCTTTTGTAGTTAATTCCGATGCAATTTCTGTATTTCATTGTCAATAAGAAGGTCAGAGGGATACATAAACCTGATGTGATGAATCGGAATCTATAACTAGTGTCACAGGAATGGTTCAAAACATAGACAGTAAGAAGAGTCAGTCTTCTTGTACTTAAGTCGGCATTGTGCCTTTTGTATTTAATTCCGATGCAATTTCTGTGTTACATCGTCAATAAGAAGGTCCAAAGGATACAGTAAACCTGAAGTGAAGCAGCGGAAACTATAAATAGTGTCACAGGAATGGTTCAAAACACAGACAGTAGGAAGAGTCAGACTCCTTTTACTGAAGTCGGCATTGTGCTTGTTGTGTTTAATTCCGATTCAATTTCTGTGTTTCATCGTCAATAAGAACGTCCAAGGGATACAGTAAACCTGGAGTGAAGCATCAGAGTCTACAACTAGTGTCACAGGAATGGTTCAAAACATTGACAGTAAGAAGAGACAGACTACTTGTACTTAATTCGGCATGAGCCTTTTGTATTTAATTCCCATGCAATATCTGTGTTTCATCGTCAGTACGATCGTCCAAGGGATACAGTACTCCTGAAGTTAAGCATCGGAATCTATAACTAGTGTCACAGGAATGGTTCAAACATAGTCAGTAAGAAGAGTCAGTCTTCTTGTAGTTAAGTCGGCATTGTGCCTTTTCTATTTAATTCCGATGCAATTCCTGTGTTTCATCGTCAATAAGAAGGTCCAAGGGATACAGTAAACCTGAAGTGAAGCATCGGAAACTATAACTAGTGTCACAGGAATGGTTCAAAACACAGACAGCAAGAAGAGTCAGACCTCGTTTACTTAAGTCGGCATTGTGCCTATTGTATTTAATTCCGATGCAATTTCTGTGTTTCATAGTCAATAAGAAGGTCCAAGGGATACAGTAAACCTGAAGTGAAGCATCTGAATATATAACTAGTGTCACAGGAATGGTTCAAAACACAGACAGTAAGAAGAGTCAGACTTCTTTCACTGAAGTCGGCATTGTGCCTTTTGTATTTAATTCCGATGCAATTTCTGTGTTTCATCGTCAGTAAGATGGTCCAAGGGATACAGTATACGTGGAGTGAAGCACCGGAATCTATAACTAGTGTCACAGGATTGGTTTAAAACATAGACTGTCAGAAGAGTCAGTCTTCTTGTACTTTAGTCGTCATTGTGCCTTTTGTATTTAATTCCGATGCAGTTTCTGTGTTTCATCGTCAGTAAGATGTTCCAAGGGATACAGTATACGTGGAGTGAAGCACCGGAATCTATAACTAGTGTCACAGGATTGGTTTAAAACATAGACTGTCAGAAGAGTCAGTCTTCTTGTACTTTAGTCGTCATTGTGCCTTTTGTATTTAATTCCGATGCAGTTTCTGTGTTTCATCGTCAATAAGAAGGTCAGAGTGATACAGTAATCCTGAAGTCAAGCATCGGAATCTATGACTAGTGTCACAGGAATGGTTCAAAACATAATCAGTAAGAAGAGTCAGTCCTCTAGTACTTAAGTCGGCATTGTGCCTTTTCCATTTAATTCCGATGCAATTTCAGTGTTACATCGTCAATAAGAAGGTCCAAGGGATACAGTAAACCTGAAGTGAAGCATCTGAATATATAACTAGTGTCACAGGAATGGTTCAAAACACAGACGGTAAGAAGAGTCAGACTTCTTTTACTGAGGTCGGCATTGTGCCTTTTGTATTTAATTCCGATGCAATTTCTGTGTTTCATCGTCAATAAGAAGGGCCAAGGGATACAGTAAAACTGATATGAACAATCGGAATCTATAACTAGTGTCACAGATATGGTTCAAAACATAGACAGTAGGAAAAGTCAGTCTACATGTACGTAAGTCGGCATTGTGTCTTTTGTATTTAATTCCGATGCAATTTCTGTGTTTCATCGTCAATAAGATGGTCAGAGGGATACAGCAAATCTGATGTGAAGCATCAGAATCTGTAACTAGTGTCACAGGAATAGTTCAAAACATAGTCAATTAGGAGAGTCAGTCTTCTTGTACTTAAGTCGGCATTGTGCCTATTGCATTTAATTCCGATGAAATTTCTGTGTTTCATCGTCAATAAGAAGGTCCAAGGGGTACAGTAGAACTGGAGTGAAGCATCGGAATCTATAACTAGTGTCACAGGAATGGTTCAAATCATAGACAGTAAGAAGAGTCAGTCTTCTTGTACTTAAGTCGGTATTGTGCCTTTTGTACTTCATTCCGATGCAATTTTCGTGTTTCATCGTCAATAAGAAGGTCATAGAGATACAGTAAACCTGAAGTGAAGCATCGGAATCTATAACTAGAGTCACAGGAATGGTTCAAACATAGACAGTAAGAAGAGTCATTTTTCTTGTACTTAAGGCCGCATTGTGATTTTTATTTTTAATTCCGATGCAATTTCTGTGTTTCATAGTCAATCAGAAGGTCCAAGGGATACAGTAAACCTGGAGTGAAGCACCGGAATCTATAACTAGTATCACAGGAATGGTTCAAAACATAGACTGTCGGAAGAGTCAGTCTTCTTGTACATTAGTCGGCACTGTGACTTTTGTAATTAATTCCGATGCAATTTCTTTGTTTCATCGTCAATAAGAAGGTCCAAGGGATACAGCAAACCTGGAGTGAAGCATCGGAATCTATAACTAGTGTCACAGGAATAGTTCAAAACTAAGACAGTAGGAAGAGAAAGTCTTCTAGTACTTAAGTCGGCATTGTGCCTTTTCTATTTAATTCCGATGCAATTTCTGTGTTTCATCGTCAATAAGATGGTCAGAGGGATACAGTAAACGTGAAGTGAAGCATCGGAATCTATAACTAGTGGCACAGGAATGGTTCAAAACATAGACAGTTGGAAGAGTCAGCCTTCTTGTACTTAAGTCGGCATTGTGCCTTTTCTATATTATCCCGATGCAATATCTGAGTTTCATCGTCAATAAGAAGGTCCAAAGGATACAGTAAACCTGAATTGAACGATCGGAATCCATCACTAGTGTCACAGGAATGGTTCAAAGCATAGACAGTTGGAAAAGTCACTCTACATGTACTTCAGTCGCATTGTGCCTTTTGTAGTTAGTTCCGAATCAATTTCTGGATTTTAATCGTCAATAAGAAGGTCAGAGGGATACATAAACCTGATGTGATGCATCGGAATCTATAACTAGTGTCACAGGAATGGTTCAAAACATAGAGAGTAAGAAGAGTCAGTCTTCTTGTACTTAAGTCGGCATTGTGCCTTTTGTATTTACTTCCGATGCAATTTCTGTGTTTCATCGTCAGTAAGATGGTCCAAGGGATACAGTATACGTGGAGTGAAGCACCGGAATCTATAACTAGTGTCACAGGATTGGTTTAAAACATAGACTGTCAGAAGAGTCAGTCTTCTTGTACTTTAGTCGGCATTGTGCCTTTTGTATTTAATTCCGATGCAGTTTCTGTGTTTCATCGTCAATAAGAAGGTCAGAGTGATACAGTAATCCAGAAGTCAAGCATCGGAATCTATGACTAGTGTCACAGGATGGTTCAAAACGTAATCAGTAAGAAGAGTCAGTCCTCTTTTACTTATGTCGGTATTGTGCCCTTTGTATTTAATTCCGATGCAATTTCTGTGTTTCATCGTCAATAAGAAGGTCCAAGGGATTCAGTAAACCTGAAGTGAAGCATCAAAGTCTATTACTAGTGTCACAGGAATGGTTCAAAACATAGACAGTAAGAAGAGTCAGCCTTCTTGTACTTAAGTCGGCATTGGGCCTATTGATGAAATTCCGATGCAATTTCTGAGTTTCATCGTCAATAAGAAGGTCATAGGGATACAGTATACTTGGAGTGACACATCGGAATCTATAACTAGTGTCACAGGGATGGTTCAAAACATAGTCAGTAAGAAGAGTCGGTCTTCTTGTACTTAAGACGGCATTGTGCCTTGTGTATTTAATTCCGATGCAATTTCTGTGTTTCATCGTCAATAAAAAGGTCAGAGGGATACAGTAATCCTGAAGTGAAGCATCGGAATCTATAACCAGTGACACAGGAATGGTTCAAAACATAGACAGTAAGATGAGTCAGACTTCTTTTACTTAAGTCGGCATTGTGCCTTTTGTACTTAATTCCGATTCAATTTCTGTGTTTCAACGTCAATAAGAAGGTCCAAGTAATACAGTAAACCTGGAGTGATTATCGGAGTCTATAACTATTGTCACAGGAATGGTTCAAAACATAGACAGTAAGATGAGTCAGTCTTCTTGTACTTAAGTCGGCATTGTTCCCTTTGTATTTATTTCCGATGCAATTTCTGTGTTTCATCGTCAGTAAGATGGTCCAAGGGATACAGTATACGTGGAGTGAAGCACCGGAATCTATAACTAGTGTCACAGGATTGGTTAAAACATAGACTGTCAGAAGAGTCAGTTTTCTTGTACTTTAGTCGTCATTGTGAATTTTGTATTTAATTCCGATGCAGTTTCTGTGTTTCATCGTCAATAAGAAGGTCAGAGTGATGCAGTAATCCTGAAGTCAAGCATCGGAATCTATGACTAGTGTCACAGGAATGGTTCAAAACATAATCGGTAAGAAGAGTCTGTCCTCTTGTACTTATGTCGGTATTGTGCCCTTTGTATTTAAATCCTATGCAATTTCTGTGTTTCATCGTCAGTAAGGAGGTTCAAGGGATACAGTAAACCTGGAGTGAAGCATCGGATTCTGTAACTAGTGTCACAGGAATGGTTCAAAACATAGACAGTAGGAAGAGTCAGTCTTCTAGTACTTAAGTCGGCATTGTGCCTTTTCCATTTAATTCCGATGCAATTTCAGTGTTACATCGTCAATAAGAAGGTCCAAGGGATACTGTAAACCTGAAGTGAAGCATCTGAATATATAACTAGTGTCACAGGAATGGTTCAAAACACAGACGGTAAGAAGAGTTAGACTTCTTTTACTGAAGTCGGCATTGTGCCTTTTGTATTTAATTCCGATGCAATTTGTGTGTTTCATCGTCAATAAGAAGGGCCAAGGGATACAGTAAACCTGATATGAACAATCGGAATCTGTAACTAGTGTCACAGATATGGTTCAAAACATAGACAGTAGGAAAAGTCAGTCTACATGTACGTAAGTCGGCATTGTGCCTTTTGTATTTAATTCCGATGTAATTTCTGTGTTTCATCGTCAATAAGATGGTCAGAGGGATACAGTAAATCTGATTTGAAGCATCAGAATCTATAACTAGTGTCACAGGAATAGTTCAAAACATAGTCAGTTAGGAGAGTACAGTCTTCTTGTACTTAAGTCGGCATTGTGCCTATTGTATTTAATTCCGATGAAATTTCTGTGTTTCATCGTCAATAAGAAGGTCCAAGGGGTACAGTAGACCTGGAGTGAAGCATCGGAATCTATAACTAGTGTCACAGGAATGGTTCAAAACATAGACAGTAAGAAGAGTCAGTCTTCTTGTACTTAAGTCGGTATTGTGCCTTTTGTACTTCATTCCGATGCAATTTTCGTGTTTCATCGTCAATAAGAAGGTCATAGAGATACAGTAAACCTGAAGTGAAGCATCGGAATCTATAACTAGAGTCACAGGAATGGTTCAAACATAGACAGTAAGAAGAGTCATTTTTCTTGTACTTAAGGCCGCATTGTGCCTTTTATTTTTAATTCCGATGCAATTTCTGTGTTTCATAGTCAATAAGAAGGTCCAAGGGATACAGTAAACCTGGAGTGAAGCACCGGAATCTATAACTAGTATCACAGGAATTATTCAAAACATAGACTGTCGGAAGAGTCAGTCTTCTTGTACATTAGTCGGCATTGTGCCTTTTGTATTTAATTCCGATGCAATTTCTTTGTTTCATCGTCAATAAGAAGGTCCAAGGGATACAGTAAACCTGGAGTGAAGCATCGGAATCTATAACTAGTGTCACAGGAATGGTTCAAAACTAAGACAGTAGGAAGAGAAAGTCTTCTAGTACTTAAGTCGGCATTGTGCCTTTTCTATTTAATTCCGATGCAATTTCTGTGTTTCATCGTCAATACGATGGTCAGAGGGATACAGTAAACGTGAAGTGAAGCATCGGAATCTACAACTAGTGGCACAGGAATGGTTCAAAACATAGACAGTTGGAAGAGTCAGCCTTCTTGTACTTAAGTCGGCATTGTGCCTTTTCTATATAATCCCGATGCAATATCTGTGTTTCATCGTCAATAAGAAGGTCCAAAGGATACAGTAAACCTGAATTGAACGATCGGAATCCACCACTAGTGTCACAGGAATGGTTCAAAGCATAGACAGCAGGAAAAGTCACTCTACATGTACTTCAGTCGCATCGTGCCTTTTGTAGTTAATTCCGATGCAATTTCTGTATTTCATCGTCAATAAGAAGGTCAGAGGGTTACATAAACCTGATGTGATGCATCGGAATCTAAAACTAGTGTCACAGGAATGGTTCATAACATAGAGCGTAAGAAGAGTCAGTCTTCTTGTACTTAAGTCGGCATTGTGCCTTTTGTATTTATTTCCGATGCAATTTCTGTGTTTCATCGTCAGTAAGATGGTCCAAGGGATACAGTATACGTGGAGTGAAGCACCGGAATCTATAACTAGTGTCACAGGATTGGTTTAAAACATAGACTGTCAGAAGAGTCAGTCTTCTTGTACTTTAGTCGGCATTGTGCCTTTTGTATTTAATTCCGATGCAGTTTCTGTGTTTCATCGTCAATAAGAAGGTCAGAGTGATACAGTAATTCCGATGCAATTTCTGTATTTCATCGTCAATAAGAAGGTCAGAGGGTTACATAAACCTGATGTGATGCATCGGAATCTAAAACTAGTGTCACAGGAATGGTTCAAAACATAGAGCGTAAGAAGAGTCAGTCTTCTTGTACTTAAGTCGGCATTGTGCCATTTGTATTTATTTCCGATGCAATTTCTGTGTTTCATCGTCAGTAAGATGGTCCAAGGGATACAGTATACGTGGAGTGAAGCACCGGAATCTATAACTAGTATCACAGGAATTATTCAAAACATAGACTGTCGGAAGAGTCAGTCTTCTTGTACATTAGTCGGCATTGTGCCTTTTGTATCTAATTCCGATGCAATTTCTTTGTTTCATCGTCAATAAGAAGGTCCAAGGGATACAGTAAACCTGGAGTGAAGCATCGGAATCTATAACTAGTGTCACAGGAATGGTTCAAAACTAAGACAGTAGGAAGAGAAAGTCTTCTAGTACTTAAGTCGGCATTGTGCCTTTTCTATTTAATTCCTATGCAATTTCTGTGTTCATCGTCAATAAGATGGTCCAAGGGATACAGTAAACCTGAAGTGAAGCATCGGAATCTATAACTAGTGTCACAGGAATGGTTCAAAACATAGTCAGTAAGAAGAGTCAGTCTTCTTGTACTTAAGTCAACATTGTGCCTTTCCTATTTAATTCTGATGCAATTTCTGGAAGTCATCGTCAATAAGAAGGTCCAAGGGATACAGTAAACCTGGAGAGAAGCATCGGAATCTATAACCAGTGACACAGGAATGGTTCAAAACATAGACAGTAAGAAGAGTCAGACTTCTTTTACTTAAGTCGGCATTGTGCCTTTTGTACTTAATTCCGATGCAATTTCTGTGTTTCAACATCAATAAGATGGTCCAAGTAATACAGTAAACCTGGATTGATTATCGGAGTCTATAACTAGTGTCACAGGAATGGTTCAAAACATAATCAGTAAAAATAAGTCAATCTTCTTGTACATAAGTCATCATTGTGCATTTTCTATTTAATTCTGAAGCAATTTCTGTGTTTCATCGTCAATAAGACGGTCAGAGGGATACAGTAAACCTGGAGTGAAGCATTGGAATCTATAACTAGTGTCACAGGAATGGTTCAAAACACAGACAGTAAGAAGAGTCAGACTTCTTTTACTTATGTCGGTATTGTGCTTTTTGTATTTAATTCCGATTCAATTTCTATGTTTCATCGTCAATAAAAAGGTCCAAGGGATACAGTAAACCTGGAGTGAAGCATCGGAGTCTATAAGTAGTGTCACAGGAATGGTTCAAAACTTAGACAGTAAGAAGAGTCAGTCTTCTTGTACTTAATTCGGCATTGAGCCTTTGTATTTATTTCCGATGCAATTTCTGTGTTTCATCGTCAATAAGAGGGTCCAAGGGATACAGTAAACCTGGAGTGAAGCACCGGAATCCATAACTAGTGTCGCAGGAATGGTTCAACACATAGACTGTCGGAAGAGCAGTCTTCTTGTACTTAATTCGTCATTGTGCCTTTTGTATTTAATTCTGATGCAATTTCTGTGTTTCATCGTCAATAAGAAGGTCCAAGGGATACAGTTAACCTGAAGTGAAGCATCGGAGTCTATAACTAGTGTCACAGGAATGGTTCAAAACATAGACAGTAGGAAGAGTCAGTCATCTTGTACTTAAGTCGGCATTGTGCTTTTTCTATTTAATCCGATGCAATTTCTGTGATTCATCGTCAATAAGACGGTCAGAGGGATACAGTAAACCTGAAGTGAAGCATCGGAATCTATATCTAGTGGCACAGGAATGGTTCAAAACACAGACAGTTGGAAGAGTCAGTCTTCTTGTACTTAAGTCGGCTTTGTGCCTTTTGTGTTTAATTCCGATGCAATATCTGGGTCTCATCGTCACTAAGAAGGTCCAAGGGATACAGTAAACCTGGAGTGTAGCATCGGAATCTATAACTAGTGTCACAGGAATATTTCAAATTATCGTCAGTAAGAAGAGTCAGTCTTCATGTACTTAAATAGGCACTGTACTTTTTGTATTTCATTCCGAAGCAGTTTCTGTGTTTTATCGTCAATAATTAGGTCCAAGGGATGCAGTAAACCAGGAGTTAAGCATCGGAATCTATAACTAGTGTCACAGATACGGTTTAAAACATAGACAGTAAGATGAGTCAGTATTCTTGTACTTAAGTCGGCATTGTGCCTTTTCTATTTAAATCCGATGCAATTTCTGTGTTTCATCGTCAATAAGAACGTCCAAGGGATACAGTAAACCTGAAGTGAAGCATCGGAAACTATAAGTAGTGTCACAGGAATGGTTCAAAACACAGACAGTAAGAAGAGTCAGACTCCTTTTACTTAAGTCGGCATTGTGCCTTTTGTGTTTAATTCCGATGCAATTTCTCTGTTTCATCGTCAATAAGAAGCTCCAAGGGATACAGTAAACCTGAAGTGAAGCATCGGAAACTATAACTAGTGTCACAGGAATGGTTCAAAACACAGACAGTAAGAAGAGTCAGACCTCTTTTACTTATGTCGGCATTGTGCCTATTGTATTTAATTCCGATGCAATTTTTGTTTCATCGTCAATAAGATCGTCTAAGGGATACAGTAATCCTGAAGTGAGGCATCGGAATCTATAACTAGAGTCACAGGAATGGTTCAAAACATAGACAGTAAGAAGAGTCAGTTTTCTTGTACTTAAAGCGGCATTGTGCTTTTATATTTAATTCCGATGCAATTTCTGTGTTTCATCGTCAATAAGAAGGTCCAAGGGATGCAGTAAACCTGGAGTGAAGCACCGGAATCTATAACTAGTGTCACAGGAATGGTTCAACACATAGACTGTCGGAAGAGTCAGTCTTCTTGTACATTAGTCGGCATTGTGCCTTTTGTATTTAATTCCGATGCAATTTCTGTGTTTCATCGTCAATAAGAAGGTCCAAGGGATACAGTAAACCTTGAGTGAAGCATCGGAATCTGTAACTAGTGTCACAGGAATGGTTCAAAAACATAGACAGTAGGAAGAGTCAGTCTTCTAGTACTTAAGTCGGCATTGTGGCTTTTCTATTTAATTCCGATGCAATTTCTGTGTTACATCGTCAATAAGACGGTCAGAGGGATACAGTAAACCTGAAGTGAAGCATCGGAATCTATAACTAGTGGCACAGGAATGGTTCAAAACATAGACAGTTGGAAGAGTCAGTCTTCTTGTACTTAAGACGGCATTGTGCCTTTGTATTTTTATTCCGATGCAATATCTGTGTTTCATCGTCAATAAGAAGGTCCAAGGGATACAGTAAACCTGAAATGAACGATCGGAATCCATAACTAGTGTCACAGGAATGGTTCAAAACATAGACAGTAAGAAGAGTCAGTCTTCTTGTACTTAATTCGGCATTGAGCCTTTTATTCCGATGCAATATCTGTGTTTCATCGTCAATAAGAAGGTCCAAGGGATACAGTAAACCTGAAATGAACGATCGGAATCCATAACTAGTGTCACAGGAATGGTTCAAAACATAGACAGTAAGAAGAGTCAGTCTTCTTGTACTTAATTCGGCATTGAGCCTTTTGTATTTAATTCTGATGCAATTTCTGTGTTTCATCGTCAATAAGAAGGTCCAACGGATACAGTAAACCTGGAGTGAAGCATCGGAGTCTATAACTAGTGTCACAGGAATGGTTCAAAACATAGACAGTAGGAAGAGTCAGTCTTCTAGTACTTAAGTCGGCATTGTGAATTTTCTATTTAATTCCGATGCAATTTCTGTGATTCATCTTCAATAAGACGGTCAGAGGGTTACAGTAATCCTGAAGTGAAGCATCGGAATCTATAACTAGTGGCACAGGAATGGTTGAAAACATAGACAGTTGGAAGAGTCAGTCTTCTTGTACTTAAGTCGGCATTGTGCCTTTTGTATTTAATTCCGATGCAATATCTGTGTTTCATCGTCAATAAGAAGGTTCAAGGGATACAGTAAACCTGAAATGAACGATCCGAATCCATAACTAGTGTCACAGGAATGGTTCAAAAGCATAGACAGTAAGAAGAGTCAGTCTTCTTGTATTTAATTTGGCATTGTGTCTTTTGTATTTAATTCCGGTGCAATATCTGTGTTTCATCGTCAATACGAAGGTACAAGGGATACAGTAAACCTGGAGTGAAGCATCGGAGTCTATAACTAGTGTCACAGGAATGGTTCAAAACATAGACAGTAAGAAGAGTCAGTCATCTTGTACTTAATTAGGCATTGTGCCTTTTGTATTTAATTCTGATGCAATTTCAGTGTTTCATCGTCAATAAGAAGGTCAGAGGGATACAGTAAAACTGAAGTGAAGCATCGGCATCTATTACTAGTGTCACAGGAATGGTTCAAAGCATAGTCAGAAAGAAGAGTCAGTATTCTTGTGCTTAAGTAGGCACTGTGCTTTTTGTATTTAATTCCGATGGAATTTCTGTGTTTCATCGTCAATGCGTAGGTCCAAGGGATACAGTAAAACTGGAGTGAAGCATCGGAATCTATAACTAGTGTCACAGGAATGGTGAAAAACATAGACAGTAGGAAGAGTCAGTCTTCTTGTACTTAAGTCGGCATTGTGCCTACTGTATTTAATTCCGATGCAATTTCTGTGTTTCATCGTCAATAAGAAGGTCCAAGGGCTACAGTAAACCTGGAGTGAAGCATCGGAATCTATAACTAGGGTCACTATAATGGTTCAAAGCATAGTCCGTAAGAAGAGTCAGTCTTCTTGTATCTAAGTCGGCATTGTGCTTTTTGTATTTAATTCCGATGCAATTTCTGTGTTTCATTGTCAATAAGAAGCTCCAACGGATATAGGAAAACTGGAGTGAAGCATTGGAATCTATAACTAGTGTCACAGGGACGGTTCAAAACATAGACAGTAAGATGAGTCAGTATTCTTGTACATAAGTCGGCATTGTGCCTTTTCTATTTCATTCCGATGCAATTTCAGTGTTTCATCGTCAATAAGAAGGTCCAAGGGATACAGTAAACCTGAAATGAACGATCGGAATCCATAACTAGTGTCACAGGAATGGTTCAAAACATAGACAGTAAGAAGAGTCAGTCTTCTTGTACTTAATTCGGCATTGAGCCTTTTATTCCGATGCAATATCTGTGTTTCATCGTCAATAAGAAGGTCCAAGGGATACAGTAAACCTGAAATGAACGATCGGAATCCATAACTAGTGTCACAGGAATGGTTCAAAACATAGACAGTAAGAAGAGTCAGTCTTCTTGTACTTAATTCGGCATTGAGCCTTTTGTATTTAATTCTGATGCAATTTCTGTGTTTCATCGTCAATAAGAAGGTCCAACGGATACAGTAAACCTGGAGTGAAGCATCGGAGTCTATAACTAGTGTCACAGGAATGGTTCAAAACATAGACAGTAGGAAGAGTCAGTCTTCTAGTACTTAAGTCGGCATTGTGAATTTTCTATTTAATTCCGATGCAATTTCTGTGATTCATCTTCAATAAGACGGTCAGAGGGTTACAGTAATCCTGAAGTGAAGCATCGGAATCTATAACTAGTGGCACAGGAATGGTTGAAAACATAGACAGTTGGAAGAGTCAGTCTTCTTGTACTTAAGTCGGCATTGTGCCTTTTGTATTTAATTCCGATGCAATATCTGTGTTTCATCGTCAATAAGAAGGTTCAAGGGATACAGTAAACCTGAAATGAACGATCCGAATCCATAACTAGTGTCACAGGAATGGTTCAAAAGCATAGACAGTAAGAAGAGTCAGTCTTCTTGTATTTAATTTGGCATTGTGTCTTTTGTATTTAATTCCGGTGCAATATCTGTGTTTCATCGTCAATACGAAGGTACAAGGGATACAGTAAACCTGGAGTGAAGCATCGGAGTCTATAACTAGTGTCACAGGAATGGTTCAAAACATAGACAGTAAGAAGAGTCAGTCATCTTGTACTTAATTAGGCATTGTGCCTTTTGTATTTAATTCTGATGCAATTTCAGTGTTTCATCGTCAATAAGAAGGTCAGAGGGATACAGTAAACCTGAAGTGAAGCATCGGCATCTATTACTAGTGTCACAGGAATGGTTCAAAGCATAGTCAGAAAGAAGAGTCAGTATTCTTGTGCTTAAGTAGGCACTGTGCTTTTTGTATTTAATTCCGATGGAATTTCTGTGTTTCATCGTCAATGCGTAGGTCCAAGGGATACAGTAAAACTGGAGTGAAGCATCGGAATCTATAACTAGTGTCACAGGAATGGTGAAAAACATAGACAGTAGGAAGAGTCAGTCTTCTTGTACTTAAGTCGGCATTGTGCCTACTGTATTTAATTCCGATGCAATTTCTGTGTTTCATCGTCAATAAGAAGGTCCAAGGGCTACAGTAAACCTGGAGTGAAGCATCGGAATCTATAACTAGGGTCACTATAATGGTTCAAAGCATAGTCCGTAAGAAGAGTCAGTCTTCTTGTATCTAAGTCGGCATTGTGCTTTTTGTATTTAATTCCGATGCAATTTCTGTGTTTCATTGTCAATAAGAAGCTCCAACGGATATAGGAAAACTGGAGTGAAGCATTGGAATCTATAACTAGTGTCACAGGGACGGTTCAAAACATAGACAGTAAGATGAGTCAGTATTCTTGTACATAAGTCGGCATTGTGCCTTTTCTATTTCATTCCGATGCAATTTCTGTGTTACATCGTCAATAAGAAGGCCCAAGGGATACAGTAAACCGGATGTGAAGCATCGGAAACTATAACTAGTGTCACAGGAATGGTTCAAAACACAGACAGTAAGAAGAGTCAGACTCCTTTTACTGAAGTCGGCATTGTGCCTTTTGTATTTAATTCCGATGCAATTTCTGTGTTTCATCGTCAATAAGAAGGTCCAAGGGATACAGTAAACCTGGAGTGAAGCATCAGAGTCTACAACTAGTGTCACAGGAATGGTTCAAATCATTGACAGTAAGAAGAGTCAGACTTCTTGTACTTAATTTGGAATTGAGCCTTTTGAATTTAATTCCGATGCAATTTCTGTGATTCATCGTCAATAAGAAGGTCCAAGGGATACAGTAAACCTGAAATGAACGATCGGAATCCATAACTAGTGTCACAGGAATGGTTCAAAACATAGACAGTAAGAAGAGTCAGTCTTCTTGTACTTAATTCGGCATTGAGCCTTTTGTATTTAATTCTGATGCAATTTCTGTGTTTCATCGTCAATAAGAAGGTCCAAGCGAAACAGTAAACCTGGAGTGAAGCATCGGAGTCTATAACTAGTGTCACAGGAATGGTTCAAAGCATAGATAGTAGGAAGAGTCAGTCTTCTAGTACTTAAGTCGGCAATGTGCCATTTCTCTTTAATTCCGATGCAATTTCTGTGATTCATCTTCAATAAGACGGTCAGAGGGTTACAGTAATCCTGAAGTGAAGCATCGGAATCTATAACTAGTGGCACAGGAATGGTTGAAAACATAGACAGTTGGAAGAGTCAGTCTTCTTGTACTTAAGTCGGCATTGTGCCTTTTGTATTTAATTCCGATGCAATATCTGTGTTTCATCGTCAATAAGAAGGTTCAAGGGATACAGTAAACCTGAAATGAACGATCCGAATCCATAACTAGTGTCACAGGAATGGTTCAAAAGCATAGACAGTAAGAAGAGTCAGTCTTCTTGTATTTAATTTGGCATTGTGTCTTTTGTATTTAATTCCGGTGCAATATCTGTGTTTCATCGTCAATACGAAGGTACAAGGGATACAGTAAACCTGGAGTGAAGCATCGGAGTCTATAACTAGTGTCACAGGAATGGTTCAAAACATAGACAGTAAGAAGAGTCAGTCATCTTGTACTTAATTAGGCATTGTGCCTTTTGTATTTAATTCTGATGCAATTTCAGTGTTTCATCGTCAATAAGAAGGTCAGAGGGATACAGTAAACCTGAAGTGAAGCATCGGCATCTATTACTAGTGTCACAGGAATGGTTCAAAGCATAGTCAGAAAGAAGAGTCAGTATTCTTGTGCTTAAGTAGGCACTGTGCTTTTTGTATTTAATTCCGATGGAATTTCTGTGTTTCATCGTCAATGCGTAGGTCCAAGGGATACAGTAAAACTGGAGTGAAGCATCGGAATCTATAACTAGTGTCACAGGAATGGTGAAAAACATAGACAGTAGGAAGAGTCAGTCTTCTTGTACTTAAGTCGGCATTGTGCCTACTGTATTTAATTCCGATGCAATTTCTGTGTTTCATCGTCAATAAGAAGGTCCAAGGGCTACAGTAAACCTGGAGTGAAGCATCGGAATCTATAACTAGGGTCACTATAATGGTTCAAAGCATAGTCCGTAAGAAGAGTCAGTCTTCTTGTATCTAAGTCGGCATTGTGCTTTTTGTATTTAATTCCGATGCAATTTCTGTGTTTCATTGTCAATAAGAAGCTCCAACGGATATAGGAAAACTGGAGTGAAGCATTGGAATCTATAACTAGTGTCACAGGGACGGTTCAAAACATAGACAGTAAGATGAGTCAGTATTCTTGTACATAAGTCGGCATTGTGCCTTTTCTATTTCATTCCGATGCAATTTCTGTGTTACATCGTCAATAAGAAGGCCCAAGGGATACAGTAAACCGGATGTGAAGCATCGGAAACTATAACTAGTGTCACAGGAATGGTTCAAAACACAGACAGTAAGAAGAGTCAGACTCCTTTTACTGAAGTCGGCATTGTGCCTTTTGTATTTAATTCCGATGCAATTTCTGTGTTTCATCGTCAATAAGAAGGTCCAAGGGATACAGTAAACCTGGAGTGAAGCATCAGAGTCTACAACTAGTGTCACAGGAATGGTTCAAATCATTGACAGTAAGAAGAGTCAGACTTCTTGTACTTAATTTGGAATTGAGCCTTTTGAATTTAATTCCGATGCAATTTCTGTGATTCATCGTCAATAAGAAGGTCCAAGGGATACAGTAAACCTGAAATGAACGATCGGAATCCATAACTAGTGTCACAGGAATGGTTCAAAACATAGACAGTAAGAAGAGTCAGTCTTCTTGTACTTAATTCGGCATTGAGCCTTTTGTATTTAATTCTGATGCAATTTCTGTGTTTCATCGTCAATAAGAAGGTCCAAGCGAAACAGTAAACCTGGAGTGAAGCATCGGAGTCTATAACTAGTGTCACAGGAATGGTTCAAAGCATAGATAGTAGGAAGAGTCAGTCTTCTAGTACTTAAGTCGGCAATGTGCCATTTCTCTTTAATTCCGATGCAATTTCTGTGATTCATCGTCAATAAGACGGTCAGAGGGTTACAGTAAACCTGAAGTGAAGCATCGGATTCTATAACTAGTGGCACAAGAATGGTTCAAAACATAGACAGTTGGAAGAGTCAGTCTTCTTGTACTTAAGTCGGCATTGTGCCTTTTGTATTTAATTCCGATGCAACATCTGAGTTTCATCGTCATTAAGAAGGTTCAAGGGGTACAGTAAACCTGAAATGAACGATCGGAATCCATAACTAGTGTCAAAGGAATGGTTCAAATGCATAGACAGTAAGAAGAGTCAGTCTTCTTGTACTTAATATGGCATTGTGTCTTTTGTATTTAATTCCGATGCAATATCTGTGTTTCATCGTCAAAAAGAAGGTCCAAGGGGTACAGTAAACCTGGAGTGAAGCATCGGAATCTATAACTAGTGTCACAGGAATGGTTCAAAACATAGACAGTAAGAAGAGTCAGTCATCTTGTACTTAATTAGTCATTGTGCCTTTTGTATTTAATTCTGATGCAATTTCTGTGTTCCATCGCCAATAAGAAGGTCAGAGGGATACAGTGAACCTGAAGTGAAGCATCGGAATCTATAATTAATGTCACAGGAATGGTTCAAACCATAGTCAGTAAGATGAGTCAGTCTTCTTGTACTTAAGTAGGCACTGTGCTTTTTGTATTTAATTCCGAAGTAATTTCTGTGTTTCATCGTCAATAAGTAGATCCAAGGGATACAGTAAACCTGGAGTGAAGCATCGGAATCTATAACTAGTGTGACAGGAATGGTGAAAAACATAGACAGTAGGAAGAGTCAGTCTTCTTGTACTTAAGTCGGCATTGTGCCCATTGAATTTAATTCCGATGCAATTTCTGTGTTTCATCGTCAATAAGAAGGTCCAAGGGCTACAGTAAACCTGGAGTGAAGCATCGGAAACTATAACTAGTGTCACTGGAATGCTTAAAAACATAGTCCGTAAGAAGAGTCAGTCTTCTTGTACTTAAATCGGCATTGTGCTTTTTGTATTTAATTCCGATGAAATTTCTGTGTTTCATCGTCAATAAGAAGGTCCAACGGATATAGTAAACCTGGAGTGAAGCATCGGAATCTATAACTAGTGTCACAGGGACGGTTCAAAACATAGACAGTAAGATGAGTCAGTATTCTTGTACATAAGTCGGCATTGTGCCTTTTCTCTTTAATTCCGATGCAATTTCTGTGTTACATCGCCAATAAGAAGGTCCAAGGGATACAGTAAACCGGAAGTGAAGCATAGGAAACTATAACTAGTGTCACAGGAATGGTTCAAAACACAGACAGTAAGAAGAGTCAAACTCCTTTTACTGAAGTCGGCTTTGTGCCTTTTGTATTTAATTCCGATGCAATTTCTGTGTTTCATCGTCAATAAGAAAGTCCAAGGGATACAGTAAACCTGGAGTGAAGCATCAGAGTCTACAACTGGTGTCACAGGAATGATTCAAAACATTGACAGTAAGAAGAGGCAGACTTCTTGTACTTAATACGGCATTGAGCCTTTTGTATTTAATTCCGATGCAATTTCTGTGTTTCATCGTCAATAAGAAGGTCCAAGGGATACAGTAATCCTGACGTTAAGCATCGGAATCTATAACTAGTGTCACAGAAATGGTTCAAAACATAGTCAGTAAGAAGAGTCAGTCTTCTTGTAGTTAAGTCGGCATTGTGCTTTTCTATTTAATTATGAAGCAATTTCTGTGTTTCATCGTCAATAAGAAGGTCCAAGGGATACAGTAAGCCTGAAATGAACCATCGGAATCTATAACTAGTGTCACAGGAATGGTTCAAAACATAGACAGTAGGAAAAGTCAGTCTACATGTGCTTAAGTCGGCATTGTGCCTTTTGTGTTTAATTCCGATGCAATTTCTGTGTTTCATCGTCAATAAGAAGGTCCAAGGGATACAGTAAACCTGGAGTGAAGCATCAGAGTCTACATCTAGTGTCACAGGAATGGTTCAAAACATAGACAGTAAGAAGAGTCAGTCTTCTTGTACTTAAGTAAGCATTGTGCCTTTTGTATTTAATTCCGATGAAATTTCTGTGTTTCATCGTCAATAAGAAAGTCAGAGGGATACAGTAAACCTGAAGTGTAGCATCGGAATCTATAAGTAGTGACACAGGCATGGTTCAAAACACAGACAGTAGGAAAAGTCAGTCTACATGTACTTAAGTCGGCATTGTGCCTTTTGTATTTAATTCCGATACAATTTCTGAGTTTCATCGTCAATAAGATGGTCAGAGGGATACAGTAAATCTGATGTGAAGCATCGGAATCTATAACTCGTGTCACAGGAATGGTTCAAAACATAGACAGTAGGAAGAGTCAGTCTTCTAGTACTTAAGTCGGCATTGTGCCTTTTCTATTTAATTACGATGCAATTTCTGTGTTTCTTTGTCAATAAGACGGTCAGAGGTATACAACAAACCTGAAGTGAAGCATCGGAATCTATAACTAGTGGCACAGGAATGGTTCAAAACATAGACAGTTGGAAGAGTCAGCCTTCTTGTACTTAATTCGGCATTGTGCCTTTTGTATTTAATTCCGATACAATATCTGTGTTTCATCGTCAATAAGAAGGTCCAAGGGATACAGTAAACCTGAAATGAACGATCGGAATCCATAACAAGTGGCACAGGAATGGTTCAAATCATAGGCAGTGGGAAAAGTCGGTCTACATGTACTTAAGTCGGCTTTGTGCCTTTTTTACTTAATTCCGATGCAATTTCTGTGTTTCATTGTCAATAGGAAGGTCAGAGGGATACATAAACCTGATGTGAAGCATCGGAATCTATAACTAGTGTCACAGGAATGGGTCAAAGCATAGACAGTAAGAAGAGTCAGTCTTCTTGTACTTAAGTCGGCATTGTGCCTTTTGTATTTATTTCCGATGCAATTTCTGTGTTTCATCGTCAGTAAGAAGGTCCAAGGGACACAGTAATCCTGGAGTGTAGCACTGGAATCTATACCTAGTGCCACAGGAATGGTTCAAAACATAGACTGTAAGAAGAGTCAGTCCTCTTGTACTTAAGTCGTTATTGTGCCTTTTGTATTCAATTCCGATGCAATTTCTGTGTTTCATCGTCAATAAGAGGGTCCAAGGGATACAGTAAACCTGAAGTGAAGCATCGGAATCTATGACTAGT
This sequence comes from Schistocerca piceifrons, assembly GCF_021461385.2. Classification (NCBI taxonomy): domain Eukaryota; kingdom Metazoa; phylum Arthropoda; class Insecta; order Orthoptera; family Acrididae; genus Schistocerca; species Schistocerca piceifrons. The sequence goes on from NW_025728058.1 coordinate 402,749, forward strand.
GTCACAGGAATGGTTTAAAACATAGACAGTAAGAAGAGTCAGTCTTCTTGTACTTAAGTCGGCATTGTGCCTATTGTATTTAATTCCAATGCAATTTCTGTGTTTCATCGTCAATAAGAAGGTCATAGGGATACAGTAAACCTGGAGTGAAGCATCGGAGTCTATAACTAGTGTCACAGGGATGGTTCAAAACATAGACAGTAAGAAGAATCAGTCTGCTTGTACTTAAGTCGGCATTGTGCTTTTGTATTTAATTCCGATGCAATTTCTGTGTTTCATCGTCAATAAGAAGGTCAGAGGGATACAGTAAACCTGGAGTGAAGCACCGGAATCTATAACTAGTGTCACAGGAATGGTTCTAAAGATAGAATGTCGGAAGAGTCAGTCTTCTTGTACATTAGTCGGCATTGTGCCTTTTGTATTTAATTCCGATGCAATTTCTGTGCTTCATCGTCAATAAGAAGATCCAAGGGATACAGTAAACCTGGAGTGAAGCATCGGAATCTATAACTCGTGTCACAGGAATGGTTCAAAACATAGACAGTAGGAAGAGTCAGTCTTCTAGTACTTAGGTTGGCATTGTGACTTATCTATTTAATTCCGATGCAATTTCTGTGTTTCATTGCCAATAAGACGGTCAGAGGTATACAGCAAACCTGAAGTGAAGCATCGGAATCTACAACTAGTGGCACAGGAATGGTTCAAAACATTGAAAGTTGGAATAGTCAGCCTTCTTGTACTTAATTCGGCATTGTGCCTTTTGTATTTAATTCCGATGCAATATCTGTGTTTCATCGTCAATAAGAAGGTCCAAGGGATACAGTGAACCTGATATGAACGATCAGAATCCATAACAAGTGGCACAGGAATGGTTCAAATCATAGACTGTAGGAAAAGTCGGTCTACATGTACTTAAGTCGGCTTTGTGCCTTTTTTATTTAATTCCGATGCAATTTCTGTGTTTCATCGTCAATAGGAAGGTCAGAGGGATACATAAACCTGATGTGAAGCATCGCAATCTATAACTAGTGTCACAGGAATGGTTCAAAACATAGACAGTAAGAAGAGTCAGTCTTCTTGTACATAAGTCGGCATTGTGACTTTTGTATTTATTTCCGATGCAGTTTCTGTGTTTCATCGTCAATAAGAAGGTCAGAGGGATACAGTAATTCTGAAGTTAAGCATCGGAATCTATGACTAGTGTCACAGGAATGGTTCAAAGCATAGTCAGTAAGAAGAGTCAGTCCTCTTGTACTTAAGTCGGTATTGTGCCTTTTGTATTCAATTCCGATGCAATTTCTGTGTTTCATCGTCAATAAGAGGGTCCAAGGGATACAGTAAACCTGAAGCGAAGCATCGGAATCTATGACTAGTGTCACAGGAATGGTTTAAAACATAGACAGTAAGAAGAGTCAGTCTTCTTGTACTTAAGTCGTCATTGTGCCTATTGTATTTAATTCCAATGCAATTTCTGTGTTTCATCGTCAATAAGAAAGTCATAGGGATACAGTAAAACTGGAGTGAAGCATCGGAATCTATAACTAGTGTCACAGGGATGGTTCAAAACATAGACAGTAAGAAGAATCAGTCTTCTTGTACTTAAGTCGGCATTGTGCCTTTTGTATTTAATTCCGATGCAATTTCTGTGTTTCATCGTCAATAAGAAGTTCCAAATTATACAGTAAACCTGAAGTGAAGCATCGGAATCTATAACTAGAGTCACAGGAATGGTTCAAACATAGACAGTAAGAAGAGTCAGTCTTCTTGTACTTAAGTCATCTTTGTGCCTCTTCTATTTAATTCTGATGCAATTTCTGTGTTTCATCGTCAATAAGAAGGTCCAAGGGATACAGTAAACCTGGAGTGAAGCACCGGAATCTATAACTAGTGTCACAGGAATGGTTCTAAGCATAGACTGTCGGAAGAGTCAGTTTTCTTGTACATTAGTCGGCATTGTGCCTTTTGTATTTAATTCCGATGCAATTTCTGTGTTTCATCGTCAATAAGAAGGTCCAAGGGATACAGTAAACCTGGAGTGAAGCATCGGAATCTATAACTAGTGTCACAGGAATGGTTCAAAGCATAGACAGTAGGAAGAGTCAGTCTTCTAGTACTTAAGTCGGCATTGTTCTTTTCTATTTAATTCCGATGCAATTTCTGTGTTTCATTGTCAATAAGACTGTCAGAGGTATACAGTAAACCTGAAGTGAAGCATCGGAATCTATAACTAGTGGCACATGAATGGTTCATAACATAGACAGTTGGAAGAGTCAGCCTTCTTGTACTTAATTCGGCGTTGTGCCTTTTGTATTTAATTCAGATGCAATATCTGTTTTTCATCGTCAATAAAATGGTCCAAGGGATACAGTACACCTGAAATGAACGATCGGAATCCATAACAAGTGTCACAGGAATGGTTCACATCATAGACAGTAGGAAAAGTCAGTCTACATGTTCTTAAGTCGGCATTGTGCCTTTTGTATTTAATTCCGATGCAATTTCTGTGTTTCATCGTCAATAGGTAGGTCAGAGGGATACATAAACCTGATGTGAAGCATCGGAATCTATAACTAGTGTCACAGGAATGATTCAAAACATAGACAGTAAGAAGAGTCAGTCTTCTTGTACTTATGTCGGCATTGTGCCTTTTGTATTTATTTCCGATGCAATTTCTGTGTTTCATCTTCAGTAAGAAGGTCCAAGGGATACAGTAAACCTGGAGTGTAGCACTAGAATCTATAACTAGTGCCACAGGAATGGTTCAAAACATAGACTGTCAGAAGAGTCAGTCTTCTTGTACTTTAGTCGGCATTGTGCCTTTTGTATTTATTTCCGATGCAGTTTCTGTGTTTCATCGTCAATAAGAAGGTCAGAGGGATACAGTAATCCTGAAGATAAGCATCGGAATCTATGACTAGTGTCACAGGAATGGTTCAGAACATAGTCAGTAAGAAGAGTCAGTCCTCTTGTACTTAAGTCGGTATTGTGCCTTTTGTATTTAATTCCGATGCAATTTCTGTGTTTCATCGTCAATAAGAGGGTCCAAGGGATACAGTAAAGCTGAAGTGATTCATCGGAATCTATGACTAGTGTCACAGGAATGGTTCAAAACATAGACAGTAGGAAGAGTCAGTCTTCTTGTACTTAAGTCGGCATTGTGCCTATTGTATTTAATTCCGATGCAATTTCTGTGTTTCATCGTCAATAAGAAGGTCATAGGGATACAGTAAACCTGGAGTGAAGCATCGGAATCTATAACTAGTGTCACAGGGATGGTTCAAACATAGACAGTAAGAATAATCAGTCTTCTTGTACTTTAGTCGTCATTGTGCCTTTTCTATTTAATTCCGATGCAATTTCTGTGTTTCATCGTCAATAAGAAGGTCCAACGGATACAGTAAACCTGGAGTGAAGCATCGGAATCTATAACTAGTGTCACAGGAATGGTTCAAATCACAGACAGTAAGAAGAGTCAGACTCCTTCTACTGAAGTCGGCATTGTGCCTTTTGTCTTTAATTCCGATGCAATTTCTGTGTTTCATCGTCAATAAGAAGGTCCAAGGGATACAGTAAACCTGGAGTGAAGCATCAGACTCTACAACTAATGCCACAGGATTGGTTCAAACAATGACAGTAAGAAGAGTCAGACTTCTTGTACTTAATTCAGCATTAAGCCTTTTGTATTTAATTCCGATGCAATTTCTGTGTTTCATCGTCAATAAGAAGGTCAAGGGATACAGTAATCCTGAAGTTAAGCATCGGAATCTATAACTAGTGTCACAGGAATGGATCAAAGCATAGTCGGAAAGAAGAGTAAGTCTTCTTGTAGTTAAGTCGGTATTGTGCCTTTTCTATTTCATTCCGATGCAATTTCTGTGTTTCATCGTCAATAAGAAGGTCCAAGGGATACAGTAAACCTGAAATGAACCTTCGGAATCTATAACTAGTGTCACAGGAATGGTTCAAAACATAGACAGTAGGAAAAGTCAGTCTACATGTACTTAAGTCGGCATTGTGGCTTTTGTATTTAATTCCGATGCAATTTCTGTGTTTCATCGTCAATAAGACGGTCAGAGGGATACAGTAAATCTGATGTGTAGCATCGGAATCTATAACTAGTGTCACAACAACAGTTCAAAACATAGTCAGTAAGAAGTGTCAGTCTTCTTGTACTTAAGTCTGCATTGTGCGTATTGTATTTAATTCCGATGCAATTTCTGTGTTTCATCGTCAATATGAAGGTCCACGGGATACAGTAGACCTGAATTGAAGCATCGGAATCTATAACTAGTGTAACAGGAATGGTTCAAAACATAGACAGTAAGAAGAGTCAGTCTTCTTGTACATAAGTGGGCATTGTGCCTTTTGTATTTAATTCCGATGCAATTTCTGTGTTTCATCGTCAATAAGAAGGTCAGAGGGATACAGTAAACCTGAAGTGCAGCAACGGAATCTATAACTAGTGTCACAGGCATGGTTCAAAACATAGACAGTAGGAAAAGTCAGTCTACATGTACTTAAGTCGGCATTGTGCCTTTTGAATTTATTTCCGATGCAATTTCTGTGTTTCATCGTCAATAAGATGGTCAGAGGGATACAGTAAATCTGATGTGAAGCATCGGAATCTATAACTAGTGTCACAGGAATAGTTCAAAACATAGTCAGTAAGAGGAGTCAGTCTTCTTGTACTTAAGTCTGCTTTGTGCCTATTGTATTTAATTCCGATGCAATTTCTGTGTTTCATCGTCAATAAGAACGTCCAAGGGATGCAGTAGACCTGAATTGTAGCATCGGAATCTATAACTAGTGTCACAGGAATGGTTCAAAACATAGACAGTAAGAAGAGTCAGTCTTCTTGTACTTAAGTCGGCATTGTGCCTTTTGTATTTAATTCCGATCCAATTGCTGTGTTTCATCGTCAATACGAAGGCCAGAGGGATACAGTAAACCTGAAGTGAAGCATCGGAATCTATAACTAGAGTCACAGGAATGGTTCAAATCATATACAGTAAGAAGAGTCAGTCTTCTTGTACTTAAGTCATCATTGTGCCTTTTCTATTTAATTCTGATGCAATATCTGTGTTTCATCGTCAATAAGAAGGTCCAAGGGATACAGTAAACCTGGAGTGAATCACCTGAATCTATAACTAGTGTCACAGGAATGGTTCTAAACATAGTCTGTCGGAAGAGTCAGTCTTCTTGTACATTAGTCGGCATTGTGCCTTTTGTATTTAATTCCGATGCAATTTCTGTGTTTCATCGTCAATAAGAAGGTCCAAGGGATACAGTAAACCTGGAGTGAAGCATCGGAATCTATAACTAGTGTCACAGGAATGGTTCATAACATAGACAGTAGGAAGAGTCAGTCTTCTAGTACTTAAGTCGGCATTGTGCCTTTTCTATTTAATTCCGATGCAATTTCTGTGTTTCATCGTCAATAAGAAGGTCAGAGGGATACAGTAAACCTGAAGTGAAGCATCGGAACCTATAACTAGTGGCACAGGAATGGTTCAAAGCATAGACATTTGGAAGAGTCAGCCTTCTTGTACTTTCATTCGACATTGTGCCTTTTGTATTTAATTCCGTTGCAATATCTGTGTTTCATCGTCAATAAGAAGGTCCAAGGGATACAGAAAACCTGAAATGAACGATCGGACTCCATAACTAGTGTCACAGGAATGGTTAAAATCATAGACAGCAGGAAAAGTCGGTCTACATGTACTTATGTCGGCATTGTGCCTTTTGTATCTAATTCCGATGCAATTTCTGTGTTTCATCGTCAAAAGGAAGGTCAGAGGGATACATAAACCTGATGTGAAGCATCGGAATCTATAACTAGTGTCACAGGAATGGTTCAAAACATAGACAGTCAGAAGAGTCAGTCTTCTTGTACTTTAGTCGGCATTGTGTCTTTTGTATTTAATTCCGATGCAGTTTCTGTGTTTCATCGTCAATAAGAAGGTCAGAGGGATACAGTAATCCTGAAGTTAAGCATCGGAATCTATGACTAGTGTCACAGGAATTGTTCAAAAGCATAGTCAGTAAGAAGAGTCAGTCCTCTTGTACTTAAGTCGGTATTGTGCCTTTTGTATTTTATTCCGATGAAATTTCTGTGTTTCATCGTCAATTAGAAGGTCGGAGGGAGAAGCTTCGGAATCTATAACTAGTGTCACAGGGATGGTTCAAAACATAGACAGTAAGAAGAATCAGTCTGCTTGTGCTTAAATCGGCATTGTGCTTTTGTATTTAATTCCGATGCAATTTCTGTGTTTCATCAGGGATACAGTAAACCTGGAGTGAATCACCTGAATCTATAACTAGTGTCACAGGAATGGTTCTAAACATAGTCTGTCGGGATACAGTAAACCTGGAGTGAAGCACCGGAATCTATAACTAGTGTCACAGAAATGGTTCTAAACATAGAATGTCGGAAGAGTCAGTCTTCTTGTACATTAGTCGGCATTGGGCCTTTTGTATTTAATTCCGATGCAATTTCTGTGCTTCATCGTCAATAAGAAGATCCAAGGGATACTGTAAACCTGGAGTGAAGCATCGGAATCTATAACTCGTGTCACAGGAATGGTTCAAAACATAGACAGTAGGAAGAGTCAGTCTTCTAGTACTTAAGTCGGCATTGTGACTTATCTATTTAATTCCGATGCAATTTTTGTGTTTCATTGTCAATAAGACGGTCAGAGGTATACAGCAAACCTGAAGTGAAGCATCGGAATCCACAACTAGTGGCACAGGAATGGTTCAAAACATTGAAAGTTGGAATAGTCAGCCTTCTTGTACTTAATTCGGCATTGTGCCTTTTGTATTTAATTCCGATTCAATATCTGTGTTTCATCGTCAATAAGAAGGTCCAAGGGATACAGTAAACCTGAAATGAACGATCAGAATCCATAACAAGTGGCACAGGAATGGTTCAAATCATAGACTGTAGGAAAAGTCGGTCTACATGTACTTAAGTCGGCTTTGTGCCTTTTTTATTTAATTCCGATGCAATTTCTGTGTTTCATCGTCAATAGGAAGGTCAGAGGGATACATAAAACTGATGTGAAGCATCGGAATCTATAACTAGTGTCACAGGAATGGTTCAAAACATAGACAGTAAGAAGAGTCAGTCTTCTTGTACTTAAGTCGGCATTGTGCCTTTTGTATTTATTTCCGATGCAGTTTCTGTGTTTCATCGTCAATAAGAAGGTCAGAGGGATACAGTAATTCTGAAGTTAAGCATCGGAATCTATGACTAGTGTCACAGGAATGGTTCAAAGCATAGTCAGTAAGAAGAGTCAGTCCTCTTGTACTTAAGACGGTATTGTGCCTTTTGTATTCAATTCCGATGCAATTTCTGTGTTTCATCGTCAATAAGAGGGTCCAAGGGATACAGTAAACCTGAAGTGAAGCATCGGAATCTATGACTAGTGTCACAGGAATGGTTTAAAACATAGACAGTAAGAAGAGTCAGTCTTCTTGTACTTAAGTCGTCATTGTGCCTATTGTATTTAATTCCAATGCAATTTCTGTGTTTCATCGTCAATAAGAAAGTCATAGGGATACAGTAAAACTGGAGTGAAGCATCGGAATCTATAACTATTGTCACAGGGACGGTTCAAAACATAGACAGTAAGAAGAATCAGTCTTCTTGTACTTAAGTCGGCATTGTGAATTTTCTATTTAATTCCGATGCAATTTCTGTGTTTCATCGTCAATAAGAAGGTCCTAGGGATACAGAAGACCTGAATTGTAGCATCGGAATCTATAACTCGTCTCATGGAATGGTTCAAAACATAGACAGTAAGAAGAGTCAGTCTTCTTGTACCTAAGTCGGCATTGTGCCTTTTGTATTTAATTCCGATGCAATTTCTGTCTTTCATCGTCAATAAGAAGGTCAGAGGGATACAGTAAACCTGAAGTGAAGCATCGGAATCTATAACTAGAGTCACAGGAATGGTTCAAACATAGACAGTAAGAAGAGTCAGTCGTCTTGTACTTAAGTCATCTTTGTGCCTTTTCTATTTAATTCTGATGCAATTTCTGTGTTTCATCGTCAATAAGAAGGTCCAAGGGATACAGTAAACCTGGAGTGAAGCACCGGAATCTATAACTAGTGTCACAGGAATGGTTCTAAACATAGACTGTCGGAAGAGTCAGTCTTCTTGTACATTAGTCGGCATTGTGCCTTTTGTATTTAATTCCGATGCAATTTCTGTGTTTCATCTTCAATAAGAAGGTCCAAGGGATACAGTAAACCTGGAGTGAAGCATCGGAATCTATAACTAGTGTCACAGGATTGGTTCAAAGCATAGACAGTAGGAATAGTCAGTCTTCTAGTACTTAAGTCGGCATTGTTCTTTCTATTTAATTCCGATGCAATATCTGTTTTTCATCGTCAATAAAATGGTCCAAGGGATACAGTAAACCTGAAATGAACGATCGGAATCCATAACAAGTGTCACAGGAATGGTTCAAATCATAGACAGTAGGAAAAGTCAGTCTACATGTTCTTAAGTCGGCATTGTAGCTTTTGTATTTAATTCCGATGCAATTTCTGTGTTTCATCGTCAATAGGTAGGTCAGAGGGATACATAAACCTGATGTGAAGCATCGGAATCTATAACTAGTGTCACAGGAATGATTCAAAACATAGACAGTAAGAAGAGTCAGTCTTCTTGTACTTATGTCGGCATGGTGCCTTTTGTATTTATTTCCGATGCAATTTCTGTGTTTCATCTTCAGTAAGAAGGTCCAAGGGATACAGTAAACCTGGAGTGTAGCACTGGAATCTATAACTAGTGCCACAGGAATGGTTCAAAACATAGACTGTTAGAAGAGTCAGTCTTCTTGTACTTTAGTCGGCATTGTGCCTTTTGTATTTAATTCCGATGCAGTTTCTGTGTTTCATCGTCAATAAGAAGGTCAGTGGGATACAGTAATCCCGAAGATAAGCATCGGAATCTATGACTAGTGTCACAGGAATGGTTCAAAACATAGTCAGTAAGAAGAGTCAGTCCTCTTGTACTTAAGTCGGTATTGTGCCTTTTGTATTTAATTCCGATGCAATTTCTGTGTTTCATCGTCAATAAGAGGGTCCGAGGGGTACAGTAAAGCTGAAGTGATTCATCGGAATCTATGACTAGTGTCACAGGAATGGTTCAAAACATAGACAGTAGGAAGAGTCAGTCTTCTTGTACTTAAGTCGGCATTGTGCCTATTGTATTTAATTCCGATGCAATTTCTGTGTTTCATCGTCAATAAGAAGGCCATAGGGATACAGTAAACCTGGAGTGAAGCATCGGAAACTATAACTAGTGTCACAGGGATGGTTCAAACATAGACAGTAAGAATAATCAGTCTTCTTGTACTTTAGTCGTCATTGTGCCTTTTGTATTTAATTCCGATGCAATTTCTGTGTTTCATCGTCAATAAGAAGGTCCAACGGATACAGTAAACCTGGAGTGAAGCATCGGAATCTATAACTAGTGTCACAGGAATGGTTCAAATCACAGACAGTAAGAAGAGTCAGACTCCTTCTACTGAAGACGGCATTGTGCCTTTTGTCTTTAATTCCGATGCAATTTCTGTGTTTCATCGTCAATAAGAAGGTCCAAGGGATACAGTAAACCTGGAGTGAAGCATCAGACTCTACAACTAATGCCACAGGATTGTTTCAAACAATGACAGTAAGAAGAGTCAGACTTCTTGTACTTAATTCAGCATTGAGCCTTTTGTATTTAATTCCGATGCAATTTCTGTGTTTCATCGTCAATAAGCAGGTCAAGGGATACAGTAATCCTGAAGTTAAGCATCGGAATCTATAACTAGTGTCACAGGAATGGTTCAAAGCATAGTCGGAAAGAAGAGTAAGTCTTCTTGTAGTTAAGTCGGTATTGTGCCTTTTCTATTTCATTCCGATGCAATTTCTGTGTTTCATCGTCAATAAGAAGGTCCAAGGCATACAGTAAACCTGAAATGAACCATCGGAATCTATAACTAGTGTCACAGGAATTTTTCAAAACATAGACAGTAGGAAAAGTCAGTCTACATGTACTTAAGTCGGCATTGTGGCTTTTGTATTTAATTCCGATGCAATTCCTGTGTTTCATCGTCAATAAGACGGCCAGAGGGATACAGTAAATCTGATGTGAAGCATCGGAATCTATAACTAGTGTCACAACAACAGTTCAAAACGTAGTCAGTAAGAAGTGTCAGTCTTCTTGTACTTAAGTCTGCATTGTGCGTATTGTATTTAATTCCGATGCAATTTCTGTGTTTCATCGTCAATATGAAGGTCCACGGGATACAGTAGACCTGAATTGAAGCATCGGAATCTATAACTAGTGTAACAGGAATGGTTCAAAACATAGACAGTAAGAAGAGTCAGTCTTCTTGTACTTAAGTCGGCATTGTGCCTTTTGTATTTAATTCCGATCCAATTGCTGTGTTTCATCGTCAATACGAAGGCCAGAGGGATACAGTAAACCTGAAGTGAAGCATCGGAATCTATAACTAGAGTCACAGGAATGGTTCAAATCATATACAGTAAGAAGAGTCAGTCTTCTTGTACTTAAGTCATCATTGTGCCTTTTCTATTTAATTCTGATGCAATATCTGTGTTTCATCGTCAATAAGAAGGTCCAAGCGATACAGTAAACCTGAAATGAACGATCGGACTCCATAACTAGTGTCACAGGAATGGTTAAAAGCATAGACAGTAGGAAAAGTCGGTCTACATGTACTTATGTCGGCATTGTGCGTTTTGTATCTAATTCCGATGCAATTTCTGTGTTTCATCGTCAATAGGAAGGTCAGAGGGATACATAAACCTGATGTGAAGCATCGGAATCTATAACTAGTGTCACAGGAATGGTTCAAAACATAGACAGTAAGAAGAGTCAGTCTTCTTGTACTTTAGTCGGCATTGTGTCTTTTGTATTTAATTCCGATGCAGTTTCTGTGTTTCATCGTCTATAAGAAGGTCCAAGGGATACAGTAAACCTGGAGTGAAGCACCGGAATCTATAACTAGTGTCACAGGAATGGTTCTAAACATAGTCTGTCGGAAGAGTCAGCCTTCTTGTACTTAATTCGGCATTGTGCTTTTTGTATTTAATTCCGATGCAATTTCTGTGTTTCATCGTCAATACGAAGGTCAGAGGGATACAGTAAACCTGAAGTGAAGCATCGGAATCTATAACTGGAGTGGCAGGAATGATTCAAAACATATACAGTAAGAAGAGTCAGTCTTCTTGTACTTAAGTCATCATTGTGCCTTTTCTATTTAATTCTGATGCAATCTCTGTGTTTCGTCGTCTATAAGAAGGTCCAAGGGATACAGTAAACCTGGAGTGAAGCACCGGAATCTATAACTAGTGTCGCAGGAATGGTTCTAAACATAGTCTGTCGGTAGAGTCAGTCTTCTTGTACATTGGTCGGCATTGTGCCTTTTGTATTTAATTCCGATGCAATTTCTGTGTTTCATCGTCAATAAGAAAGTCAGAGGGATACAGTAATCCTGAAGTTAAGCATCGGAATCTATGACTAGTGTCACAGGAATGGTTCAAAACATAGTCAGTAAGAAGAGTCAGTCCTCTTGTACTTAAGTCGGTATTGTGCCTTTTGTATTTTATTCCGATGAAATTTCTGTGTTTCATCGTCAATAAGAAGGTCGGAGGGATACAGTAATCCTGAAGTGAAGCATCGGAATCTATAACTAGTGTCACAGGGATGGTTCAAAGCATAGACAGTAACAAGAATCAGTCTTCATGTACTTAAGTCGGCATTGTGCCTTTTGTATTTAATTCCGATGCAATTTCTGTGTTTCATCGTCAATAAGGAGGTCAGAGGGATACAGTAATCCTGAAGTGAAGCATCGGAATCTATGACTAGTGTCACAGGAATGGTACAAAACATAGTCAGTAAGAAGAGTCAGACTTCTTTTACTTAAGTCGGCTTTGTGCATTTGTATTTAATACCGATGCAATTTCTGTGTTGCATCGTCAATAAGAAGGTCCAAGGGAGACAGTTAACCTGGAGTGATCATCGGAGTCTATAACTAGTGTCACAGGAATGCTTCAAAACATAGTCAGTAAGAAGAGTCAGTCTTCTTGTACTTAAATCGGCATTGTGCTCATTGTATTTAATTCCGATCCAATTTCTGTGTTTCATAGTCAATAAGATGGTCCAAGGGATACAGTAAACCTGGAGTGAAGCATCGGAATCTATAACTAGTGTCACAGGGACGGTTCAAAACATAGACAGTAAGATGAGTCAGTATTCTTGTACTTAAGTCGGCATTGTGCCTTTTATGTTTAATTCCGACGCAAATTCTGTGTTTCATCGTCAATAAGAAGGTCCAAGGGATACAGTAAACCTGAAGTGAAGCATCGGAATCTATAACTAGTGTCACAGGAATGGTTCAAAACATAGTCAGTAAAAATGAGTCAGTCTTCTTGTACTTAAGTCATCATTGTGTAATTTCTATTTAATTCTGATGCAATTTCTGTGTTTCATCGTGAATAAGAAGGTTCAAGGGATACAGTAAACCTGGAGTGAAGCATCGGAATCTATAACTAGTGTCACAGGAATGGTTCAAATCACAGACAGTAAGAAGAGTCAGACTTCTTTTACTTAGGCCAGTATTGTGCCTTTTGAATTTAATTCCGATTCAATTTCTGTTTTTCATCGTCAATAAAAAGGGCCAAGGGATACAGTAAACCTGGCGTGAAGCATCGGAGTCTATAACTAGTGTCACAGGAATGGTTCAAGACATAGACAGTAAGAAGAGTCAGTCTTCTTGTACTTAGTTCGGCATTGTGTGTTTTGTATTTAATTCCGATGCAATTTCTGAGTTTCATCGTCAATAAGAACGTCAGAGTGATACAGTAAACCTGATGTGAAGCATCGGAATTTATAACCAGTGTCACAGGAATGGTTCAAATCATAGTCAGTAGGAAGAGTAAGTCTTCTTGTACTTAAGTCGGCGTTTAGCCTTTTGTATTTAATTCCAATGCAATTTCTGTGTTTCATCGTCAACAAGAAGGTCAGAGGGATACAGTAATCCTGAAGTGAATCATCGGAATCTATGACTAGTGTTACAGGAATGGTTCAAAACATAGTCAGTAAGAAGAGTCAGTCTTCTTGTACTTAAATCGGCATTGTGCTCATTGTATTTAATTCCGATGCAATATCTGTGTTTCATCGTCGATAAGAAGGTCCAAGGGATACAGTAAACCAGAAGTGAAGCATCGGAATCTATAACTAGTGTCACAGGAATGGTTCAAATCATAGTCAGTAAGAAGAGTCAGTCTTCTTTTACTAAAGTCTCATTGTGCCTGTTCTATTTAATTCTAATGCAATTTCTGTGTTTCATCGTCAATAAGAAGGTCCAAGGTATACAGTAAACCTGGAGTGAAGCATCGGAATCTATGACTAGTGCCACAGGAATGGTTCAAATCATAGACAGTAAGAGGAGTCAGACTTCTTTTACTTAAATCGGCATTGTGCCTTTTCTATTTAATTCCGATGCAATTTCTGTGTTTCGTCGTCAATAAGAAGGTCAGAGGGATACAGTAAACCTGAAGTGAAGCATCGGAAACTATAACTATTGTCACAGGAATGGTTAAAATCATAGTCAGTAAGAAGAGTCAGTCTTCTTGTACTTAAGTCATCATTGTGCCTTTTCTATTTAATTCTAATGCAATTCCTGTGTTTCATCCCCAATAAGAAGGTCCAAGGGATACAGTAAACCTGAAGTGAAGCATCGGAATAAAAAACTAGTGTCACAGGACTGGTTCAAAACATAGACAGTGGGAAGACTCAGTCTTCTTGTACTTAAGTCGGTATTGTGCCTTTTCTATTTCATTCCGATGCAATTTCTGTGTTTCATCGTCAATAATAAAGGACAGAGGGATACAGTAAACCTGAAGTGAAGCATCGGAATCTATAACTAGTGTCACAGGAATAGTTCACAGCATAGAGTGTTGAAAGATTCAGTCTTCTTGTACTTAAGTCGGCATTGTGCCTTTTCTATTTAATTCCGATGCAATTTCTGTGTTTGATCGTCAATAAGACGGTCAGAGGGATACAGTAAACCTGAAGTGGAGCATCGGAATCTATGACTAGTGTCATAGGAATGGTTCATAACATAGTCAGTAAGAGGAGTCAGTCTTCTTGTACTTAAGTCGGTATTGTGCCTTTTGTATTTAATTCCGATGCAATTTCTGTGTTTCATCGTCAATAAGAAGGTCATAGGTATACAGTAAATTTGAAGTGAAGCATCGGAATCAATGACTAGTGTCACAGGAATGGTTCAAATCATAGACAGTAGGAAGAGTCAGTCTTCTCGTACTTAAGTCGGCATTGTGCCTATTGTATTTAATTCCGATGCAATTTCTGTGTTTCATCGTCAATAAGAAGGTCATAGGGATACAGTAAACCTGGAGTGAAGCATCGGAATCTATAACTAGTGTCACAGGGATGGTTCAAACATAGACAGTAAGAATAATCAGTCTTCTTGTACTTTAGTCGTCATTGTGCCTTTTGTATTTAATTCCGATGCAATTTCTGTGTTTCATCGTCAATAAGAAGGTCCAACGGATACAGTAAACCTGGAGTGAAGCATCGGAATCTATAACTAGTGTCACAGGAATGGTTCAAATCACAGACAGTAAGAAGAGTCAGACTCCTTTTACTGAAGTCGGCATTGTGCCTTTTATCTTTAATTCCGATGCCATTTCTGTGTTTCATCGTCAATAAGAAGGTCCAAGGGATACAGTAAACCTGGAGTGAAGCATCAGACTCTACAACTAATGCCACAGGATTGGTTCAAACAATGACAGTAAGAAGAGTCAGACTTCTTGTACTTAATTCAGCATTGAGCCTTTTGTATTTAATTCCGATGCAATTTCTGTGTTTCATCGTCAATAAGAAGGTCAAGGGATACAGTAATCCTGAAGTTAAGCATCGGAATCTATAACTAGTGTCACAGGAATGGTTCAAAGCATAGTCGGAAAGAAGAGTAAGTCTTCTTGTAGTTAAGTCGGTATTGTGCCTTTTCTAATTCATTCCGATGCAATTTCTGTGTTTCATCGTCAATAAGAAGGTCCAAGGGATACAGTAAACCTGAAATGAACCATCGGAATCTATAACTAGTGTCACAGGAATTTTTCAAAACATAGACAGTAGGAAAAGTCAGTCTACATGTACATAAGTCGGCATTGTGGCTTTTGTATTTAATTCCGATGCAATTTCTGTGTTTCATCGTCAATAAGACGGTCAGAGGGATACAGTAAATCTCATGTGAAGCATCGGAATCTATAACTAGTGTCACAACAACAGTTCAAAACATAGTCAGTAAGAAGTGTCAGTCTTCTTGTACTTCAGTCTGCATTGTGCGTATTGTATTTAATTCCGATGCAATTTCTGTGTTTCATCGTCAATATGAAGGTCCACGGGATACAGTAGACCTGAATTGAAGCATCGGAATCTATAACTAGTGTCACAGGCATGGTTCAAAACATAGACAGTAGGAAAAGTCAGTCTACATGTACTTAAGTCGGCATTGTGCCTTTTGAATTTATTTCCGATGCAATTTCTGTGTTTCATCGTCAATAAGTTGGTCAGAGGGATACAGTAAATCTGATGTGAACCATCGGAATCTATAACTAGTGTCACAGGAATAGTTCAAAACATAGTCAGTAAGAGGAGTCAGTCTTCTTGTACTTAAGTCTGCTTTGTGCCTATTGTATTTAATTCCGATGCAATTTCTGTGTTTCATCGTCAATAAGAACGTCCAAGGGATGCAGTAGACCTGAATTGTAGCATCGGAATCTATAACTAGTGTCACAGGAATGGTTCAAAACATAGACAGTAGGAAGAGTCAGTCTTCTTCTACTTAAGTCGGCATTGTGCCTTTTGTATTTAATTCCGATCCAATTGCTGTGTTTCATCGTCAATACGAAGGCCAGAGGGATACAGTAAACCTGAAGTGAAGCATCGGAATCTATAACTAGAGTCACAGGAATGGTTCAAATCATATACAGTAAGAAGAGTCAGTCTTCTTGTACTTAAGTCATCATTGTGCCTTTTCTATTTAATTCTGATGCAATATCTGTGTTTCATCGTCAATAAGAAGGTCCAAGGGATACAGTAAACCTGGAGTGAATCACCTGAATCTATAACTAGTGTCACAGGAATGGTTCTAAACATAGTCTGTCGGAAGAGTCAGTCTTCTTGTACATTAGTCGGCATTGTACCTTTTGTATTTAATTCCGATGCAATTTCTGTGTTTCATCGTCAATAAGAAGGTCCAAGGGATAGAGTAAACCTGGAGTGAAGCATCGGAACCTATAACTAGTGTCACAGGAATGGTTCATAACATAGACAGTAGGAAGAGTCAGTCTTCTAGTACTTAAGTCGGCATTGTGCCTTTTCTATTTTATTCCGATGCAATTTCTGTGTTTCATTGTCAATAAGACGGTCAGAGGGATACAGTAAACCTGAAGTGAAGCATCGGAACCTATAACTAGTGGCACAGGAATGGTTCAAAGCATAGACAGTTGGAAGAGTCAGCCTTCTTGTACTTTCATTCGACATTGTGCCTTTTGTATTTAATTCCGTTGCAATATCTGTGTTTCATCGTCAATAAGAAGGTCCAAGCGATACAGTAAACCTGAAATGAACGATCGGACTCCATAACTAGTGTCACAGGAATGGTTAAAATTATAGACAGTAGGAAAAGTCGGTCTACATGTACTTATGTCGGCATTGTGCCTTTTGTATCTAATTCCGATGCAATTTCTGTGTTTCATCGTCAATAGGAAGGTCAGAGGGATACATAAACCTGATGTGAAGAATCGGAATCTATAACTAGTGTCACAGGAATGGTTCAAAACATAGACAGTAAGAAGAGTCAGTCTTCTTGTACTTTAGTCGGCATTGTGTCTTTTGTATTTAATTCCGATGCAGTTTCTGTGTTTCATCGTCTATAAGAAGGTCCAAGGGATACAGTAAACCTGGAGTGAAGCACCGGAATCTATAACTAGTGTCACAGGAATGGTTCTAAACATAGTCTGTCGGAAGAGTCAGCCTTCTTGTACTTAATTCGGCATTGTGCTTTTTGTATTTAATTCCGATGCAATTTCTGTGTTTCATCGTCAATACGAAGGTCAGAGGGATACAGTAAACCTGAAGTGAAGCATCGGAATCTATAACTGGAGTCGCAGGAATGATTCAAAACATATACAGTAAGAAGAGTCAGTCTTCTTGTACTTAAGTCATCATTGATCCTTTTCTATTTAATTCTGATGCAATCTCTGTGTTTCATCGTCTATAAGAAGGTCCAAGGGATACAGTAAACCTGGAGTGAAGCACCGGAATCTATAACTAGTGTCACAGGAATGGTTCTAAACATAGTCTGTCGGAAGAGTCAGTCTTCTTGTACATTAGTCGGCATTGTGCCTTTTGTATTTAATTCCGATGCAATTTCTGTGTTTCATCGTCAATAAGAAAGTCAGAGGGATACAGTAATCCTGAAGTTAAGCATCGGAATCTATGACTAGTGTCACAGGAATGGTTCAAAACATAGTCAGTAAGAAGAGTCAGTCCTCTTGTACTTAAGTCGGTATTGTGCCTTTTGTATTTTATTCCGATGAAATTTCTGTGTTTCATCGTCAATAAGAAGGTCGGAGGGATACAGTAATCCTGAAGTGAAGCATCGGAATCTATAACTAGTGTCACAGGGATGGTTCAAAGCATAGACAGTAACAAGAATCAGTCCTCATGTACTTAAGTCGGCATTGTGCCTTTTGTATTTAATTCCGATGCAATTTCTGTGTTTCATCGTCAATAAGGAGGTCAGAGGGATACAGTAATCCTGAAGTGAAGCATCGGAATCTACGACTAGTGTCACAGGAATGGTACAAAACATAGTCAGTAAGAAGAGTCAGACTTCTTTTACTTAAGTCGGCATTGTGCATTTGTATTTAATTCCGATGCAATTTCTGTGTTGCATCGTCAATAAGAAGGTCCAAGGGAGACAGTTAACCTGGAGTGATCATCGGAGTCTATAACTAGTGTCACAGGAATGCTTCAAAACATAGTCAGTAAGAAGAGTCAGTCTTCTTGTACTTAAATCGGCATTGTGCTCATTGTATTTAATTCCGATGCAATTTCTGTGTTTCATAGTCAATAAGATGGTCCAAGGGATACAGTAAACCTGGAGTGAAGCATCGGAATCTATAACTAGTGTCACAGGGACGGTTCAAAACATAGACAGTAAGATGAGTCAGTATTCTTGTACTTAAGTCGGCATTGTGCCTTTTATGTTTAATTCCGACGCAAATTCTGTGTTTCATCGTCAATAAGAAGGTCCAAGGGATACAGTAAACCTGAAGTGAAGCATCGGAATCTATAACTAGTGTCACAGGAATGGTTCAAAACATAGTCAGTAAAAATGAGTCAGTCTTCTTGTACTTAAGTCATCATTGTGTAATTTCTATTTAATTCTGATGCAATTTCTGTGTTTCATCGTGAATAAGAAGGTTCAAGGGATACAGTAAACCTGGAGTGAAGCATCGGAATCTATAACTAGTGTCACAGGAATGGTTCAAATCACAGACAGTAAGAAGAGTCAGACTTCTTTTACTTAGGCCAGTATTGTGCCTTTTGAATTTAATTCCGATTCAATTTCTGTGTTTCATCGTCAATAAAAAGGGCCAAGGGATACAGTAAACCTGGCGTGAAGCATCGGAGTCTATAACTAGTGTCACAGGAATGGTTCAAGACATAGACAGTAAGAAGAGTCAGTCTTCTTGTACTTAGTTCGGCATTGTGCGTTTTGTATTTAATTCCGATGCAATTTCTGAGTTTCATCGTCAATAAGAACGTCAGAGTGATACAGTAAACCTGATGTGAAGCATCGGAATTTATAACCAGTGTCACAGGAATGGTTCAAATCATAGTCAGTAGGAAGAGTCAGTCTTCTTGTACTTAAGTCGGCATTTAGCCTTTTGTATTTAATTCCAATGCAATTTCTGTGTTTCATCGTCAACAAGAAGGTCAGAGGGATACAGTAATCCTGAAGTGAATCATCGGAATCTATGACTAGTGTCACAGGAATGGTTCAAAACATAGTCAGTAAGAAGAGTCAGTCTTCTTGTACTTAAATCGGCATTGTGCTCATTGTATTTAATTCCGATGCAATATCTGTGTTTCATCGTCAATAAGAAGGTCCAAGGGATACAGTAAACCAGAAGTGAAGCATCGGAATCTATAACTAGTGTCACAGGAATGGTTCAAATCACAGTCAGTAAGAAGAGTCAGTCTTCTTGTACTTAAGTCTCATTGTGCCTTTTCTATTTAATTCTAATGCAATTTCTGTGTTTCATCGTCAATAAGAAGGTCCAAGGTATACAGTAAACCTGGAGTGAAGCATCGGAATCTATAACTAGTGCCACAGGAATGCTTCAAATCATAGACAGTAAGAAGAGTCAGACTTCTTTCCTTAAATCGGCATTGTGCCTTTTCTATTTAATTCCGATGCAATTTCTGTGTTTCGTCGTCAATAAGAAGGTCAGAGGGATACAGTAAACCTGAAGTGAAGCATCGGAATCTATAACTATTGTCACAGGAATGGTTAAAATCATAGTCAGTAAGAAGAGTCAGTCTTCTTGTACTTAAGTCATCATTGTGCCTTTTCTATTTAATTCTAATGCAATTCCTGTGTTTCATCCCCAATAAGAAGGTCCAAGGGATACAGTAATCCTGAAGTGAAGCATCGGAATAAAAAACTAGTGTCACAGGACTGGTTCAAAACATAGACAGTGGGAAGACTCAGTCTTCTTGTACTTAAGTCGGTATTGTGCCTTTTCTATTTCATTCCGATGCAATTTCTGTGTTTCATCGTCAATAATAAAGGGCAGAGGGATACAGTAAACCTGAAGTGAAGCATCGGAATCTATAACTAGTGTCACAGGAATGGTTCACAGCATAGAGAGTTGAAAGATTCAGTCTTCTTGTACTTAAGTCGGCATTGTGCCTTTTCTATTTAATTCCGATGCAATTTCTGTGTTTGATCGTCAATAAGACGGTCAGAGGGATACAGTAAACCTGAAGTGGAGCATCGGAATCTATGACTAGTGTCATAGAAATGGTTCATAACATAGTCAGTAAGAGGAGTCAGTCTTCTTGTACTTAAGTCGGTATTGTGCCTTTTGTATTTAATTCCGATGCAATTTACTGTGTTTCATCGTCAATAAGAAGGTCATAGGTATACAGTAAATTTGAAGTGAAGCATCGGAATCAATGACAAGTGTCACAGGAATGGTTCAAATCATAGACAGTAGGAAGAGTCAGTCTTCTCGTACTTAAGTCGGCATTTTGCCTATTGTATTTAATTCCGATGCAATTTCTGTGTTTCATCGTCAATAAGAAGGTCCAAGGGATACAGTAAACCTCGAGTGAAGCATCGGAATCTATAACTAGTGTCCCAGGGATGGTTCAAAACATAGACAGTAAGAAGAGTCAGTCTTCCTGTACTTAAGTCGACATTGTGCTTTTTTGTATTTAATTCCGATGCAATTTCTGTGTTTCATCGTCTATAAGAAGGTCGGAAGGATACAGTAATCCTGAAGTGAAGCATCGGAATCTATGACTAGTGTCACAGGAATGGTTCAAAGCATAGTCAGTAAGATGAGTCAGACTTCTTTTACTTAAGTCGGAATTGTGCATTTTTATTTAACTCCGATGTATTTTCTGTGTTTCATCGTCAATAAGAAGGTCCAAGGGAGACAGTTAACCTGGAGTGATCATCGGAGTCTATATCTAGTGTCACAGGAATGGTTCAAAACATAGTCAGTAAGAAGTGTCAGTCTTCTTGTACTTAAATCGGCATTGAGCTCATTGTATTTAATTCCGATGTAATTTCTGTGTTTCATAGTCAATAAGAAGGTCCAAGGGATACAGTAAAACTGGAGTGAAGCATCGGAATCTATAACTAGTGTCACAGGGACGGTTCAAAACATAGACAGTAAGATGAGTCAGTATTCTTGTACTTAAGTCGGCATTGTGCCTTTTCTGTTTAATTCCGATGCAGATTCTCTGTTTCATCGTCAATAAGAAGGTCCAAGGGATCCAGTAAACCTGAAGTGAAGCATCGGAATCTATAACTAGTGTCACAGGAATGGTTCGAAACATAGTCAGTAAAAATGAGTCAGTCTTCTTGTACTTAAGTCATCATTGTGTATTTTCTATTTAATCCTGATGCAATTTCTGTATTCCTCGTCAATAAGAAGGTTCAAGGGATACAGTAAACCTGCAGTGAAGCATCGGAATCTATAACTAGTGTCACAGGAATGGTTCAAATCACAGACAGAAAGAAGAGTCAGACTTCTTTTACTTAAGCCGGTATTGTGCCTTTTGAATTTAATTCCGATTCAATTTCTGTGTTTCATCGTCAATAAAAAGGGCCAAGGCATACAGTAAACCTAAAGTGAAGCATCGGAATCTATAACTAGTGTCACAGGAATGGTTCAAATCATAGTCAGTAAGAAGAGTCAGTCTTCTTGTACTTAAGCCGGCATTGTGCTTTTTGTATTTAATTCCGATGCAATTTCTGTGTTTCATCGTCAACAAGAACGTCCAAGGGATACAGTAAACCTGGAGTGAAGCATCGGAATCTATAACTAGTGTCACAGGGACGGTTCAAAACATAGACAGTAAGATGAGTCAGTATTCTTGTACTTAAGTCGGCATTATGCCTTTTCTATTTAATTCCGATGCAATTTCTGTGTTTCATCGTCAATAAGAAGGTCCAAGGGATACAGTAAACCTGAAGTGAAGCATCGGAATCTATAACTAGTGTCACAGGAATGGTTCAAAACATAGTCAGTAAGAAGAGTCAGTCTTAGTGTACTTAAGACATCATTGTGCCTTTTCTATTTAATTCTAATGCAATTTCTGTGTTTCATCGTCAATAAGAAGGTCCAAGGGATACAGTAAACCTGGAGTGAAGGATCGGAATCTATAACTAGTGTCACAGGAATGGTTCAAATCATAGACAGTACGAAGAGTCAGACTTCTTTTACTTAAATCGGCATTGTGCCTTTTCTATTTAATTCCGATGCAATTTCTGTGTTTCGTCGTCAATAAAAAGGTCAGAGGGATACAGTAAACCTAAAGTGAAGCATCGGAATATATAACTAGTGTCCCAGGGATGGTTCAAAAGCATAGACAGTAAGAAGAGTCAGCCTTATTGTACTTAAGTCGGCATTGTGCCTTTTGTATTTTATTCCGATGCAATTTCTGTGTTTCATCGTCAATAAGAAGGTCAGAGGGATACAGTAATCCTTTAGCGAAGCATCGGAATCTATGACTAGTGTCACAGGAATGGTTCAAAACAGAGTCAGTAAGAAGAGTCAGTCTTCTTGTACTTAAGTCGGTATTGTGCCTTTTGTATTTAATTCCGATGCAATATCTGTGTTTCTTCGTCAATAAGAAGGTCCAAGGGATACAGTAAACCTGAAATGAACCATCGGAATCTATAACTAGTGTCACAGGAATGGTTCAAAACATAGACAGTAGGAAAAGTCAGTCTACATGTACTTAAGTCGGCATTGTGGCTTTTTTATTTAATTCCGATGCAATTTCTGTGTTTCATCGTCAATAAGACCGTCAGAGGGATACAGTAAATCTGATGTGAAGCATCGGAATCTATAACTATTGTCACAACAACTGTTCAAAACATAGTCAGTAAGAAGTGTCAGTCTTCTTGTACTTAAGTCTGCATTGTGCGTATTGTATTTAATTCCGACGCAATTTCTGTGTTTCATCGTCAATAAGAAGGTCCACGGGATACAGTAGACCAGAATTGAAGCATCGGAATCTATAACTAGTGTAACAGGATTGGTTCAAAACATAGACAGTAAGAAGAGACAGTCTTCTTGACTTAAGTGGGCCTTGTGCCTTTTGTATTTAATTCCGATGCAATTTCTGTGTTTCATCGTCAATAAGAAGGTCAGAGGGATACAGTAAACCAGAAGTGCAGCATCGGAATCTATAACTAGTGTCACAGGCATGGTTCAAAACATAGACAGTAGGAAAAGTCAGTCTACATGTACTTAAGTCGGCATTGTGCCTTTTGAATTTAATTCCGATGCAATTTCTGTGTTTCATCGTCAATAAGATGGTCAGAGGGATACAGTAAATGTGATGTGAAGCATCGGAATCTATAACTAGTGTCACAGGAATAGTTCAAAACATAGTAAGAGGACACAGTCTTCTTGTACTTAAGTCTGCTTTGTGCGTATTGTAATTAATTCCGATGCAATTTCTGTGTATCATCGTCAATAAGAACGTCCAAGGGATGCAGTAGACCTGAATTGTAGCATCGTAATCTATAACTAGTGTCACAGGAATGGTTCATAACATAGACAGTAAGAAGAGTCAGTCTTCTTGTACTTAAGTCGGCATTGTGCCTTTTGTATTTAATTCCGATCCAATTGCTGTGTTTCATCGTCAATACGAAGGTCCAAGGGATACAGTAAACCTGGAGTGAGCACCGGAATCTATAACTAGTGTCACAGGAATGGTTCTAAACATAGTCTGTCGGAAGAGTCAGTCTTCTTGTACATTAGTCGGCATTATGCCTTTTGTATTTAATTCCGATGCAATTTCTGTGTTTCATCGTCAATAAGAAGGTCCAAGGGATACAGTAAACCTGGAGTGAAGCATCGGAATCTATAACAAGTGTCACAGGAATGGTTCATAACATAGACAGTAGGAAGAGTCAGTCTTCTAGTATTTAAGTCGGCATTGTGCCTTTTCTATTTCATTCCGATGCAATTTCTGTGTTTCATTGTCAATAAGACGGTCAGAGGAATACAGTAAACCTGAAGTGAAGCATCGGAACCTATAACTAGTGGCACAGGAATGGTTCAAAACATAGACAGTTGGAAGAGTCAGCCTTTATGTACTTAATTCGACATTGTGCCTTTTGTATTTAATTCCGATGCAATATCTGTGTTTCATCGTCAATAAGAAGGACCAAGGGATACAGTAAACCTGAAATGAACGATCGGAATCCATAACTAGTGTCACAGGAATGGTTAAAATCATAGACAGTAGGAAAAGTCGGTCTACATGTACTTATGTCGGCATTGTGCCTTTTGTATTTAATTCCGATGCAATTTCTGTGTTTCATCGTCAATAGGAAGGTCAGAGGGATACATAAACCTGATGTGAAGCATCGGAATCTATAACTAGTGTCACAGGAATGGTTCAAAACATAGACAGTAAGAAGAGTCAGTCTTCTTGTACTTAAGTCGGCATTGTGCCTTTTGTATTCATTTCCGTAGCAATTTCTGTGTTTCATCGTCAGTAAGAAGATAAAAGGCATACAGTAAACCTGGAGTGTAGCACCGGAATCTATAACTAGTGCCACAGGAATGGTTCAATACATAGACTGTCAGAAGAGTCAGTCTTCTTGTACTTTAGTCGGCATTGTGTCTTTTGTATTTAATTCCGATGCAGTTTCTGTGTTTCATCGTCAATAAGAAGGTCAGAGGGATACAGTAATCCTGAAGTTAAACATCGGAATCTATGACTAGTGTCACAGGAATGGTTCAAAACATAGTCAGTAAGAAGAGTCAGTCCTCTTGTACTTAAGTCGGTATTGTGCCTTTTGTATTTTATTCCGATGAAATTTCTGTGTTTCATCATCAATAAGAAGGTCGGAGGGATACAGTAATCCCGAAGTGAAGCATCGGAATCTATAACTAGTGTCACAGGGATGGTTCAAAACGTAGACAGTAACAAGAATCAGTCTTCATGTACTTACGTCGGCATTGTGCCTTTTGTATTTAATTCCGATGCAATTTCTGTGTTTCATCGTCAATAAGGAGGTCAGAGGGATACAGTAATCCTGAAGTGAAGCATCGGAATCTATAACTAGTGGCACAGGAATGGTTCAAAACATAGACAGTTGGAAGAGTCAGCCTTCGAATACTTAATTCGGCATTGTGCTTTTTGTATTTAATTGCGATGCAATTTCTGTGTTTCATCGTCAATACGAAGGTCAGAGGGATACAGTAAACCTGAAGTGAAGCATCGGAATCTATAACTGGAGTCACAGGAATGGTTCAAAACATATACAGTAAGAAGAGTCAGTCTTCTTGTACTTAAGTCATCATTGTGCCTTTTCTATTTAATTCTGATGCAATCTCTGTGTTTCATCGTCAATAAGAAGGTCCAAGGGTTACAGTAAACCGGGAGTGAAGCACCGGAATCTATAACTAGTGTCACAGGAATGGTTCTAAACATAGTCTGTCGGAAGAGTCAGTCTTCTAGTACTTAAGTCGGCATTGTCCCTTTTCTATTTAATTCCGATGCAATTTCTGTGTTTCATTGTCAATAAGACGGTCAGAGGGATACAGTAAACCTGAAGTGAAGCATCGGAATCTATAACTAGTGGCACAGGAATGGTTCAAAACATAGACAGTTGGAGGAGTCAGCCTTCTTGTACTTAATTCGGCATTGTGCCTTTTGTTTTTAATTCCGATGCAATATCTGTGTTTCATCGTCAATAAGAAGGTCCAAGGGATACAGTAAACCTGAAATGAACGATCGGAATCCATAACTAGTGTCACAGGAATGGTTAAAATCATAGACAGTAGGAAAAGTCGGTCTACATGTACTTAAGTCGGCATTGTGCCTTTTGTATATAATTCCGATGCAATTTCTGTGTTTCATCGTCAATAGGAAGGTCAGAGGGATACATAAACCTGATGTGAAGCATCGGAATCTATAACTAGTGTCACAGGAATGTTTCAAAACGTAGACAGTAAGAAGAGTCAGTCTTCTTGTACTTAAGTCGGCATTGTGCCTTTTGTATTCATTTCAGTAGCAATTTCTGTGTTTCATCGTCAGTAAGAAGGTCCAAGGCATACAGTAAACCTGGAGTGTAGCACCGGAATCTATAACTAGTGCCACACAATGGTTCAATACATAGACTGTCAGAAGACTCAGTCTTCATGTACTTTAGTCGGCATTGTGTCTTTTGTATTTAATTCCGATGCAGTTTCTGTGTTTCATCGTCAATAAGAAGGTCAGAGGGATACAGTAATCCTGAAGTTAAGCATCGCAATCTATGACTAGTGTCACAGGAATGGTTCAAAACATAGTCAGTAAGAAGAGTCAGTCCTCATGTACTTAAGTCGGTATTGTGCCTTTTGTATTTTATTCCGATGAAATTTCTGTGTTTCATCGTCAATAAGAAGGTCGGAGGGATACAGTAATCCTGAAGTGAAGCATCGGAATCTATAACTAGTGTCACAGGGATGGTTCAAAACATAGACAGTAACAAGAATCAGTCTTCATGTACTTAAGTCGGCATTGTGTCTTTTGTATTTAATTTGATGCAATTTCTGTGTTTCATAGTCAATAAGAAGGTCCAAGGGATACAGTAAACCTGGAGTGAAGCATCGGAATCTATAACTAGTGTCACAGGAATGCTTCAAAACGTAGTCAGTAAGAAGAGTCAGTCTTCTTGTACTTAAATCGGCATTGTGCTCATTGTATTTAATTCCGATGCAATTTCTGTGTTTCATAGTCAATAAGAAGGTCCAAGGGATACAGTAAAACTGGAGTGAAGCATCGGAATCTATAACTAGTGTCACAGGGACGGTTCAAAACACAGACAGTAAGATGAGTCAGTATTCTTGTTCTTAAGTCGGCATTGTGCCTTTTCTGTTTAATTCCGATGCAAATTCTGTGTTTCATCGTCAATAAGAAGGTCCAAGGGATACAGTAAACCTGATGTGAAGCATCGGAATCTATAACTAGTGTCACAGGAATGGTTCGAAACATAGTCAGTAAAAATGAGTCAGTCTTCTTGTACTTAAGTCATCATTGTGTATTTTCTATTTAATTCTGATGCAATTTCTGTATTCCTCGTCAATAAGAAGGTTCAAGGGATACAGTAAACCTGCAGTGAAGCATCGGAATCTATAACTAGTGTCACAGGAATGGTTCAAATCACAGACAGAAAGAAGAGTCAGACTTCTTTTACTTAAGCCGGTATTGTGCCTTTTGAATTTAATTCCGATTCAATTTCTGTGTTTCATCGTCAATAAAAAGGGCCAAGGCATATAGTAAACCTAAAGTGAAGCATCGGAATCTATAACTAGTGTCACAGGATTGGTTCAAATCATAGTCAGTAAGAAGAGTCAGTCTTCTTGTACTTAAGTCGGCATTATGCTTTTTGTATTTAATTCCGATGCAATTTCTGTGTTTCATCGTCAATAAGAACGTCCAAGGGATACAGTAAACCTGAAGTGAAGCATCGGAATCTATAACTAGTGTCACAGGAATGGTTCAAAACATAGTCAGTAAGATGAGTCAGTCTTAGTGTACTTAAGACATCATTGTGCCTTTTCTATTTAATTCTAATGCAATTTCTGTGTTTCATCGTCAATAAGAAGGTCCAAGGGATACAGTAAACCTGGAGTGAAGGATCGGAATCTATAACTAGTGTCACAGGAATGGTTCAAATCATAGACAGTACGAAGAGTCAGACTTCTTTTACTTAAATCGGCATTGTGCCTTTTCTATTTAATTCCGATGCAATTTCTGTGTTTCGTCGTCAATAAAAAGGTCAGAGGGTTACAGTAAACCTAAAGTGAAGCATCGGAATCTAGAAACTAGTGTCACAGGAATGGTTCAAATCATAGACAGTAAGAAGAGTCAGACTTCTTTAACTTAAATCGGCATTGTGCCTTTTCTATTTAATTCCGATGCAATTTCTGTGTTTCATCGTCAATAAGAAGGTCCAAGGGGGACAGTTAACCTGGAGTGATCATCGGAGTCTATAACTAGTGTCACAGGAATGCTTCAAAACATAGTCAGTAAGAAGAGTCACTCTTCTTGTACTTAAATCGGCATTGTGCTCATTGTATTTAATTCCGATGCAATTTCTGTGTTTCATAGTCAATAAGAAGGTCCAAGGGATACAGTAAACCTGGAGTGAAGCATCGGAATCTATAACTAGTGTCACAGGGACGGTTCAAAACATACACAGTAAGATGAGTCAGTATTCTAGTACTTAAGTCGGCATTGTGCCTTTTCTGTTTAATTCCGACGCAAATACTGTGTTTCATCGTCAATAAGAAGGTCCAAGGGATACAGTAAACCTGGCGTGAAGCATCGGAGTCTATAACTAGTGTCACAGGAATGGTTTAAGACATAGACAGTAAGGAGAGTCAATCTTCTTGTACTTAGTTCGGCATTGTGCGTTTTGTATTTAATTCCGATGCAAGTTCTGAGTTTCATCGTCAATAAGAACATCAGAGTGATACAGTAAACCTGATGTGAAGCATCGGAATTTATAACCAGTGTCACAGGAATGGTTCAAATCATAGACAGTAGGAAGAGTCAGCCTTCTTGTACTTAAGTCGGCATTTAGCCTTTTGTATTTAATTCCAATGCAATTTCTGTGTTTCATCGTCAACAAGAAGGTCAGAGGGATACAGTAATCCTGAAGTGAATCATCGGAATCTATGACTAATGTCACAGGAATGGTTCAAAACATAGTCAGTAAGAAGAGTCAGTCTTCTTGTACTTAAGTCATCATTGTGCCTTTTCTATTTAATTCTAATGCAATTCCTGTGTTTCATCGTCAATAAAAAGGGCCAAGGCATACAGTAAACCTAAAGTGAAGCATCGGAATCTATAACTAGTGTCACAGGAATGGTTCAAATCATAGTCAGTAAGAAGAGTCAGTCTTCTTGTACTTAAGTCGGCATTGTGCTTTATGTATTTAATTCCGATGCAATTTCTGTGTTTCATCGTCAATAAGAACGTCCAAGGGATACAGAAAACCTGGAGTGAAGCATCGGAATCTATAACTAGTGTCACAGGGACGGTTCAAAACATAGACAGTAAGATGAGTCAGTATTCTTGTACTTAAGTCGGCATTATGCCTTTTCTATTTAATTCCGATGCAATTTCTGTGTTTCATCGTCTATAAGAAGGTCGGAAGGATACAGTAATCCTGAAGTGAAGCATCGGAATCTATGACTAGTGTCACAGGAATGGTTCAAAGCATAGTCAGTAAGATGAGTCAGACTTCTTTTACTTAAGTCGGAATTGTGCATTTTTATTTAACTCCGATGTATTTTCTGTGTTTCATCGTCAATAAGAAGGTCCAAGGGAGACAGTTAACCTGGAGTGATCATCGGAGTCTATATCTAGTGTCACAGGAATGGTTCAAAACATAGTCAGTAAGAAGTGTCAGTCTTCTTGTACTTAAATCGGCATTGAGCTCATTGTATTTAATTCCGATGTAATTTCTGTGTTTCATAGTCAATAAGAAGGTCCAAGGGATACAGTAAAACTGGAGTGAAGCATCGGAATCTATAACTAGTGTCACAGGGACGGTTCAAAACATAGACAGTAAGATGAGTCAGTATTCTTGTACTTAAGTCGGCATTGTGCCTTTTCTGTTTAATTCCGATGCAAATTCTCTGTTTCATCGTCAATAAGAAGGTCCAAGGGATCCAGTAAACCTGAAGTGAAGCATCGGAATCTATAACTAGTGTCACAGGAATGGTTCGAAACATAGTCAGTAAAAATGAGTCAGTCTTCTTGTACTTAAGTCATCATTGTGTATTTTCTATTTAATCCTGATGCAATTTCTGTATTCCTCATCAATAAGAAGGTTCAAGGGATACAGTAAACCTGCAGTGAAGCATCGGAATCTATAACTAGTGTCCAAGAATGGTTCAAATCACAGACAGAAAGAAGAGTCAGACTTCTTTTACTTTAGCCGGTATTGTGCCTTTTGAATTTAATTCCGATTCATTTTCTGTGTTTCATCGTCAATAAAAAGGGCCAAGGCATACAGTAAACCTAAAGTGAAGCATCGGAATCTATAACTAGTGTCACAGGAATGGTTCAAATCATAGTCAGTAAGAAGAGTCAGTCTTCTTGTACTTAAGCCGGCATTGTGCTTTTTGTATTTAATTCCGACGCAATTTCTGTGTTTCATCGTCAACAAGAACGTCCAAGGGATACAGTAAACCTGGAGTGAAGCATCGGAATCTATAACTAGTGTCACAGGGACGGTTCAAAACATAGACAGTAAGATGAGTCAGTATTCTTGTACTTAAGTCGGCATTATGCCTTTTCTATTTAATTCCGATGCAATTTCTGTGTTTCATCGTCAATAAGAAGGTCCAAGGGATACAGTAAACCTGAAGTGAAGCATCGGAATCTATAACTAGTGTCACAGGAATGGTTCAAAACGTAGTCAGTAAGAAGAGTCAGTCTTAGTGTACTTAAGACATCATTGTGCCTTTTCTATTTAATTCTAATGCAATTTCTGTGTTTCATCGTCAATAAGAAGGTCCAAGGGATACAGTAAACCTGGAGTGAAGGATCGCAATCTATAACTAGTGTCACAGGAATGGTTCAAATCATAGACAGTACGAAGAGTCAGACTTCTTTTACTTAAATCGGCATTGTGCCTTTTCTATTTAATTCCGATGCAATTTCTGTGTTTCGTCGTCAATAAAAAGGTCAGAGGGATACAGTAAACCTAAAGTGAAGCATCGGAATATATAACTAGTGTCCCAGGGATGGTTCAAAAGCATAGACAGTAAGAAGAGTCAGCCTTATTGTACTTAAGTCGGCATTGTGCCTTTTGTATTTTATTCCGATGCAATTTCTGTGTTTCATCGTCAATAAGAAGGTCAGAGGGATACAGTAATCCTTTAGCGAAGCATCGGAATCTATGACTAGTGTCACAGGAATGGTTCAAAACAGAGTCAGTAAGAAGAGTCAGTCTTCTTGTACTTAAGTCGGTATTGTGCCTTTTGTATTTAATTCCGATGCAATATCTGTGTTTCTTCGTCAATAAGAAGGTCCAAGGGATACAGTAAACCTGAAATGAACCATCGGAATCTATAACTAGTGTCACAAGAATGGTTCAAAACATAGACAGTAGGAAAAGTCAGTCTACATGTACTTAAGTCGGCATTGTGGCTTTTTTATTTAATTCCGATGCAATTTCTGTGTTTCATCGTCAATAAGACCGTCAGAGGGATACAGTAAATCTGATGTGAAGCATCGGAATCTATAACTAGTGTCACAACAACTGTTCAAAACATAGTCAGTAAGAAGTGTCAGTCTTCTTGTACTTAAGTCTGCATTGTGCGTATTGTATTTAATTCCGACGCAATTTCTGTGTTTCATCGTCAATAAGAAGGTCCACGGGATACAGTAGACCAGAATTGAAGCATCGGAATCTATAACTAGTGTAACAGGATTGGTTCAAAACATAGACAGTAAGAAGAGACAGTCTTCTTGTACTTAAGTGGGCCTTGTGCCTTTTGTATTTAATTCCGATGCAATTTCTGTGTTTCGTCGTCAATAAAAAGGTCAGAGGGATACAGTAAACCTAAAGTGAAGCATCGGAATATATAACTAGTGTCCCAGGGATGGTTCAAAAGCATAGACAGTAAGAAGAGTCAGCCTTATTGTACTTAAGTCGGCATTGTGCCTTTTGTATTTTATTCCGATGCAATTTCTGTGTTTCATCGTCAATAAGAAGGTCAGAGGGATACAGTAATCCTTTAGCGAAGCATCGGAATCTATGACTAGTGTCACAGGAATGGTTCAAAACAGAGTCAGTAAGAAGAGTCAGTCTTCTTGTACTTAAGTCGGTATTGTGCCTTTTGTATTTAATTCCGATGCAATATCTGTGTTTCTTCGTCAATAAGAAGGTCCAAGGGATACAGTAAACCTGAAATGAACGATCGGAATCCATAACTAGTGTCACAGGAATGGTTAAAATCATAGACAGTAGGAAAAGTCGGTCTACATGTACTTATGTCGGCATTGTGCCTTTTGTATTTAATTCCGAAGCAATTTCTGTGTTTCATCGTCAATAGGAAGGTTAGAGGGATACATAAACCTGATGTGAATCATCGGAATCTATAACTAGTGTCACAGGAATGGTTCAAAACATAGACAGTAAGAAGAGTCAGTCTTCTTGTACTTAAGTCGGCATTGTGCCTTTTGTATTCATTTCCATAGCAATTTCTGTGTTTCATCGTCAGTAAGAAGATAAAAGGCATACAGTAAACCTGGAGTGTAGCACCGGAATCTATAACTAGTGCCACAGGAATGGTTCAATACATAGACTGTCAGAAGAGTCAGTCTTCTTGTACTTTAGTCGGCATTGTGTCTTTTGTATTTAATTCCGATGCAGTTTCTGTGTTTCATCGTCAATAAGAAGGTCAGAGGGATACAGTAATCCTGAAGTTAAACATCGGAATCTATGACTAGTGTCACAGGAATGGTTCAAAACATAGTCAGTAAGAACAGTCAGTCCTCTTGTACTTAAGTCGGTATTGTGCCTTTTGTATTTTATTCCGATGAAATTTCTGTGTTTCATCATCAATAAGAAGGTCGGAGGGATACAGTAATCCCGAAGTGAAGCATCGGAATCTATAACTAGTGTCACAGGGATGGTTCAAAACGTAGACAGTAACAAGAATCAGTCTTCATGTACTTACGTCGGCATTGTGCCTTTTGTATTTAATTCCGATGCAATATCTGTGTTTCATCGTCAATAAGGAGGTCAGAGGGATACAGTAATCCTGAAGTGAAGCATCGGAATCTATAACTAGTGGCACAGGAATGGTTCAAAACATAGACAGTTGGAAGAGTCAGCCTTCGAATACTTAATTCGGCATTGTGCATTTGTATTTAATTGCGATGCAATTTCTGTGTTTCATCGTCAATACGAAGGTCAGAGGGATACAGTAAACCTGAAGTGAAGCATCGGAATCTATAACTGGAGTCACAGGAATGGTTCAAAACATATACAGTAAGAAGAGTCAGTCTTCTTGTACTTAAGTCATCATTGTGCCTTTTCTATTTAATTCTGATGCAATCTCTGTGTTTCATCGTCAATAAGAAGGTCCAAGGGTTACAGTAAACCGGGAGTGAAGCACCGGAATCTATAACTAGTGTCACAGGAATGGTTCTAAACATAGTCTGTCGGAAGAGTCAGTCTTCTTGTACATTAGTCGGCATTGTGCCTTTTGTATTTAATACCGATGCAATTTCTGTGTTTCATCGTCAGTAAGAAGGTCCAAGGGTTACAGTAAACCTGGAGTGAAGCATCGGAATCTATAACTAGTGTCACAGGAATGGTTCAAAACATAGACAGTAGGAAGAGTCAGTCTTCTAGTACTTAAGTCGGCATTGTCCCTTTTCTATTTAATTCCGATGCAATTTCTGTGTTTCATTGTCAATAAGACGGTCAGAGGGATACAGTAAACCTGAAGTGAAGCATCGGAATCTATATCTAGTGGCACAGGAATGGTTCAAAACATAGACAGTTGGAAGAGTCAGCCTTCTTGTACTTAATTCGGCATTGTGCCTTTTGTTTTTAATTCCGATGCAATATCTGTGTTTCATCGTCAATAAGAAGGTCCAAGGGATACAGTAAACCTGAAATGAACGATCGGAATCCATAACTAGTGTCACAGGAATGGTTAAAATCATAGACAGTAGGAAAAGTCGGTCTACATGTACTTAAGTCGGCATTGTGCCTTTTGTATTTAATTCCGATGCAATTTCTGTGTTTCATCGTCAATAGGAAGGTCAGAGGGATACATAAACCTGATGTGAAGCATCGGAATCTATAACTAGTGTCACAGGAATGGTTCAAAACGTAGACAGTAAGAAGAGTCAGTCTTCTTGTACTTAAGTCGGCATTGTGCCTTTTGTATTCATTTCAGTAGCAATTTCTGTGTTTCATCGTCAGTAAGAAGGTCCAAGGCATACAGTAAACCTGGAGTGTAGCACCGGAATCTATAACTAGTGCCACACAATGGTTCAATACATAGACTGTCAGAAGACTCAGTCTTCATGTACTTTAGTCGGCATTGTGTCTTTTGTATTTAATTCCGATGCAGTTTCTGTGTTTCATCGTCAATAAGAAGGTCAGAGGGATACAGTAATCCTGAAGTTAAGCATCGCAATCTATGACTAGTGTCACAGGAATGGTTCAAAACATAGTCAGTAAGAAGAGTCAGTCCTCATGTACTTAAGTCGGTATTGTGCCTTTTGTATTTTATTCCGATGAAATTTCTGTGTTTCATCGTCAATAAGAAGGTCGGAGGGATACAGTAATCCTGAAGTGAAGCATCGGAATCTATAACTAGTGTCACAGGGATGGTTCAAAACATAGACAGTAACAAGAATCAGTCTTCATGTACTTAAGTCGGCATTGTGCCTTTTGTATTTAATTTGATGCAATTTCTGTGTTTCATAGTCAATAAGAAGGTCCAAGGGATACAGTAAACCTGGAGTGAAGCATCGGAATCTATAACTAGTGTCACAGGAATGCTTCAAAACGTAGTCAGTAAGAAGAGTCAGTCTTCTTGTACTTAAATCGGCATTGTGCTCATTGTATTTAATTCCGATGCAATTTCTGTGTTTCGTAGTCAATAAGAAGGTCCAAGGGATACAGTAAAACTGGAGTGAAGCATCGGAATCTATAACTAGTGTCACAGGGACGGTTCAAAACACAGACAGTAAGATGAGTCAGTATTCTTGTTCTTAAGTCGGCATTGTGCCTTTTCTGTTTAATTCCGATGCAAATTCTGTGTTTCATCGTCAATAAGAAGGTCCAAGGGATACAGTAAACCTGAAGTGAAGCATCGGAATCTATAACTACTGTCACAGGAATGGTTCGAAACATAGTCAGTAAAAATGAGTCAGTCTTCTTGTACTTAAGTCATCATTGTGTATTTTCTATTTAATTCTGATGCAATTTCTGTATTCCTCGTAAATAAGAAGGTTCAAGGGATACAGTAAACCTGCAGTGAAGCATCGGAATCTATAACTAGTGTCACAGGAATGGTTCAAATCACAGACAGAAAGAAGAGTCAGACTTCTTTTACTTAAGCCGGTATTGTGCCTTTTGAATTTAATTCCGATTCAATTTCTGTGTTTCATCGTCAATAAAAAGGGCCAAGGCATATAGTAAACCTAAAGTGAAGCATCGGAATCTATAACTAGTGTCACAGGAATGGTTCAAATCATAGTCAGTAAGAAGAGTCAGTCTTCTTGTACTTAAGTCGGCATTATGCTTTTTGTATTTAATTCCGATGCAATTTCTGTGTTTCATCGTCAATAAGAACGTCCAAGGGATACAGTAAACCTGAAGTGAAGCATCGGAATCTATAACTAGTGTCACAGGAATGGTTCAAAACATAGTCAGTAAGAAGAGTCAGTCTTAGTGTACTTAAGACATCATTGTGCCTTTTCTATTTAATTCTAATGCAATTTCTGTGTTTCATCGTCAATAAGAAGGTCCAAGGGATACAGTAAACCTGGAGTGAAGGATCGGAATCTATAACTAGTGTCACAGGAATGGTTCAAATCATAGACAGTACGAAGAGTCAGACTTCTTTTACTTAAATCGGCATTGTGCCTTTTCTATTTAATTCCGATGCAATTTCTGTGTTTCGTCGTCAATAAAAAGGTCAGAGGGTTACAGTAAACCTAAAGTGAAGCATCGGAATCTAGAAACTAGTGTCACAGGAATGGTTCAAATCATAGACAGTAAGAAGAGTCAGACTTCTTTTACTTAAATCGGCATTGTGCCTTTTCTATTTAATTCCGATGCAATTTCTGTGTTTCATCGTCAATAAGAAGGTCCAAGGGGGACAGTTAACCTGGAGTGATCATCGGAGTCTATAACTAGTGTCACAGGAATGCTTCAAAACATAGTCAGTAAGAAGAGTCAGTCTTCTTGTACTTAAATCGGCATTGTGCTCATTGTATTTAATTCCGATGCAATTTCTGTGTTTCATAGTCAATAAGAAGGTCCAAGGGATACAGTAAACCTGGAGTGCAGCATCGGAATCTATAACTAGTGTCACAGGGACGGTTCAAAACATACACAGTAAGATGAGTCAGTATTCTAGTACTTAAGTCGGCATTGTGCCTTTTCTGTTTAATTCCGACGCAAATTCTGTGTTTCATCGTCAATAAGAAGGTCCAAGGGATACAGTAAACCTGGCGTGAAGCATCGGAGTCTATAACTAGTGTCACAGGAATGGTTTAAGACATAGACAGTAAGGAGAGTCAATCTTCTTGTACTTAGTTCGGCATTGTGCGTTTTGTATTTAATTCCGATGCAAGTTCTGAGTTTCATCGTCAATAAGAACATCAGAGTGATACAGTAAACCTGATGTGAAGCATCGGAATTTATAACCAGTGTCACAGGAATGGTTCAAATCATAGACAGTAGGAAGAGTCAGCCTTCTTGTACTTAAGTCGGCATTTAGCCTTTTGTATTTAATTCCAATGCAATTTCTGTGTTTCATCGTCAACAAGAAGGTCAGAGGGATACAGTAATCCTGAAGTGAATCATCGGAATCTATGACTAATGTCACAGGAATGGTTCAAAACATAGTCAGTAAGAAGAGTCAGTCTTCTTGTACTTAAATCGGCATTGTGCTCATTGTATTTAATTCCGATGCAATTTCTGTGTTTCATCGTCAATAAGAAGGTCCAAGAGATACAGTAAACCAGAAGTGAAGCATCGGAATCTATAACTAGTGTCACAGGAATGGTTCAAATCATAGTCAGTAAGAAGAGTCAGTCTTCTTGTACTTAAGTCATCATTGTGCCTTTTCTATTTAATTCTAATGCAATTCCTGTGTTTCATCGTCAATAAAAAGGGCCAAGGCATACAGTAAACCTAAAGTGAAGCATCGGAATCTATAACTAGTGTCACAGGAATGGTTCAAATCATAGTCAGTAAGAAGAGTCAGTCTTCTTGTACTTAAGTCGGCATTGTGCTTTATGTATTTAATTCCGATGCAATTTCTGTGTTTCATCGTCAATAAGAACGTCCAAGGGATACAGTAAACCTGGAGTGAAGCATCGGAATCTATAACTAGTGTCACAGGGACGGTTCAAAACATAGACAGTAAGATGAGTCAGTATTCTTGTACTTAAGTCGGCATTATGCCTTTTCTATTTAATTCCGATGCAATTTCTGTGTTTCATCGTCAATAAGAAGGTCCAAGGGATACTGTAAACCTGAAGTGAAGCATCGGAATCTATAACTAGTGTCACAGGAATGGTTCAAAACATAGTCAGTAAGAAGAGTCAGTCTTAGTGTACTTAAGACATCATTGTGCCTTTTCTATTTAATTCTAATGCAATTTCTGTGTTTCATCGTCAATAAGAAGGTCCAAGGGATACAGTGAACCTGGAGTGAAGGATCGGAATCTATAACTAGTGTCACAGGAATGGTTCAAATCATAGACAGTACGAAGAGTCAGACTTCTTTTACTTAAATCGGCATTGTGCCTTTTCTATTTAATTCCGATGCAATTTCTGTGTTTCGTCGTCAATAAAAAGGTCAGAGGGATACAGTAAACCTAAAGTGAAGCATCGGAATCTAGAAACTAGTGTCACAGGAATGGTTCAAATCATAGACAGTAAGAAGAGTCAGACTACTTTTACTTAAATCGGCATTGTGCCTTTTCTATTTAATTCCGATGCAATTTCTGTGTTTCATCGTCAATAAGAAGGTCCAAGGGGGACAGTTAACCTGGAGTGATCATCGGAGTCTATAACTAGTGTCACAGGAATGCTTCAAAACATAGTCAGTAAGAAGAGTCAGTCTTCTTGTACTTAAATCGGCATTGTGCTCATTGAATTTAATTCCGATGCAATTTCTGTGTTTCATAGTCAATAAGAAGGTCCAAGGGATACAGTAAACCTGGAGTGAAGCATCGGAATCCATAACTAGTGTCACAGGGACGGTTCAAAACATACACAGTAAGATGAGTCAGTATTCTAGTACTTAAGTCGGCATTGTGCCTTTTCTGTTTAATTCCGACGCTAATTCTGTGTTTCATCGCCAATAAGAAGGTCCAAGGGATACAGTAAACCTGGCGTGAAGCATCGGAGTCTATAACTAGTGTCACAGGAATGGTTTAAGACATAGACAGTAAGGAGAGTCAATCTTCTTGTACTTAGTTCGGCATTGTGCGTTTTGTATTTAATTCCGATGCAAGTTCTGAGTTTCATCGTCAATAAGAACGTCAGAGTGATACAGTAAACCTGATGTGAAGCATCGGAATTTATAACCAGTGTCACAGGAATGGTTCAAATCATAGACAGTAGGAAGAGTCAGCCTTCTTGTACTTAAGTCGGCATTTAGCCTTTTGTATTTAATTCCAATGCAATTTCTGTGTTTCATCGTCAACAAGAAGGTCAGAGGGATACAGTAATCCTGAAGTGAATCATCGGAATCTATGACTAATGTCACAGGAATGGTTCAAAACATAGTCAGTATGAAGAGTCAGTCTTCTTGTACTTAAATCGGCATTGTGCTCATTGTATTTAATTCCGATGCAATTTCTGTGTTTCATCGTCAATAAGAAGGTCCAAGAGATACAGTAAACCAGAAGTGAAGCATCGGAATCTATAACTAGTGTCACAGGAATGGTTCAAATCATAGTCAGTAAGAAGAGTCAGTCTTCTTGTACTTAACACATCATTGTGCCTTTTCTATTTAATTCTAATGCAATTTCTATGTTTCATCGTCAATAAGAATGTCCGAGGTATACAGTAATCCTGGAGTGAAGCATCGGAATCTATAACTAGTGCCACAGGAATGGTTCAAATCGTAGACAGTAAGAAGAGTCAGACTTCTTTTACTTAAATCGGCATTGTGCCTTTTCTATTTAATTCCGATGCAATTTCTGTGTTTCGTCGTCAATAAGAAGGTCAGAGGGATACAGTAAACCTGTAGTGAAGCATCGGAATCTATAACTAGTGTCACAGGAATGGTTAAAATCATAGTCAGTAAGAAGAGTCAGTCTTCTTGTACTTAAGTCATCATTGTGCCTTTTCTATTTAATTCTAATGCAATTCCTGTGTTCCATCGTCAATAAGAAGGTCCAAGGGATACAGTAAACCTGAAGTGAAGCATCGGAATAGAAAACTAGTGTCACAGGAATGGTTCAAAACATAGACAGTGGGAAGACTCAGTCTTCTTGTACTTAAGTCGGTATTGTGCCTTTTCTATTTCATTCCGATGCAATTTCTGTGTTTCATCGTCAATAAGAAGGACAGAGGGATACAGTAAACCTGAAGTGAAGCATCGGAAACTATGACTAGTGTCATAGGAATGGTTCAAAACATAGTCAGTAAGAAGAGTCAGTCTTCTTGTACTTAAGTCGGTATTGTGCCTTTTGTATTTAATTCCGAAGCAATTTCTGTGTTTCATCGTCAATAAGAAGGTCCAAGGGTTACAGTAAACCTGAAGTGAGGCATCGAAATCTATAACTAGTGTTACAGGAATTGTTCAAATCATAGACAGTAAGAAGAGTCAGTCTTCTTGTACTTAGTTCGGCATTGTGCCTTTTGTATTTAATTCTGATGCAATTTCAGTGTTTCGTCGTCAATAAGAAGGTCAGAGGGATACAGTAAACCTAAAGTGAAGCATCGGAATCTATAACTAGTGTCACAGGAGTGGTTCCAAACATAGTCAGTAAGAAGAGTCACTCTTCTTGTACTTAAGTCGGCATTGTGCTTTTTGTATTTAATCCGATGCTATTTCTGTGTTTCATCGTCAATTAGAAGGTCTAAGAGATACAGTAAACCTGGAGTGAAGCATAGGAGTCTATAACTAGTGTCACAGGAATGGTTCAAAACATAGACAGTAAGAAGAGTCAGTCTTCTTGTACTTAATTCGGCATTGTGCCTTTTTATTTAATTCTGATGCAATTTCTGTGTTTCGTCGTCAATAAGAAGGTCAGAGGGATACAGTAAACCTAAAGTGAAGCATCGGAATCTGTAACTAGTGTCACAGGAATGGTTCAAAGCATTGTCAGTAAGAATAGTCAGTCCTCTTGTACTTAAGTCGGAATTGTGCTTTTTGCATTTAATTCCGATGCAATTTCTGTGTCTCATCGTCTATAAGAAGGTCCAAGGGATACAGTAAACCTGGAGTGAAGCATCGGAATCTATAACTAGTGTCACAGGGACGGTTCAAATCATAGACAGTAAGATGAGTCAGTATTCCTGTACTTAAGTCGGCATAATGCCTTTTCTATTTAATTCCGATGCAATACCTATGTTTCATCGTCAATAAGAAGGTCCAAGGGATACAGTGAACCTGAGGTGAAGCATCGGAATCTATAACTAGTGTCACAGGAATGGTTCATAAGATAGACAGTAGGAAGAGTCAGTCCTCTTGTACATAAGTCGGCATTGTGCCTATTGTATTTAATTCCGATGCAATTTCTGTGTTTCATCGTCAATAAGAAGGTCCAAGGGATACAGTAAACCTGAAGTGAATCATCGGATTCTATAACTAGTGTCACAGGAATGGTTCAAACCATAGACAGTAAGAAGAGTCAGACTTCTTTTACATAAGTCGGCATTGTGCCTTTTGTATTTAATTCCGATGCTATTTCTCTGTTTCATCGTCAATAAGAAGGTCCAAGGGATACAGTAAACCTGGAGTAAAGCATCGGAGTCTATAACTAGTGTCACAGGAATGGTTCAAAACATAGACAGTAAGAAGAGTCAGTCTTCTTGTACTTAATTCGGCATTGTGCCTTTTGTATTTAATTCTGATGCAATTTCTGTGTTTCGTCGTCAATAAGAAGGTCAGAGGGATACAGTAATCCTAAAGTGATGCATCGGAAGCTATAACTAGTGTCACAGGAATGGTTCAAAGCATAGTCAGTAAGAAGAGTCAGTCTTCTTGTACATAAGTCGGCATTGTGCTTTTTGTATTTAATTCCGATGCAATTTCTGTGTTTCATCGTCAATACGAAGGTCCAAGGGATACAGTAAACCTGGAGTGAAGCATCAGAATCTATAACTAGTGTTACAGGGACGGTTCAAACATAGACAGTACTTAAGGCGGCATTATGCCTTTTCTATTTAATTCCGCTGCAATTTCTGTGTTTCATCGTCAATAAGAAGGTCCAAGGGATACAGTAAACCTGAGGTGAAGCATCAGAATCTATAACTAGTGTCACAGAAATGGTTCAAATCATAGACAGTAGAAGAGTCAGTCTTCTTGTACTTAAGTCGGCATTGTGGCTATTGTATTTAATTCCGATGCTATTTCTGTGTTTCATCGTCAATAAGAAGGTCCGAGGGATACAGTAAACCTGGAGTGAAGCATCGGAAGATATAACTAGTGTCCCAGGGATGGTTCAAAGCATAGACAGTAAGAAGAGTCTGTCTTCTTGTACTTAAGTCGGCATTGTGCCTTTTGTATTTAATTCCGATACAATTTCTGTGTTTCATTGTCAATAAGAAGGTCCAAGGGATACAGTAAACCTCGAGTGAAGCATCGGAATCTATTACTAGTGTCCCAGGGATGGTTCAAAACATAGACAGTAAGAAGAGTCAGTCTTTTTGTACTTAAGTCGACATTGTGCCTTTTGTATTCAATTCCGATGCAATTTCTGTGTTTCATCGACAATAAGAAGGACAGAGGGATACAGTTATCCTGAAGTGAAGCATCGGAATCTATGACTAGTGTCACAGGAATGGTTCAAAGCATAGTCAGTAAGAAGAGTCAGACTTCTTTTACTTAAGTCGGCATTGTGCATTTGTATTTAATTCCGATGCAATTTCTGTGTTTCATCGTCAATAAGAAGGTCCAAGGGAGACAGTTAACCTGGAGTGCTCATCGGAGTCTATAACTAGTGTCACAGGAATGGTTCAAAACATAGTCAGTAAGAAATGTCAGTCTTCTTGTACTTAAATCGGCATTGAGCTCATTGTATTTATTTCCGATGCAATTTCTGTGTTTCATAGTCAATAAGAAGGTCCAAGGGATACAGTATACCTGAAGTGAAGCATCGGAAACTATAACTAGTGTCACAGGAATGGTTCAAAACATAGTCAGTAAAAATGAGTCAGTCTTCTTGTACTTAAGTCATCATTGTGTATTTTCAATTCAATTCTGATGTAATTTCGGTGTTTCATCGTCAATAAGAAGGTTCAAGGGATACAGTAAACCTGGAGTGAAGCATCGGAATCTATAACTAGTGTCACAGGAATGGTTCATATCACAGACAGTAAGAAGAGTCAGACTTCTTTTACTTAAGCCGGTATTGTGCCTTTTGAATTTAATTCCGATTCAATTTCTGTCTTTCATCGTCAATAAAAAGGGCCAAGGGATACAGTAAACCTGGCGTGAAGCATCGGAGTCTAAAACTAGTGTCACAGGAATGGTTCAAGACATAGACAGTAAGTAGAGTCAGTCTTCTTGTACTTAGTTCGGCATTGTGCCTTTTGTATTTAATTCCGATGCAATTTCTGAGTTTCATCGTCAATAAGAACGTCAGAGGGATACAGTAAACCTGATGTGAAGCATCGGAATTTATAACTAGTGTCACAGGAATGGTTCAAATCATAGACAGTAGGAAGAGTCTGTATTCTTGTACTTAAGTCGGCATTTTGCCTTTTGTATTTAATTCCAATGCAATTTCTGTGTTTCATCGTCAACAAGAAGGTCTGAGGGATACAGTAGTCCTGAAGTGAATCATCGGTATCTATGACTAGTGTCACAGGAATGGTTCAAAACATAGTCAGTAAGAAGAGTCAGTCTTCTTGTACTTAAGTCGGTTTTGTGCATTTTGTATTTAATTCCAATGCAATTTCTGTGTTTCATCGTCAATACGTTGGTCCAAGGGATACAGTAAACCTGAAGTGAAGCATCGGAATCTATAACTAGTGTCACAGGAATGGTTCAAATCATAGTCAGTAAGAAGAGTCAGTCTTAGTGTACTTAAGACATCATTGTGCCTTTTCTATTTAATTCTAATGCAATTTCTGTGTTTCATCGTCAATAAGAAGAAGCAAGGGATACAGTAAACCTGGAGTGAAGCATCGGAATCTATAACTAGTGTCACAGGAATGGTTCAAATCATAGACAGTACGAAGAGTCAGAATTCTATTACTTAAATCGGCATTGTGCCTTTTGTATTTTATTCCGATTCAATTTCTGTGTTTCATCGTCAATAAGGACGTCCAAGGGATACAGTAAACCTGGAGTGAAGCAACGGAATCTATAACTAGTGTCACCGGGACGGTTCCAAGCATAGACAGTAAGGTGAGTCAGTATTCTTGTACTTAAGTCGGCATTATGCCTTTTCTATTTAATTCCGATGCAATTTCTGTGTTTCGTCGTCAATATGAAGGTTCAGGGGATACAGTAAACCTGAAGTGAAGCATCGGAATCTATAACTAGTGTCACAGGAATGGTTCAAATCATAGACAGTAGGAAGAGTCAGTCTTCTTGTACTTAAGTCGGCATTGTGCCTTTTGTATTTTATTCCGATGCAATTTCTGTGTTTCATCGTCAATAAGAAGGTCAGAGGGATACAGTAATCCTTTAGCGAAGCATCGGAAACTATGACTAGTGTCACTGGATTGGTTCAAAACATAGTCAATAAGAAGAGTCAGTCTTCTTGTACTTAAGTCGGTATTGTGCCTTTTGTATTTAATTCCGATGCAATATCTGTGTTTCTTCGTCAATAAGAAGCTCCAAGGGATACAGTAAACCTGAGTGAATCATCGGAATCTATAACTAGTGTCACAGGAATGGTTCAAATCATAGTCTGTAAGAAGAGTCAGTCTTCTTGTACTTAAGTCATCATTGTGCCTTTTCTATTTAATTCTGATGCAATTTCTGTGTTTCATCGTCAATATGAAGGTCCAAGGGATACAGTAAACCTGGAGTGTAGCATCGGAATCTATAACTAGTTTCACAGGAATGGTTCAAACCATAGACAGAAAGAAGAGTCAGACTTCATTTACTTAAGTCGGCATTGTGCCTATTGTATTTAATTCCGATCCTATTTCTGTGTTTCATCGTCAATAAGAAGTTCCAAGGGATACAGTAAACCTGGAGTGATGCATCGGAGTCTATAACTAGTGTCACAGGAATGGTTCATAACATAGACAGTAAGATGAGTCAGACGTCTTTTACTTAAGTCGGCATTGTGCCATTTCTATTTAATTCCGATGCAATATCTGTGTTTCATCGAAAATAAGAAGGTCCAAGGGATGCAGTAAACCTGAAGTGAAGCATCGGAATAAAAAAC
Source organism: Schistocerca piceifrons (assembly GCF_021461385.2). Taxonomy (NCBI): domain Eukaryota; kingdom Metazoa; phylum Arthropoda; class Insecta; order Orthoptera; family Acrididae; genus Schistocerca; species Schistocerca piceifrons. Next base: position 446,925 of record NW_025728058.1, read on the forward strand.
TAGTGTCACAGGAATTGTTCAAAACATAGACAGTGGGAAGAGTCAGTCTTCTTGTACTTAAGTCGGTATTGTGCCTTTTCTATTTTATTCCGATGCAATTTCTGTGTTTCATCGTCAATAAGAAGGTCAGAGAGATACAGTAAACCTGAAGTGAAGCATCGGAATTTATAACTAGTATCACAGGAATGGTTCAAAACATAGACATTTGGAAGAGTCAGTCTTCTTGTACTTAAGTCGGCATTGTGCCTTTTCTATTTAAATCCGATGCAATTTCTGTGTTTCGTCGTCAATACGGAGGTACAAGGGATGCAGTAAACCTGAAGTGAAGCATTGGAATCTATATCTAGTGTCACAGGAATGGTTGAAAGCATAGACACGGGAGAGCCAGTCTTCTTGTGCTTAAGTCGGCATTGTGAATTTGTATTTAATTCCGATGCAATTTCTGTGTTTAGTCGTCAATATGAAGGTCCAAGGGATACAGTAAACCTGAAGTGAAGCATCGGAATCTATAACTAGTGTCACAGAAAAGGTTCAAAACATAGACAGTAAGAAGAGTCAGTCTTCTTGTACTTAAGTCTGCATTGTGCCCTTTGTATTTAATTCCGATGCAATTTCTGTGTTTCATCGTCAATAAGAAGGTCAGACGAATACACTAAACTTGAAGTGATGCATCGGAATCTATAACTAGTGTCACAGGAATGGTTCAAATCATAGACAGTCAGAAGAGTCAGTCTTCTTGTACTTAAGTCGGCATTGTGCCTTTTGTATTAAATTGCGATGCAATTTCTTTGTTTCATCGTCAATAGGAATGTCAGAGGGATACAGTAAACCTGAAGTGAAGCATCGGAATCTATAACTAGTGCCACAGGAATGGTTCAAATCGTAGACAGTAAGAAGAGTCAGACTTCTTTTACTTAAATCGGCATTGTGCCTTTTCTATTTAATTCCGATGCAATTTCTGTGTTTCGTCGTCAATAAGAAGGTCAGAGGGATACAGTAAACCTGTAGTGAAGCATCGGAATCTATAACTAGTGTCACAGGAATGGTTAAAATCATAGTCAGTAAGAAGAGTCAGTCTTCTTGTACTTAAGTCATCATTGTGCCTTTTCTATTTAATTCTAATGCAATTCCTGTGTTCCATCGTCAATAAGAAGGTCCAAGGGATACAGTAAACCTGAAGTGAAGCATCGGAATAGAAAACTAGTGTCACAGGAATGGTTCAAAACATAGACAGTGGGAAGACTCAGTCTTCTTGTACTTAAGTCGGTATTGTGCCTTTTCTATTTCATTCCGATGCAATTTCTGTGTTTCATCGTCAATAAGAAGGACAGAGGGATACAGTAAACCTGAAGTGAAGCATCGGAAACTATGACTAGTGTCATAGGAATGGTTCAAAACATAGTCAGTAAGAAGAGTCAGTCTTCTTGTACTTAAGTCGGTATTGTGCCTTTTGTATTTAATTCCGAAGCAATTTCTGTGTTTCATCGTCAATAAGAAGGTCCAAGGGTTACAGTAAACCTGAAGTGAGGCATCGAAATCTATAACTAGTGTTACAGGAATTGTTCAAATCATAGACAGTAAGAAGAGTCAGTCTTCTTGTACTTAGTTCGGCATTGTGCCTTTTGTATTTAATTCTGATGCAATTTCAGTGTTTCGTCGTCAATAAGAAGGTCAGAGGGATACAGTAAACCTAAAGTGAAGCATCGGAATCTATAACTAGTGTCACAGGAGTGGTTCCAAACATAGTCAGTAAGAAGAGTCACTCTTCTTGTACTCAAGTCGGCATTGTGCTTTTTGTATTTAATCCGATGCTATTTCTGTGTTTCATCGTCAATTAGAAGGTCTAAGAGATACAGTAAACCTGGAGTGAAGCATAGGAGTCTATAACTAGTGTCACAGGAATGGTTCAAAACATAGACAGTAAGAAGAGTCAGTCTTCTTGTACTTAATTCGGCATTGTGCCTTTTTATTTAATTCTGATGCAATTTCTGTGTTTCGTCGTCAATAAGAAGGTCAGAGGGATACAGTAAACCTAAAGTGAAGCATCGGAATCTGTAACTAGTGTCACAGGAATGGTTCAAAGCATTGTCAGTAAGAATAGTCAGTCCTCTTGTACTTAAGTCGGAATTGTGCTTTTTGCATTTAATTCCGATGCAATTTCTGTGTCTCATCGTCTATAAGAAGGTCCAAGGGATACAGTAAACCTGGAGTGAAGCATCGGAATCTATAACTAGTGTCACAGGGACGGTTCAAATTATAGACAGTAAGATGAGTCAGTATTCCTGTACTTAAGTCGGCATAATGCCTTTTCTATTTAATTCCGATGCAATACCTATGTTTCATCGTCAATAAGAAGGTCCAAGGGATACAGTGAACCTGAGGTGAAGCATCGGAATCTATAACTAGTGTCACAGGAATGGTTCATAAGATAGACAGTAGGAAGAGTCAGTCCTCTTGTACATAAGTCGGCATTGTGCCTATTGTATTTAATTCCGATGCAATTTCTGTGTTTCATCGTCAATAAGAAGGTCCAAGGGATACAGTAAACCTGAAGTGAATCATCGGATTCTATAACTAGTGTCACAGGAATGGTTCAAACTATAGACAGTAAGAAGAGTCAGACTTCTTTTACATAAGTCGGCATTGTGCCTTTTGTATTTAATTCCGATGCTATTTCTCTGTTTCATCGTCAATAAGAAGGTCCAAGGGATACAGTAAACCTGGAGTAAAGCATCGGAGTCTATAACTAGTGTCACAGGAATGGTTCAAAACATAGACAGTAAGAAGAGTCAGTCTTCTTGTACTTAATTCGGCATTGTGCCTTTTGTATTTAATTCTGATGCAATTTCTGTGTTTCGTCGTCAATAAGAAGGTCAGAGGGATACAGTAATCCTAAAGTGATGCATCGGAAGCTATAACTAGTGTCACAGGAATGGTTCAAAGCATAGTCAGTAAGAAGAGTCAGTCTTCTTGTACATAAGTCGGCATTGTGCTTTTTGTATTTAATTCCGATGCAATTTCTGTGTTTCATCGTCAATACGAAGGTCCAAGGGATACAGTAAACCTGGAGTGAAGCATCAGAATCTATAACTAGTGTCACAGGGACGGTTCAAACATAGACAGTACTTAAGGCGGCATTATGCCTTTTCTATTTCATTCCGCTGCAATTTCTGTGTTTCATCGTCAATAAGAAGGTCCAAGGGATACAGTAAACCTGAGGTGAAGCATCAGAATCTATAACTAGTGTCACAGAAATGGTTCAAATCATAGACAGTAGAAGAGTCAGTCTTCTTGTACTTAAGTCGGCATTGTGGCTATTGTATTTAATTCCGATGCTATTTCTGTGTTTCATCGTCAATAAGAAGGTCCGAGGGATACAGTAAACCTGGAGTGAAGCATCGGAAGATATAACTAGTGTCCCAGGGATGGTTCAAAGCATAGACAGTAAGAAGAGTCTGTCTTCTTGTACTTAAGTCGGCATTGTGCCTTTTGTATTTAATTCCGATACAATTTCTGTGTTTCATTGTCAATAAGAAGGTCCAAGGGATACAGTAAACCTCGAGTGAAGCATCGGAATCTATTACTAGTGTCCCAGGGATGGTTCAAAACATAGACAGTAAGAAGAGTCAGTCTTTTTGTACTTAAGTCGACATTGTGCCTTTTGTATTTAATTCCGATGCAATTTCTGTGTTTCATCGACAATAAGAAGGACAGAGGGATACAGTTATCCTGAAGTGAAGCATCGGAATCTATGACTAGTGTCACAGGAATGGTTCAAAGCATAGTCAGTAAGAAGAGTCAGACTTCTTTTACTTAAGTCGGCATTGTGCATTTGTATTTAATTCCGATGCAATTTCTGTGTTTCATCGTCAATAAGAAGGTCCAAGGGAGACAGTTAACCTGGAGTGCTCATCGGAGTCTATAACTAGTGTCACAGGAATGGTTCAAAACATAGTCAGTAAGAAATGTCAGTCTTCTTGTACTTAAATCGGCATTGAGCTCATTGTATTTATTTCCGATGCAATTTCTGTGTTTCATAGTCAATAAGAAGGTCCAAGGGATACAGTATACCTGAAGTGAAGCATCGGAAACTATAACTAGTGTCACAGGAATGGTTCAAAACATAGTCAGTAAAAATGAGTCAGTCTTCTTGTACTTAAGTCATCATTGTGTATTTTCAATTCAATTCTGATGTAATTTCTGTGTTTCATCGTCAATAAGAAGGTTCAAGGGATACAGTAAACCTGGAGTGAAGCATCGGAATCTATAACTAGTGTCACAGGAATGGTTCATATCACAGACAGTAAGAAGAGTCAGACTTCTTTTACTTAAGCCGGTATTGTGCCTTTTGAATTTAATTCCGATTCAATTTCTGTCTTTCATCGTCAATAAAAAGGGCCAAGGGATACAGTAAACCTGGCGTGAAGCATCGGAGTCTAAAACTAGTGTCACAGGAATGGTTCAAGACATAGACAGTAAGTAGAGTCAGTCTTCTTGTACTTAGTTCGGCATTGTGCCTTTTGTATTTAATTCCGATGCAATTTCTGAGTTTCATCGTCAATAAGAACGTCAGAGGGATACAGTAAACCTGATGTGAAGCATCGGAATTTATAACTAGTGTCACAGGAATGGTTCAAATCATAGACAGTAGGAAGAGTCTGTATTCTTGTACTTAAGTCGGCATTTTGCCTTTTGTATTTAATTCCAATGCAATTTCTGTGTTTCATCGTCAACAAGAAGGTCTGAGGGATACAGTAGTCCTGAAGTGAATCATCGGTATCTATGACTAGTGTCACAGGAATGGTTCAAAACATAGTCAGTAAGAAGAGTCAGTCTTCTTGTACTTAAGTCGGTATTGTGCATTTTGTATTTAATTCCAATGCAATTTCTGTGTTTCATCGTCAATACGTTGGTCCAAGGGATACAGTAAACCTGAAGTGAAGCATCGGAATCTATAACTAGTGTCACAGGAATGGTTCAAATCATAGTCAGTAAGAAGAGTCAGTCTTAGTGTACTTAAGACATCATTGTGCATTTTCTATTTAATTCTAATGCAATTTCTGTGTTTCATCGTCAATAAGAAGAACCAAGGGATACAGTAAACCTGGAGTGAAGCATCGGAATCTATAACTAGTGTCACAGGAATGGTTCAAATCATAGACAGTACGAAGAGTCAGAATTCTATTACTTAAATCGGCATTGTGCCTTTTGTATTTTATTCCGATTCAATTTCTGTGTTTCATCGTCAATAAGGACGTCCAAGGGATACAGTAAACCTGGAGTGAAGCAACGGAATCTATAACTAGTGTCACCGGGACGGTTCCAAGCATAGACAGTAAGGTGAGTCAGTATTCTTGTACTTAAGTCGGCATTATGCCTTTTCTATTTAATTCCGATGCAATTTCTGTGTTTCGTCGTCAATATGAAGGTTCAAGGGATACAGTAAACCTGAAGTGAAGCATCGGAATCTATAACTAGTGTCACAGGAATGGTTCAAATCATAGACAGTAGGAAGAGTCAGTCTTCTTGTACTTAAGTCGGCATTGTGCCTTTTGTATTTTATTCCGATGCAATTTCTGTGTTTCATCGTCAATAAGAAGGTCAGAGGGATACAGTAATCCTTTAGCGAAGCATTGGAATCTATGACTAGTGTCACTGGATTGGTTCAAAGCATAGTCAATAAGAAGAGTCAGTCTTCTTGTACTTAAGTCGGTATTGTGCCTTTTGTATTTAATTCCGATGCAATATCTGTGTTTCTTCGTCAATAAGAAGCTCCAAGGGATACAGTAAACCTGAGTGAATCATCGGAATCTATAACTAGTGTCACAGGAATGGTTCAAATCATAGTCTGTAAGAAGAGTCAGTCTTCTTGTACTTAAGTCATCATTGTGCCTTTTCTATTTAATTCTGATGCAATTTCTGTGTTTCATCGTCAATATGAAGGTCCAAGGGATACAGTAAACCTGGAGTGTAGCATCGGAATCTATAACTAGTTTCACAGGAATGGTTCAAACCATAGACAGAAAGAAGAGTCAGACTTCATTTACTTAAGTCGGCATTGTGCCTATTGTATTTAATTCCGATCCTATTTCTGTGTTTCATCGTCAATAAGAAGTTCCAAGGGATACAGTAAACCTGGAGTGATGCATCGGAGTCTATAACTAGTGTCACAGGAATGGTTCATAACATAGACAGTAAGATGAGTCAGACGTCTTTTACTTAAGTCGGCATTGTGCCATTTCTATTTAATTCCGATGCAATATCTGTGTTTCATCGAAAATAAGAAGGTCCAAGGGATACAGTAAACCTGAAGTGAAGCATCGGAATAAAAAACTAGTGTCACAGGAATTGTTAAAACATAGACAGTGGGAAGAGTCAGTCTTCTTGTACTTAAGTCGGTATTGTGCCTTTTCTATTTTATTCCGATGCAATTTCTGTGTTTCATCGTCAATAAGAAGGTCAGAGAGATACAGTAAACCTGAAGTGAAGCATCGGAATTTATAACTAGTATCACAGGAATGGTTCAAAACATAGACATTTGGAAGAGTCAGTCTTCTTGTACTTAAGTCGGCATTGTGCCTTTTCTATTTAAATCCGATGCAATTTCTGTGTTTCGTCGTCAATACGGAGGTACAAGGGATACAGTAAACCTGAAGTGAAGCATTGGAATCTATATCTAGTGTCACAGGAATGGTTGAAAACATAGACACGGGAGAGCCAGTCTTCTTGTGCTTAAGTCGGCATTGTGAATTTGTATTTAATTCCGATGCAATTTCTGTGTTTAGTCGTCAATATGAAGGTCCAAGGGATACAGTGAACCTGAAGTGAAGCATCGGAATCTATAACTAGTGTCACAGAAAAGGTTCAAAACATAGACAGTAAGAAGAGTCAGTCTTCTTGTACTTAAGTCTGCATTGTGCCCTTTGTATTTAATTCCGATGCAATTTCTGTGTTTCATCGTCAATAAGAAGGTCAGACGAATACACTAAACTTGAAGTGATGCATCGGAATCTATAACTAGTGTCACAGGAATGGTTCAAATCATAGACAGTCAGAAGAGTCAGTCTTCTTGTACTTAAGTCGGCATTGTGCCTTTTGTATTAAATTGCGATGCAATTTCTGTGTTTCATCGTCAATAGGAATGTCAGAGGGATACAGTAAACATGAAGTGAAGCATCGGAATCTATAACTAGTGTCACAGGAATGGTTCAAAACACAGACAGTAAGAAGAGTCAGTCATCTTGTACCTAAGTCGGCCTTGTGTATTTTGTATTTAATTCCGATGGAATTTCTGTGTTTCATCGTCAATAAGAAGGTCCAAGGGATACAGTAAACATATAGTGAAGCATCGGAATCTAAAACTGGTCTCACAGGAAATGTTCAAATCATAGTCAGTAAGAAGAATCAGTCTTCTTATACATAAGTCGGCTTTGTGCCTTTTGTATTCAATTCCGAAACAATTTCTGTGTTTCATCGACAATAAGATGGTCCAAGGGATACAGTAACCGTGTAGTGAAGCATCGGAATCTAAAACTGGTCTCAACGGAAATGTTCACAACATAGTCAGTAAGAAGAGTCAGTCTTCTTGTACTTAAGTCGGTACTGTGCCGTTTGCATTTAATTCCGATGCTATTTCTGTTTCATCGCCGATAAGAAGGTCCGAGGGATACAGTAAACCTGAAGTGAAGCAACGTAACCTATAACTAGTGTCACAGGAATTGCTCAAAGCATAGACAGTAAGAAGAGTCATTCTTCTTGTACTTAAGTCGGCATAGTGCATTTTTTATATAATTCAGATGTAAATTCTGTGTTTCATCGTCAATAAGAAGGTCCAAAGGCTACAGTAAAACCTGACGTGAAGCTTCGGAATCTATAACTAGTGTAACAGGAATGGTTGAAAACATAGACAGTAAGAAGGGTCAGTCGACTTGTACTTAAGTCTGCATTGTACCTTTTGTATTTAATTCCGATGCAATTTGTGTGTTTCATCGTCAATAAGAGTGTCAGAGGGATACAGTAAACCTGAAGTGAATTATCGGAATCTACTCGTATAACTAGTATCACAGGAATGGTTCAAAACATAGACAGTTGGAAGACTCACTCTTCTTGTACTTAAGTCGGCATTGTGCCTTTTGAATTTAATTCCGATGCAAATTCTGTGTTTCATCGTCTATAAGAAGGTCCAAAGGATACAGTAAACCTGAAGTAAAGCGTCGGAATCAGTAACTAGTGTCACAGGAATGGTTCAAAACATAGACCGTAAGAAGAGTCAGTCTTCTTGTACTTAAGTCGGCACTGTGCCTTTTGTATTTAATTCCGATGTAATTTCTGTGTTTCATCCTCAATAGGGAGGTCAGAGGGATACAGTAAACGTCAAGTGAAGCATCGAAATCTATAACTAGAGTCACAGAAATGGTTCAAAACATAGACAGTAGGCAGAGTCAGTCTTCTTGTACTTAAGTCGGCATTGTGCCTTTCCTATGTAATTCCGATGCAATTTCTGTGTTTCGTCGTCAATAAGAAGGTCAGAGGGATACAGTAAACCTGAAGTGAAGCATCGGAATCTATAACTAGCGTCACAGGAATGGTTCAAAGCATACACAGCAAGAAGAGTCAGTCTTACTGTACTTATTTCGGCATTGTGCCTTTTCTTTTTCATTCTGATGCTATTTCTGTGTTTCATCGTCAATAAGAAGGTCCAAAGGACACAGTAAACCTGAAGTGAAGCTTCGGAATCTATAACTAGTGTCACAGGAATGGTTGAAAACATAGACTGTAAGAAGAGTCAGTCTTCTTGTAGTTAAGTCGGCACTGTGCCTGTTTTATTTAATTCCGATGCAATTTCTGTGTTTCATCGTCAGTAAGAGTGTCAGAGGGATACAGTAAACCTAAAGTGAATCATCGGAATCTATAACTAGTATCCCAGGAATGGATCAAAACATAGACAGTTGGAAGAGTCAGTCTTCTTGTACTGAAGTCGGCATTGTGCCTTTTCTATTTAATTGCGATGCAATTTCTGTGTTTCGTCGTCAATAAGAAGGTCCAAGGGATACAGTAAACCTGAAGTGAAGCATTGGAAACAATATCTAGTGTCACAGGAATGGTTGAAAACATAGACACGGAAGAGTCAGTCTTCTTGTGCTTATGTCGGCATTGTGCATTTGTATTTCATTCCGATGCAATTTCTGTGTTTCGTCGTCAATATGAAGGTCCAAGGTATACAGTAAACCTGAAGTGAAGCATCGGATTCTATAACTAGTGTCACAGAAAAGGTTCAAAGCATAGACAGTAAGAAGAGTCAGTCTTCTTGTACTTAAGTTGGCATTGTGCCCTTTGTATTTAATTCCGATGCAATTTCTGTGTTTCATCGTCAGTAACAAGGTCCAAGGGATACAGTAAACCTAAAGTGAAGCATCGGAATCTATAACTAGTGTCACAGGAATGGTTCAAAACATAGACAGTAAGAAGAGTCAGTCTTCTTGTACCTAAGTCGGCCTTGTGCCTTTTGTATTTAATTCCGATGCAATTTCTGTGTTTCATCGTCAATAAGAAGGTCCAAGGGATACGGTAAACATATAGTGAGGCATCGGATTCTAAAACTGGTCTCACAGGAAATGATCAAATCATAGTCAGTAAGAAAAGTCAGTCTTCTTATACTTATGTCGGCTTTGTGCATTTTGTATTTAATTCCGAAGCAATTTCTGTGTTTCATCGTCAATAAGAAGGTCCAAGGGATACAGTAAACGTATAGTGAAGCATCGGAATCTAATACTGGTCTCACAGGAAATGTTCAAATCATAGTCATTAAGAAGAGTCAGTCTTCTTGTACTTAAGTCGGCACTGTGCCGTTTGCATTTAATTCCGATGCAATTTCTGTGTTTCATCGTCAATAAGAATGTCAGATGGATACAGTAAACCTTAAGTGAAGCATCGGAATCTGTAAGTAGTGTCACAGGAATGGTTCAAAACATAGACAGTAAGAAGAGTCACTCTTCTTGTATTTAAGTCGGATTTGTGCTTTTTGGATTTAATTCCGATGCTATTTCTGTGTTTCATCGTCGATAAGAAGGTCCAAGGGATACAGTAAACCTGAAGTGGAGCATCGGAATCTGTAACTAGTGTCACAGGAATTTTTCAAATCATAGACAGTTGGAAGAGTCAGTCTTCTTGTACTTAAGTCGGCATTTTGCCTTTTCTATTTAATTCCGATGCAATTTCTGTGTTTCGTCGTCAATAAGAAGGTCTCAGCTATACAGTAAACCTGAAGTGAAGCATGGGAATCTATAACTAGTGTCACAGGAATGGTTCAAAACATAGAGAGTAAGAAGAGTCAGTCTTCTTGTACTTAAGTCGGCATTGTGCCTTTTGTATTAAATTCCGATGCTATTTCTGTTTCAACGTCAATAAGAAGGTCCAAGGGATTTAGTAAACCTGAAGTGAAGCAACGTAATCTATAACTAGTGTCACAGGAATTGCTCGAAACAAAGACAGTAAGAAGAGTCATTCTTCTTGCACATTAGTCGGCATTGTGCCTTTTGTATATAATTCAGATAAAAAAATTCTGTGTTCCATCGTCAATAAGAAGGTCCAAAGGATACGTTAAACCTAAAGTGAAACTTCGGAATCTATAACTAGTGTCACAGGAACAGTTCAAAACATAGAGATTAAGAAGAGTCAGTCTTCTTGTACTTAAGTCGGCATTGTGCCTTTTGTATTAAATTCCGATGCTATTTCTGTTTCATCGTCGATAAGAAGGTCCAAGGGATTTAGTAAACCTGAAGTGAAGCAACGTAATCTATAACTAGTGTCACAGGAATTGCTCAAAACAAAGACAGCAAGAAGAGTCATTCTTCTTGTACTTAAGTCGGCATTGTGCCTTTTTTATATAATTCAGATGCAAATTCTGTGTTTCATCGTCAATAAGAAGGTCCAAAGGATACAGTAAACCTGAAGTGAAGCTTCGGAATCTATAACTAGTGTCACAGGAATGGTTCAAAACATAGACAGTAAGAAGAGTCAGTCTTCTTGTACTTAAGTCGGCATTGTGCCTTTTGTATTTAATTCCCATGCAATTTCTGTGTTTCATCCTCAATAAGAAGGTCAGAGGGATACAGTAAACGTGAAGTGAAGCATCGAAATCTATAACTAGAATCACAGGAATGGTTCAAAACATAGACAGTAGGAAGAGTAAGCCTTCTTGTACTTAAGTCGGCATTGTGCCTTTTGTATTAAATTCCGATGCAATTTCTGTGTTTCATCGTCAATAACAAGGTCCAAGGGATACAGTAAATCTGAAGTGAAGCATCGTAATCTATAACTAGTGTCACAGGAATGGTTCAAAACATAGACAGTAAGAAGAGTCAGTCTTCTTGCACTTAAGTCGGCCTTGTGCCTTTTGTATTTAATTCCGATGCAATATCTGTGTTTCATCGTCAATAGGAAGGTACAAGGTATACAGTACACTTATAGTGAAGCATCGGAATCTAAAAATGGTCTCACAGAAAATGTTCAAATCATAGTCAGTATGAAGAGTCAGACTTCTTATACTTAAGTCGGCATTGTGCATATTGAAATTAAGTCCGATGCAATTTCTGTGTTTCATCGTAAATAGCAAGGCCCAAGGGATACAGTAAACCTGAAGTGAAGCATCGGAATCTATAACTAGTGTCATAGGTATAGTTCAAAACATATACAGTAAGAAGAGTCAGTCTTCTTGTACTTAATACTTCATTGTGCCTTTTCTATCTAATTCCGATGCAATTTCTGTGTTTCATCGACAATAAGAATGTCAGGGGGATACAGTAAACCTGAAGTGAAGCATCGGAATCTAAAACCGGTCTCACAGGAAAGGTTCAAATCATATAGAGTAAGAAGAGCCAGGCATCTTGTATTTGAGTCGGCATTGTGCCTTTTGTATTTAATTTGTATGTAATTTCTCTGTTTCATCGTCAATAAGAAGGTCCAAGGGATACAGTAAACGTATAGTGAAGCATCGGAATCTGAAACTGGTCTCATAGGAAATGTTCAAAACATAGTCAGTAAGAAGAGTCAGTCTTCTTGTACTTAAGTCGGCACTGTGACGTTTGCATTTAATTCCGATGCAATTTCTGTGTATAATCGTCAATAAGAATGTCAGAGGGATACAGTAAACCTGAAGTGAAGCATCGCAATCCATAACTAGTGTCACCGGAATGGTTCAAATCATAGACCGTAAGAAGAGTCAGTCTTCTTGTACTTAAGTCGGCATTGTGCCTTTTGTATTAAATTCCGATGCTATTTCTGTGTTTCATCGTCGATAAGAAGGTCCAAGGGATACAGTAAATCTGAAGTGAAGCATCGTACTCTATAACTAGTGTCACAGGAATGGTTCAAAACATAGACAGTAAGAAGAGTCAGTCTTCTTGTACTTAAGTCGGCCTTGTGCCTTTTGTATTTAATTCCGATGCATTTTCTGTGTTTCGTCGTCAATAGGAAGGTACAAGGGATACAGTACACGTATAGTGAAGCATCGGAATCTAAAACTGGTCTCACAGGAAATGTTCAAATCATAGTCAGTCAGAAGAGTCAGACTTCTTATACTTCAGTCGACATTGTGCATTTTGTATTGAAGTCAGATGCAATTTCTGTGTTTCATCGTCAATAGCAAGGCCCAAGGGATACAGTAAAAGTGAAGTGAAGCATCGGAATCTATAACTAGTGTTATAGAAATGGTTCAAAACATAGACAGTAAGAAGAGTCAGTCTTCTTGTACATAAGTCGGCATTGTCCCTTTTGCATTTAATTCCGAGCCAATTTCTGTGTTTCATCGTCGATAAGAAGGTCCAAGGGATACAGGAAACCTAAACTGAAGCATCGGAATCTATAACTAGTGCCACAGGAATGGTTCAAAACATAGACAATAAGAAGAGTCAGTCTTCTTGTACTTAAGTTGGCATTGTGCCTTTTGTATTTAATTCCGATGCAATTACTGTGTTTCATCGTCAATATGAAGGTCAGAGGGATACACTAAATTTGAAGTGAAGCATCGGAATCTGTAACTATTGTTACAGGAATTTATCAAAACATAGACTGTAAGAAGAGTCAGTCTTCTTGTACTTAATACGGCATTGTGCCTTTTCTATCTAATTCCGATGCAATTTCTGTGTTTCATCGAGAATAAGAATGTCAGAGGGATACAGTAAACCTGAAGTGAAGCATCGGAATCTATAACTAGTGTCACAGGAACGGTTCAAAGCATAGACACTAGGAAGAGTCAGTCTTCTTGTACTTATTTCGGCATTGTGCCTTTTCTTTTTGATTCCGATGCAATTTCTGTGTTTCATCGTCAATAAGAAGGTCCAAAGGACACAGTAAACCTGAAGTGAAGCTTCGGAATCTATAACTAGTATCACACGTATGGTTCAAAACATAGACAGAAAGAAGAGTCAGTCTTCTTTTACTTAAGTCGCCACTGTGCCTTTTGTATTTAATTCCGATGCAATTTCTGTGTTTCATCGTCAGTAAGAGTGTCAGAGGGATACAGTAAACCGGAAGTGATGCATCGGAATCTATAACTAGTGTCATATGAATGGTTCAAAACATAGACAGTAAGTAGAGTCAGTTTTCTTGTACTTAAGTCGGCAATGCACCATTTGTATTTAATTCCGATGTAATATCTGTGTTTCGTCGTCAATAAGAAGGTCCAAGGGATACAGTAAGCCTGAAGTGAAGCATCGGAATCTAAAACCGGTCTCACAGGAAAGGTTCAAAACATAGAGAGTAAGAAGAGCCAGTCATCTTGTATTTGAGTCGGCATTGTGCCTTTTGTATTTAATCCCGATGCAATTTCTGTGTTTCGTCGTCAATACGAAGGTCCAAGGGATACAGTAAACCTGAAGTGAAGCATCGGAATCTATAACTAGTGTCACAGGAATGGGTCAAAACATAGAGAGTAAGAAGAGTCAGTCTTCTTGTACTTAAGTCGGCATTGTGCCTTTTGTATTAAATTCCGATGCTATTTCTGTTTCATCGTCAATAAGAAGGTCCAAAGGACACAGTAAACCTGAAGTGAAGCTTCGGAATCTATAACTAGTGTTACAGGAATGGTTCAAAACATAGACTTTAAGAAGAGTCAGTCTTCTTGTACTTAAGTCAGCACTGTGCCTGTTGTATTTAATTTCGATGCAATTTCTGTGTTTCATCGTCAGTAAGAGTGTCAGAGGGATACAGTAAACCTGAAGTGAATCATCGGAATCTATAACTAGTGTCACAGGAATTTTTCAAAACATAGGCAGTTGGATGAGTCAGTCTTCTTGTACTTAAGTCAGCATTGTGCCTTTTCTATTTAATGGCGATGCAATTTCTGTGTTTTGTCGTCAATAAGAAGGTCCAAGGGATACAGTAAACGTCAAGTGAAGCATCGAAATCTAAAACTAGTGTCACAATAATGGTTCAAAACATAGACAGTAAGAAGAGTCAGTCTTCTTGTACTTAAGTCGGCATTGTACCTTTTGTATTTAATTCCGATGCAATTTGTGTGTTTCATCGTCAATAAGAGTGTCAGAGGGATACAGTAAACCTGAAGTGAAGCATCGGAATCTATAACTAGTATCCCAGAAATGGATCAAAACATAGACTGTTGGAAGAGTCAGTCTTCTTGTAATGAAGTCGGCATTGTGCCTTTTCTATTAATTTGCGATGCAACTTCTGTGTTTCGTCGTCAATATGAAGGTCCAAGGGATACGGTAAACATATAGTGAGGCATCGGAATCTAAAACTGGTCTCACAGGAATTGATCAAATCATAGTCAGTAAGAAGAGTCAGTCTTCTTATACTTAAGTCGGCTTGTGCCTTTTGTATTTAATTCCGAAGCAATTTCTGTGTTTCATCGTCAATAAGAAGGTCCAAGGGATACAGTAAACGTTAGTGAAGCATCGGAATCTAATACTGGTCTCACAGGAAATGTTCAAATCATAGTCAGTAAGAAGAGTCAGTCTTCTTGTACTTAAGTCGGGACTGTGCCGTTTGCATTTAATTCGAATGCAATTTCTGTGTTTCATCGTCAATAAGAATGTCAGAGGGATACAGTAAACTTTAAGTGAAGCATCGGAATCTATAACTAGTGTCACAGGAATGGTTCAAAACATAGACAGTAAGAAGAGTCAGTCTTCTTGTATTTAAGTCAGATTTGTGCTTTTGTATTTAATTCCGATGCTATTTCTGTGTTTCATCGTCGATAAGAAGGTCCAAGGGATACAGTAAACCTGAAGTGGAGCATCGGAATCTGTAACTAGTGTCACAGGAATTTTTCAAAACATAGACAGTTGGAAGAGTCAGTCTTCTTGTACTTAAGTCGGCATTTTGCCTTTTCTATTTAATTCCGATGCAATTTCTGTGTTTCGTCGTCAATAAGAAGGTCACAGCTATACAGTAAACCTGAAGTGAAGCATAGGAATCTATAACTAGTGTCACAGGAATTGCTCGAAACAAAGACAGTAAGAAGAGTCATTCTTCTTGCACATTAGTCGGCATTGTGCCTTTTGTATATAATTCAGGTAAAAGAATTCTGTGTTTCATCGTCAATAAGAAGGTCCAAAGGATACGTTAAACCTGAAGTGAAACTTCGGAATCTATAACTAGTGTCACAGGAACAGTTCAAAACATAGAGAGTAAGAAGAGTCAGTCTTCTTGTACTTAAGTCGGCATTGTGCCTTTTGTATTAAATTCCGATGCTATTTCTGTTTCATCGTCGATAAGAAGGTCCAAGGGATTTAGTAAACCTGAAGTGAAGCAACGTAAACTATAATTAGTGTCACAGGAATTGCTCAAAACAAAGACAGTAAGAAGAGTCATTCTTCTTGTACTTAAGTCGGCATTGTGCCTATTTTATATAATTCAGATGCAAATTCTGTGTTTCATCGTCCAATAAGAAGGTCCAAAGGATACAGTAAACTGAAGTGAAGCTTCGGAATCCATAACTAGTGTCACAGGAATGGTTTAAAACATAGACAGTAAGAAGAGTCAGTCTTCTTGTACTTAAGTCGGCATTGTGCCTTTTGTATTTAATTCCGATGCAATTTCTGTGTTTCATCCTCAATAAGAAGGTCAGAGGGATACAGTAAACGTGAAGTGAAGCATCGAAATCTATAACTAGAGTCACAGGAATGGTTCAAAACATAGACAGTTGGAAGAGTAAGCCTTCTTGTACTTAAGTCGGCATTGTGCCTTTTGTATTAAATTCCGATTCAATTTCTGTGTTTCATCGTCAATAACAAGGTCCAAGGGATACAGTAAATCTGAAGTGAAGCATCGTAATCTATAACTAGTGTCACAGGAATGGTTCAAAACATAGACAGTAAGAAGAGTCAGTCTTCTTGCACTTAAGTCGGCCTTGTGCCTTTTGTATTTAATTCCGATGCAATTTCTGTGTTTCATCGTCAATAAGAATGTCAGGGGGATACAGTAAACCTGAAGTGAAGCATCGGAATCTAAAACCGGTCTCACAGGAAAGGTTCAAATCATAGAGAGTAAAAAGAGCCAGTCATCTTGTATTTGAGTCGGCATTGTGCCTTTTGTATTTAATTTGGATTTAATTTCTCTGTTTCATCGTCAATAAGAAGGTCCAAGGGATACAGTAAACGTATAGTGAAGCATCGGAATCTGAAACTGGTCTCATAGGAAATGTTCAAAACATAGTCAGTAAGAAGAGTCAGTCTTCTTGTACTTAAGTCGGCACTGTGCGGTTTGCATTTAATTCCGATGCAATTTCTGTGTATCATCGTCAATAAGAATGTCAGAGGGATACAGTAAACCTGAAGTGAAGCATCGCAATCCATAACTAGTGTCACAGGAATGGTTCAAAGCATAGACCGTAAGAAGAGTCAGTCTTCTTGTACTTAAGTCATCATTGTGCCTTTTGTATTTAATTCCGATGCTATTTCTGTGTTTCATCGTCGATAAGAAGGTCCAAGGGATACAGTAAATCTGAAGGGAAACATCGTACTCTATAACCAGTGTCACAGGAATGGTTCAAAACATAGACAGTAAGAAGAGTCAGTCTTCTTGTACTTAAAACGGCCTTGTGCCTTTTGTATTTAATTCCGATGCATTTTCTGTGTTTCGTCGTCAATAGGAAGGTACAAGGGATACAGTACACGTATAGTGAAGCATCGGAATCTAAAACTGGTCTCACAGGAAATGTTCAAATCATAGTCAGTCAGAAGAGTCAGACTTCTTATACTTCAGTCGGCATTGTGCATTTTGTATTTAAGTCAGATGCAATTTCTGTGTTTCATCGTCAATAACAAGGCCCAAGGGATACAGTAAAAGTGAAGTGAAGCATCGGAATCTATAACTAGTGTTATAGAAATGGTTCAAAACATAGACAGTAAGAAGAGTCAGTCTCCTTGTACATAAGTCGGCATTGAGCCTTTTGCATTTAATTCCGAGCCAATTTCTGTGTTTCATCGTCGATAAGAAGGTCCAAGGGATACAGGAAACCTGAACTGAAGCATCGGAATCTATAACTAGTGCCACAGGAATGGTTCAAAACATAGACAATAAGAAGAGTCAGTCTTCTTGTACTTAAGTCGGCATTGTGCCTTTTGTATTTAATTCCGATGCAATTACTGTGTTTCATCGTCAATATGAAGGTCAGAGGGATACACGAAATTTGAAGTGAAGCATCGGAATCTGTAACTATTGTTACAGGAATTTATCAAAACATAGACTGTAAGAAGAGTCAGTCTTCTTGTACTTAATACGGCATTGTGCCTTTTCTATCTAACTCCGATTCAATTTCTGTGTTTCATCGAGAATAAGAATGTCAGAGGGATACAGTAAACCTGAAGTGAAGCATCGGAATCTATAACTAGTGTCACAGGAACGGTTCAAAGCATAGACACTAGGAAGAGTCAGTCTTCTTGTACTTATGTCGGCATTGTGCCTTTTCTTTTTGATTCCGATGCAATTTCTGTGTTTCATCGTCAATAAGAGGGTCCAAAGGACACAGTAAACCTGAAGTGAAGCTTCGGAATCTATAACTAGTATCACACGTATGGTTCAAAACATAGACAGAAAGAAGAGTCAGTCTTCATTTACTTAAGTCGCCACTGTGCCTTTTGTATTTAATTCCGATGCAATTTCTGTGTTTCATCGTCAGTAAGAGTGTCAGAGGGATACAGTAAACCGGAAGTGATGCATCGGAATCTATAACTAGTGTCATATGAATGGTTCAAAACATAGACAGTAAGTAGAGTCAGTTTTCTTGTACTTAAGTCGGCATTGTGTCTTTTCTATTTAATTCCGATGCAATTTCTACGTTTCATCGTCAATAAGAGGGTCACAGGGTACAGTAAGCCTGAAGTGAAGCATCGGAATCTAAAACCGGTCTCACAGGAAAGGTTCAAAACATAGAGAGTAAGAAGAGCCAGTCATCTTGTATTTGAGTCGGCATTGTGCCTTTTGTATTTAATCCCGATGCAATTTCTGTGTTTCGTCGTCAATACGAAGGTCCAAGGGATACAGTAAACCTGAAGTGAAGCATCGGAATCTATAACTAGTGTCACAGGAATGGGTCAAAACATAGAGAGTAAGAAGAGTCAGTCTTCTTGTACTTAAGTCGGCATTGTGCCTTTTGTATTAAATTCCGATGCTATTTCTGTTTCATCGTCAATAAGAGGGTCCAAAGGACACAGTAAACCTGAAGTGAAGCTTCGGAATCTATAACTAGTGTCACAGGAATGGTTCAAAACATAGACTGTAAGAAGAGTCAGTCTTCTTGTACTTAAGTCAGCACTGTGCCTGTTGTATTTAATTCCGATGCAATTTCTGTGTTTCATCGTCAGTAAGAGTGTCAGAGGGATACATTAAACCTGAAGTGAATCATCGGAATCTATAACTAGTGTCACAGGAATTTTTCAAAACATAGACAGTTGGATGAGTCAGTCTTCTTGTACTTAAGTCAGCATTGTGCCTTTTCTATTTAATGGCGATGCAATTTCTGTGTTATGTCGTCAATAAGAAGGTCCAAGGGATTCAGCAAACGTCAAGTGAAGCATCGAAATCTATAACTAGTGTCACAGGAATGGTTCAAAACATAGACAGTAAGAAGAGTCAGTCTTCTTGTACTTAAGTCGGCATTGTACCTTTTGTATTTAATTCCGATGCAATTTGTGTGTTTCATCGTCAATAAGAGTGTCAGAGGGATACAGTAAACCTGAAGTGAAGCATCGGAATCTATAACTAGGATCCCAGGAATGGATCAAAACATAGACAGTTGGAAGAGTCAGTCTTCTTGTACTTAAGTCGGCATTGTGCCTTTTCTATTTAATTGCGATGCAATTTCTGTGTTTCGTCGTCAATAAGAAGGTCCAAGGGATACAGTAAACCTGAAGTGAAGCATCGGAATCTATAACTAGTGTCACAGAAAAGGTTCAAAGCATAGACAGTAAGAAGAGTCAGTCTTCTTGTACTTAAGTTGGCATTGTGCCCTTTGTATTTAATTCCGATGCAATTTCTGTGTTTCATCGTCAATAACAAGGTCCAAGGGATACAGTAAACCTAAAGTGAAGCATCGGCATCTATAACTAGTGTCACAGGAATGGTTCAAAACATAGACAGTAAGAAGAGTCAGTCTTCTTGTACCTAAGTCGGCCTTGTGCCTTTTGTATTTAATTCCGATGCTATTTCTGTGTTTCATCGTCAATAAGAAGGTCCAAGGGATACGGTAAACATATAGTGAGGCATCGGAATCTAAAACTGGTCTCCCAGGAAATGATCAAATCATAGTCAGTAAGAAGAGTCAGCCTTCTTATACTTAAGTCGGCTTTGTGCCTTTTGTATTTAATTCCGAAGCAATTTCTGTGTTTCATCGTCAATAAGAAGGTCCAAGGGATACAGTAAACGTATAGTGAAGCATCGGAATCTAAAACTGGTCTCACAGGAAATGATCAAATCATAGTCAGTAAGAAGAGTCAGTCTTCTTGTACTTAAGTCGGCACTGTGCCGTTAGCATTTAATTCCGAAGCAATTTCTGTGTTTCATCGTCAATAAGAATGTCAGAGGGATACAGTAAACCTTAAGTGAAGCATCGGAATCTATAACTAGTGTTACAGGAATGGTTCAAAACATAGACAGTAAGAAGAGTCAGTCTTTTTGTACTTAAGTCGGCATTCTGCCTTTTGTATTTAATTCCGATGCAATTTCTGTGTTTCATCTTCAATAAGAAGGTCAGAGGGATACAGTAAACGTGAAGTGAAGCATCGAAATCTATAACTAGAGTCACAGGAATGGGTCAAAACATAGAGAGTAAGAAGAGTCAGTCTTCTTGTACTTAAGTCGGCATTGTGCCTTTTGTATTAAATTCCGATGCAATTTCTGTGTTTCATCGTCAATAACAAGGTCCAAGGGATACAGTAAATCTGAAGTGAAGCATCGTAATATATAACTAGTGTCACAGGAATGGTTCAAAACATAGACAGTAAGAAGAGTCAGTCTTCTTGTACTTAAGTCGGCCTTGTGCCTTTTGTATTTAATTCCGATGCAATTTCTGTGTTTCATCGTCAATAGGAAGGTACAAGGGATACAGTACACTTATAGTGAAGCATCGGAATCTAAAACTGGTCTCACAGGAAATGTTCAAATCATAGTCAGTAAGAAGAGTCAGACTTCTTATACTTATGTCGGCATTGTGCATTTTGTATTTAAGTCAGATGCAATTTCTGTGTATCATCGTCAATAACAAGGCCCAAGGGATACAGTAAAAGTGAAGTGAAGCATCGGAATCTATAACTAGTGTTATAGAAATGGTTCAAAACATAGACAGTAAGAAGAGTCAGTCTTCTTGAACATAAGTCGGCATTGTGCCTTTTGCATTTAATTCCGAGGCAATTTCTGTGTTTCATCGTCGATAAGAAGGTCAGAGGGATACACTAAATTTGAAGTGAAGCATCGGAATCTGTAACTATTGTTACAGGAATTTATCAAATCTTAGACTGTAAGAAGAGTCAGTCTTCTTGTACTTAATACGGCATTGTGCCTTTTCTATCTAATTCCGATGCAATTTCTGTGTTTCATCGAGAATAAGAATGTCAGAGGTCTACAGGAAACCTGAACTGAAGCATCGGAATCTATAACTAGTGCCACAGGAATGGTTCAAAACATAGACAATAAGAAGAGTCAGTCTTCTTGTACTTAAGTCGGCATTGTGCCTTTTGTATTTAATTCCGATGCAATTACTGTGTTTCATCGTCAATATGAAGCTCAGAGGGATACACTAAATTTGAAGTGAAGCATCGGAATCTGTAACTATTGTTACATGAATTTATCAAATCTTAGACTGTAAGAAGAGTCAGTCTTCTTGTACTTAATACGGCAATGTGCCTTTTCTATCTAATTCCGATGCAATTTCTGTGTTTCATCGAGAATAAGAATGTCAGAGGGATACAGTAAACCTGAAGTGAAGCATCGGAATCTATAACTAGTGTCACAGGAACGGTTCAAAACATAGACACTAGGAAGAGTCAGTCTTCTTGTACTTATGTCGGCATTGTGCCTTTTCTTTGTGATTCCGATGCAATTTCTGTGTTTCATCGTCAATAACAAGTTCCAAGGGGTACAGTAAACCTGAAGTGAAGCATCGGAATCTATAACTAGTGTCACAGGAATGGTTCAAAACATGAACCGTAAGAAAAGTCAGTCTTCTTGTACTTATGTCGGCCTTGTGCCTTTTGTATTTAATTCCGATGCAATATCTGAAATTCATCGTCAATAAGAAGGTCCAAGGGATACAGTAAACATATAGTGAATCATCGGAATCTAAAACTGGTCTCACAGGAAATGTTCAAATCATAGTAAGTAAGAAGAGTCAGTCTTCTTATACTTAAGACGACATTGTGCCTTTTTACTTAATTCCGATACTATTTCTGTGTTTCGTCGTCAATAAGAAGGTCCACGGGATAGAGAAAACCTGAAGTGAAGCATCGGAATCTAAAATTGGTCTCACAGGAAAGGTTCAAAGCATAGAGAGTAAGAAGAGCCAGTCATCTTGTACTTAAGTCGGCATTATGCCTTTTCTATTTAATTCCGATGCAACTTCTGTGTTTCATCGTCAATGAGAAGGTCCAAAGGATACAGTAAATCTGAAGTGAAGCATCGGAATCGATAACTAGTGTCACAGGAATTTATCAAAGGATAGACAGTTGGATGAGTCAGTCTTCTAGTACTTGAGTCGGCGTTGTGCATTTTCTAATTAATTCCGATGCAATTTCTGTGTTTCGTCGTCAATAAGAAGGTCCACGGGATACAGAAAACCTGAAGTGAAGCATCGGAATCTAAAATTGGTCTCACATTAAAGGTTCAAAACATAGAGAGTAAGAAGAGCCAGTCATCTTGTATTTGAGTCGGCATTGTGCCTTTTGTATTTAATTCCGATGCAAATTCTGTGTATCATCGTCAATAAGATCTTCAGAGGGATACAGTAAACCTGAAGTGAAGCATCGGAATCTATAACTAGTGCCACAGGAATGGTTAAAACATAGACAGTAGGAAGAGTCAGTCTTCTTGTACTTAAGTCGGCGTTGTGCCTTTTGTATTTAATCCCGATGCAATTTCTGTGTTTCATCGTCAATAAGAGGGTCCAAGGGATACAGTAAACATATAGTGAAGCATCGGAATCTAAAACTGGTCTCACAGGAAATGTTCAAATCGTAGTCAGTAAGAAGAGTCAGTCTTCTTATACGTAAGTCGGCATTGTGCCTTTTCTACTTAATTCCGTTGCAATTTCTGTGTTTCGTCGTCAATAAGAAGGTCCACGGGATACAGTAAACCTGAAGTGAAGCATCGGAATCTAAAACCTGGCTCACAGGAAATGTTCAAAACATAGAGAGTAAGAAGAGCCAGCCATCTTGTATAAGAGTCGGCATTGTGCCTTTTGTATTTAATTCCGATCAAATTCTGTGTTTCATCGTCAATAAGAAGTTCAGAGGGATACAGTAAACCTGAAGTGAAGCATCGGAATCTATAACTAGTGTCAGAGGAATGGTTAAAACATAGACAGTAGGAAGAGTAAGTCTTCTTGTACTTAAATCGGCATTGTGATTTTTGTATTTAATTCCGATGCAATTTCTGTGTTTCATCGTTAATAAGAAGGTCTAAGGGATACAGTAAACATATAGTGAAGCATCGGAATCTAAAACTGGTCTCACAGGAAATGTTCACAACATAGTCAGTAAGAAGAGTCAGTCTTCTCGTACTTAAGTCGGCATTGTGCATTTTGTATTTAAGTCCGATCCAATATCTGTGTTTCATCGTCAATAACAAGGTCCAAGGAATACAGTAAACCTGAAGTGAAGCATCGGAATCTATAACTAGTGTCACAGGAATGGTTCAAATTATAGACATTAAGAAGAGTCAGTCTTCTTGTACTTAAGACGGCATTGTGCCTTTTGTATTTAATTCCGATGCAATTTCTGTGTTTCATCGTCGATAAGAAGGTCCAAGGGATACAGGAAACCTGAAGTGAAGCATCGGAATCTATAACTAGTGTCACAGGAATGGTTCGAAACATAGACAGTAAGAAGAGTCAGTCTTCTTGTACTTAAGTGGGAATTGAGACTTTTGTATTTAATTCCGATGCAATTCCTGTGTTTCATCGTCAATAAGAAGGTCAGAGGGATACAGTAAATTTGAAGTGGAGCATCGGAATCTATAACTATTGTTACAGGAATTTTTCAAAACATAGAATGTAAGAAGAGTCAGTCTTCTTGTGCTTAATACGGCATTGTGCCTTTTCTATTTATTTCCGATGCAATTTCTGTGTTTCATCGACAATAAGAATGTCAGAGGGTAGAGTAAACCTGGAGTGAAGCATCGGAATCTATAACTAGTGTCACAGGAACGGTTCAAACATTGACACTAGGAAGTGTCAGTCTTCTTGTACTTAAGTCGACATTGTGCCTTTTCCATTTAATTCCGATGCAATTTCTGTGTGTCATCGTCAATAAGATGGTCCAAGGGATACAGTAAACCTGAAGTGAAGCATCGGAATCTATAACTAGTGTCACAGGAATGGTTCAAAACATGGACCGTAAGAAGAGTCAGTCTTCTTGTACTTATGTCGGCATTGTGCCTTTTGTATTTAATTCCGATGCAATTTCTGTAATTCATCGTCAATAAGAAGGTCCAAGGGATACAGTAAACATATAGTGAAGCATCGGAATCTAAAACTGGTCTCACAGGAAATGTTCAAATCATAGTCAGTAAGAAGAGTCAGTCTTCTTATACTTAAGTCGACATTGTGCCTTTTTAAACTTAATTCCGATGCGATTTCTGTGTTTCATCGTCAATACGAAGGTCCAAGGGATAGAGTAAACCTGAAGCGATGCATCGGAATCTATAACTAGTGTCACAGGAATGGTTTAAAACATAGACAGTCGGAAGAGTCAGTCTTCTTGTACTGAAGTCGGCATTGTGCCTTTTGTATTGAATTCCGATGCAATTTCTGTGTTTCATCGTCAATAACAAGTTCCAAGGGGTACAGTAAACCTGAAGTGAAGCATCGGAATCTATAACTAGTGTCACAGGAATGGTTCAAAACATGAACCGTAAGAAAAGTCAGTCTTCTTGTACTTATGTCGGCCTTGTGCCTTTTGTATTTAATTCCGATGCAATATCTGAAATTCATCGTCAATAAGAAGGTCCAAGGGATACAGTAAACATATACTGAATCATCGGAATCTAAAACTGGTCTCACAGGAAATGTTCAAATCATAGTAAGTAAGAAGAGTCAGTCTTCTTATACTTAAGTCGACATTGTGCCTTTTTACTTAATTCCGATACAATTTCTGTGTTTCGTCGTCAATAAGAAGGTCCACGGGATAGAGAAAACCTGAAGTGAAGCATCGGAATCTAAAATTGGTCTCACAGGAAAGGTTCAAAGCATAGAGAGGAAGAAGAGCCAGTCATCTTGTACTTAAGTCGGCATTATGCCTTTTCTATTTAATTCCGATGCAACTTCTGTGTTTCATCGTCAATGAGAAGGTCCAAAGGATACAGTAAATCTGAAGTGAAGCATCGGAATCTATAACTAGTGTCACAGGAATTTATCAATGGATAGACAGTTGGATGAGTCAGTCTTCTAGTACTTAAGTCGGCGTTGTGCCTTTTCTAATTAATTCCGATGCAATTTCTGTGTTTCGTCGTCAATAAGAACGTCCACGGGATACAGAAAACCTGAAGTGAAGCATCGGAATCTAAAATTGGTCTCACATTAAAGGTTCAAAACATAGAGAGTAAGAAGAGCCAGTCATCTTGTATTTGAGTCGGCATTGTGCCTTTTGTATTTAATTCCGATGCAAATTCTGTGTTTCATCGTCAATAAGAACTTCAGAGGGATACAGTAAACCTGAAGTGAAGCATCGGAATCTATAACTAGTGCCACAGGAATGGTTAAAACATAGACAGTAGGAAGAGTCAGTCTTCTTGTACTTAAGTCGGCGTTGTGCCTTTTGTATTTAATCCCGATGCAATTTCTGTGTTTCATCGTCAATAAGAGGGTCCAAGGGATACAGTAAACATATAGTGAAGCATCGGAATCTAAAACTGGTCTCACAGGAAATGTTCAAATCGTAGTCAGTAAGAAGAGTCAGTCTTCTTATACGTAAGTCGGCATTGTGCCTTTTCTACTTAATTCCGTTGCAATTTCTGTGTTTCGTCGTCAATAAGAAGGTCCACGGGATACAGTAAACCTGAAGTGAAGCATCGGAATCTAAAACCTGTCTCACAGGAAATGTTCAAAACATAGAGAGTAAGAAGAGCCAGCCATCTTGTATAAGCGTCGGCATTGTGCCTTTTGTATTTAATTCCGATCAAATTCTGTGTTTCATCGTCAATAAGAAGTTCAGAGGGATACAGTAAACCTGAAGTGAAGCATCGGAATCTATAACTAGTGTCAGAGGAATGGTTAAAACATAGACAGTAGGAAGAGTAAGTCTTCTTGTACTTAAATCGGCATTGTGATTTTTGTATTTAATTCCGATGCAATTTCTGTGTTTCATCGTTAATAAGAAGGTCTAAGGGATACAGTAAACATATAGTGAAGCATCGGAATCTAAAACTGGTCTCACAGGAAATGTTCACAACATAGTCAGTAAGAAGAGTCAGTCTTCTCGTACTTAAGTCGGCATTGTGCATTTTGTATTTAAGTCCGATCCAATATATGTGTTTCATCGTCAATAACAAGGTCCAAGGAATACAGTAAACCTGAAGTGAAGCATCGGAATCTATAACTAGTGTCACAGGAATGGTTCAAATTATAGACATTAACAAGAGTCAGTCTTCTTGTACTTAAGACGGCATTGTGCCTTTTGTATTTAATTCCGATGCAATTTCTGTGTTTCATCGTCGATAAGAAGGTCCAAGGGATACAGGAAACCTGAAGTGAAGCATCGGAATCTATAACTAGTGTCACAGGAATGGTTCGAAACATAGACAGTAAGAAGAGTCAGTCTTCTTGTACTTAAGTGGGAATTGAAACTTTTGTATTTAATTCCGATGCAATTCCTGTGTTTCATCGTCAATATGAAGGTCAGAGGGATACAGTAAATTTGAAGTGGAGCATCGGAATCTATAACTATTGTTACAGGAATTTTTCAAAACATAGAATGTAAGAAGAGTCAGTCTTCTTGTGCTTAATACGGCATTGTGCCTTTTCTATTTATTTCCGATGCAATTTCTGTGTTTCATCGACAATAAGAATGTCAGAGGGTAGAGTAAACCTGGAGTGAAGCATCGGAATCTATAACTAGTGTCACAGGAACGGTTCAAACATAGACACTAGGAAGTGTCAGTCTTCTTGTACTTAAGTCGGCATTGTGCCTTTTCCATTTAATTCCGATGCAATTTCTGTGTGTCATCGTCAATAAGATGGTCCAAGGGATACAGTAAACCTGAAGTGAAGCATCGGAATCTATAACTAGTGTCACAGGAATGGTTCAAAACATGGACCGTAAGAAGAGTCAGTCTTCTTGTACTTATGTCGGCCTTGTGCCTTTTGTATTTAATTCCGATGCAATTTCTGTAATTCATCGTCAATAAGAAGGTCCAAGGGATACAGTAAACATATAGTGAAGCATCGGAATCTAAAACTGGTCTCACAGGAAATGTTCAAATCATAGTCAGTAAGAAGAGTCAGTCTTCTTATACTTAAGTCGACATTGTGCCTTTTTAAACTTAATTCCGATGCGATTTCTGTGTTTCGTCGTCAATAAGAAGTTCCACGGGATACAGTAAACCTGAAGTGAAGCATCGGAATCTAATACCGGTCTCACAGGAAAGGTTCAAAACATAGAGAGTAAGAAGAGCCAGTCATCTTGTACTTAAATCGGCATTACGCCTTTTCTATTTAATTCCGATGCAACTTCTGTGTTTCATCGTCAATAAGAAGGTCCAAACGATACAGTAAATCTGAAATGAAGCATCGGAATCTATAACTAGTGTCACAGGAATGGTTCAAAACATAGACAGTAAGAAGAGTCAGTCTTCTTGTACTTAAGTGGGAATTGTGCCTTTTGTATTTAAATCCGATGCAATTACTGTGTTTCATCGTCAATAAGAATGTCAGAGGGATACAGTAAATTTGAAATGGAGCATCGGAATCTATAACTATTGTTACAGGAATTTTTCAAAAGATAGACTGTAAGAAGAGTCAGTCTTCTTGTGCTTAATACGGCATTATGCCTTTTCTATTTATTTCCGATGCAATTTCTGTGTTTCATCGACAATAAGAAACTCAGAGGGATACAGTAAACCTGGAGTGAAGCATCGGAATCTATAACTAGTGTCACAGGAACGGTTCAAACATAGACACTAGGAAGAGTCAGTCTTCTTGTACTTAAGTCGGCATTGTGCCTTTTCCATTTAATTCCGATGCAATTTCTGTATTTCATCGTCAATAAGAGTGTCAGAGGGATACAGTAAACCTGAAGTGAAGCATCGGAATCTATAACAACTATCACAGGAATGGTTCAAACATAGACAGTTGGAAGAGTCAGTCTTCTTGTACTTAAGTCGGCATTGTGCCTTTTGTATTTAATTCCGATGCAATTTCTGGGTTTCGTCGTCAATAAGAAGGTCCAAGGGATGCAGTAAACCTGAAGTGAAGCATCGGAATCTAAAACCGGTCTCACAGGAATGGTTCAAAACACAGAGAGTATGAAGAGCCAGCCATCTTGTAATTGAGTCGGCATTGTGCATTTTGTATTTAATTCCAATGCAATTTCTGTGTTTCATCGTCAATATGATGGTCAGAGGGATACAGTAAACCTGAACTGACGCATCGGAATCTATAACTAGTGTCACAGGAATGGTTCAAATCATAGACAGTGAGAAGAGTCAGTCTTCTTGTACTTAAGTTGGGATTGTGCCTTTTGTATTGAATTCCGATGCAAATTCTGTGCTTCATCGTCAATAAGAAGGTGCAAAGGATACGGTAGACCTGAAGTCAAGCTTCGGAATCTATAACTAGTGTCACAGGAATGGTTCAAAACATAGACAGTTGGAAGAGTCAGTCATCTTGTACTTAGGTCGGCATTGTGCCTTTTCTATTTCATTCCGATGCAATTTCTGTGTTTCGTCGTCAATACGAAGGTCCAAGGAATACAGCAAACCTGAAGTGAAGCATTGGAATCTATATCTTGTGTCACAGGAATGGTTGAAAACATAGACACGGCAGAGTCAGTCTTCTTGTACGTAAGTCGGCATTGTGCCTTTTCTATTTAATTCCGATGCAATTTCTATGTTTCGTCGAAAATAAGAAGGTCAGAGGGATACAGTAAACGTGAAGTGAAGCATCGGAATCTATAACTAGATTCTCAGGAATGGTTCAAAACATAGACAGTAGGAAGAGTCAGTCTTCTTGTACTTAAGTCGGCATTGTGCCTTTTCTATTTAATTCCGATGCAATTTCTATGTTTCGTCGAAAATAAGAATATCACAGGGATACAGTAAACCTGAAGTTAAGCATCGGAATCTATAACTAGTGTCACAGGAATGGTTCAAAACATACACAGCAAGAAGAGTCATTCTTCTTGTAATTAAGTCGGCATTGGGCCTTTTGTATTTAATTCCGATGCAATTTCTGTGTTTCATCGTCAATACGAAGGTCCAAGGGATAGAGTAAACCTGAAGCGATGCATTGGAGTCTATAACTAGTGTCACAGGAATGGTTTAAAACATAGACAGTCGGAAGAGTCAGTCTTCTTGTACTTAAGTCGGCATTGTGCCTTTTGTATTGAATTCCGATGCAATTTCTGTGTTTCATCGTCAATAACAAGTTCCAAGGGATACAGTAAACCTGAAGTGAAGCATCGGAATCTATAACTAGTGTCACAGGAATGGTTCAAAACATGAACCGTAAGAAAAGTCAGTCTTCTTGTACTTATGTCGGCCTTGTGCCTTTTGTATTTAATTCCGATGCAATATCTGAAATTCATCGTCAATAAGAAGGTCCAAGGGATACAGTAAACATATAGTGAATCATCGGAATCTAAAACTGGTCTCACAGGAAATGTTCAAATCATAGTAAGTAAGAAGAGTCAGTCTTCTTATACTTAAGTCGACATTGTGCCTCTTTACTTAATTCCGGTGAAATTTCTGTGTTTCGTCGTCAATAAGAAGGTCCACGGGATAGAGAAAACCTGAAGTGAAGCATCGGAATCTAAAATTGGTCTCACAGGAAAGGTTCAAAGCATAGAGAGTAAGAAGAGCCAGTCATCTTGTACTTAAGTCGGCATTATGCCTTTTCTATGTAATTCCGATGCAACTTCTGTGTTTCATCGTCAATGAGAAGGTCCAAAGGATACAGTAAATCTGAAGTGAAGCATCGGAATCTATAACTAGTGTCACAGGAATTTTTCAAAGGATAGACAGTTGGATGGGTCAGTCTTCTAGTACTTAAGTCGGCGTTGTGCCTTTTCTATTTAATTCCGATGCAATTTCTGTGTTTCGTCGTCAATAAGAAGGTCCACGGGATACAGAAAACCTGAAGTGAAGCATCGGAATCTAAAATTGGTCTCACAGGAAAGGTTCAAAACATAGAGAGTAAGAAGAGCCAGTCATCTTGTATTTGAGTCGGCATTGTGCCTTTTGTATTTAATTCCGATGCAAATTCTGTGTTTCATCGTCAATAAGAACTTCAGAGGGATACAGTAAACCTGAAGTGAAGCATCGGAATCTATAACTAGTGCCACAGGAATGGTTAAAACATAGACAGTAGGAAGAGTCAGTCTTCTTGTACTTAAGTCGGCGTTGTGCCTTTTGTATTTAATCCCGATGCAATTTCTGTGTTTCATCGTCAATAAGAGGGTCCAAGGGATACAGTAAACATATAGTGAAGCATCGGAATCTAAAACTGGTCTCACAGGAAATGTTCAAATCGTAGTCAGTAAGAAGAGTCAGTCTTCTTATACTTAAGTCGGCATTGTGCCTTTTCTACTTAATTCCGTTGCAATTTCTGTGTTTCGTCGTCAATAAGAAGGTCCACGGGATACAGTAAACCTGAAGTGAAGCATCGGAATGTAAAACCTGTCTCACAGGAAAGGTTCAAAACATAGAGAGTAAGAAGAGCCAGCCATCTTGTATAAGAGTCGGCATTGTGCCTTTTGTATTTAATTCCGATCAAATTCTGTGTTTCATCGTCAATAAGAAGTTCAGAGGGATACAGTAAACCTGAAGTGAAGCATCGGAATCTATAACTAGTGTCAGAAGAATGTTTAAAACATAGACAGTAGGAAGAGTAAGTCTTCTTGTACTTAAATCGGCATTGTGATTTTTGTATTTAATTCCGATGCAATTTCTGTGTTTCATCGTTAATAAGAAGGTCCAAGGGATACAGTAAACATATAGTGAAGCATCGGAATCTAAAACTGGTCTCACAGGAAATGTTCACAACATAGTCAGTAAGAAGAGTCAGTCTTCTCGTACTTAAGTCGGCATTGTGCATTTTGTATTTAAGTCCGATCCAATTTCTGTGTTTCATCGTCAATAACAAGGTCCAAGGGATACAGTAAACCTGAAGTGAAGCATCGGAATCTATAACGAGTGTCACAGGAATGGTTCAAATCATAGACATTAAGAAGAGTCAGTCTTCTTGTACTTAAGTCGGCATTGTGCCTTTTGTATTTAATTCCGATGCAATTTCTGTGTTTCATCGTCGATAAGAAGGTCCAAGGGATACAGGAAACCTGAAGTGAAGCATCGGAATCTATAACTAGTGTCACAGGAATGGTTCGAAACATAGACAGTAAGAAGAGTCAGTCTTCTTGTACTTAAGTGGGAATTGAGCCTTTTGTATTTAATTCCGATGCAATTCCTGTGTTTCATCGTCAATAAGAAGGTCAGAGGGATACAGTAAATTTGAAGTGGGGCATCGGAATCTATAACTATTGTTACAGGAATTTTTCAAAACATAGACTGTAAAAGAGTCAGTCTTCTTGTGCTTAATACGGCATTGTGCCTTTTCTATTTATTTCCGATGCAATTTCTGTGTTTCATCGACAATAAGAATGTCAGAGGGTACAGTAAACCTGGAGTGAAGCATCGGAATCTATAACTAGTGTCACAGGAACGGTTCAAACATAGACACTAGGAAGTGTCAGTCTTCTTGTACTTAAGTCGGCATTGTGCCTTTTCCATTTAATTCCGATGCAATTTCTGTGTGTCATCGTCAATAAGATGGTCCAAGGGATACAGTAAACCTGAAGTGAAGCATCGGAATCTATAACTAGTGTCACAGGAATGGTTCAAAACATGGACCGTAAGAAGAGTCAGTCTTCTTGTACTTATGTCGGCCTTGTGCCTTTTGTATTTAATTCCGATGCAATTTCTGTAATTCATTGTCAATAAGAAGGTCCAAGGGATACAGTAAACATTTAGTGAAGCATCGGAATCTAAAACTGGTCTCACAGGAAATGTTCAAATCATAGTCAGTAAGAAGAGTCAGTCTTCTTATACTTAAGTCGACATTGTGCCTTTTCTACTTAATTCCGATGCGATTTCTGTGTTTCGTCGTCAATAAGAAGTTACACGGGATACAGTAAACCTGAAGTGAAGCATTGGAATCTAAAACCGGTCTAACAGGAAAGGTTCAAAACATAGAGAGTAAGAAGAGCCAGTCATCTTGTACTTAAGTCGGCATTACGCCTTTTCTATTTAATTCCGATGCAACTTCTGTGTTTCATCGTCAATAAGAAGGTCCAAAGGATACAGTAAATCTGAAATGAAGCATCGGAATCTATAACTCGTGCCACAGGAATGGTTCAAAACATAGACAGTAAGAAGAGTCAGTCTTCTTGTACTTAAGTGGGAATTGTGCCTTTTGTATTTAATTCCGATGCAAATTCCTGTGTTTCATCGTCAATAAGAAGGTCAGAGGGATACAGTAAATTTGAAATGGAGCATCGGAATCTATAACTATTGTTACAGGAATTTTTCAAAAGATAGACTGTAAGAAGAGTCAGCCTTCTTGTGCTTAATACGGCATTATGCCTTTTCTATTTATTTCCGATGCAATTTCTGTGTTTCATCGACAATAAGAAACTCAGAGGGATACAGTAAACCTGGAGTGAAGCATCGGAATCTATAACTAGTGTCACAGGAACGGTTCAAACATAGACACTAGGAAGAGTCAGTCTTCTTGTACTTAAGTCGGCATTGTGCCTTTTCCATTTAATTCCGATGCTATTTCTGTGTTTCATCGTCAATTAGAGTGTCAGAGGGATACAGTAAACCTGAAGTGAAGCATCGGAATCTATAACAACTATCACAGGAATGGTTCAAACATAGACAGTTGGAAGAGTCAGTCTTCTCGTACTTAAGTCGGCATCGTGCCTTTTGTATTTAATTCCGATGCAATTTCTGGGATTCGTCGTCAATAAGAAGGTCCAAGGGATGCAGTAAACCTGAAGTGAAGCATCGGAATCTAAAACCGGTCTCACAGGAATGGTTCAAAGCACAGAGAGTATGAAGAGCCAGCCATCTTGTAATTGAGTCCGCATTGTGCATTTTGTATTTAATTCCAATGCAATTTCTGTGTTTCATCGTCAATATGATGGTCAGAGGGATACAGTAAACCTGAAGTGACGCATCGGAATCTATAACTAGTGTCACAGGAATGGTTCAAATCATAGACAGTAAGAAGAGTCAGTCTTCTTGTACTTAAGTCGGCATTGTACCTTTTGTATTTAATTCCGATGCAATTTCTGTGTTTCGTCGTCAATAAGATGGTCCAAGGGATACAGTAAACCTAAAGTGAAGCATCGGAATCTATAACTAGTGTCACAGGAATTGCTCAAAGCATAGATAGTAAGAAAAGTCAGTCTTCTTGCACTTAAGTCGGCACTGTGCCTTTTGTATTTAATTCCGATGCTATTTCTGTGTTTCAACGTCGATAAGAAGGTCCAAGGGATACAGTAAACCTGAAGTGAAGCATCGGAATCCATAACAAGTGTCACAGGAATTGCTCAAAACATAGACAGTAAGAAGAATCAGTCTTCTTTTACCTAAGTCGGCATTGTGCCTTTTGTATTTAATTCCGATGCAAATTCTGTGTTTCATCGTCAAAAAGAAGCTCCAAAGGATACAGTAAACCTGAAGTGAAGCTTCGGAATCTATATGTAGTGTCACAGGAGTGGTTCAAAACATAGACAGTACGAAGAATCAGTCTTCTTGTACTTTAGTCGGCATTGTGCCTTTTGTATTTAATTCCGATGCAATTTCTGTGTTTCATCGTCGTTAAGAAGGTCCAACAGATACAGTAAACCGGAAGTGAAGCATCGGAAACTATAACTAGTGTCACCGGAAGGGTTCAAATCATAGACAGTAAGAAGAGTCAGTCTTCTTGTACTTAAGTCGGTATTGTGCCTTTCCTATTTAATTCCGATGCAATTTCTGTGTTTCGTCGTCAATAAGAAGGGTCATGGGATGCAGTAAACCTGAAGTGAGGCATCGGAATCCATAACTAGTGTCACAGGAATGGTTCAAATTATAGACAGTAAGAAGAGTCAGTCTTCTTGTACTTAAGTCGGCATTGTGCCTTTTGTATTTAATTCCGATGCAGTTTCTGTGTTTCATCGTCAATATGAAGGTCAGAGGGATACAGTAAACCTGAAGTAAAGCATCGGAATCTATAACTAGTCACGGGAATGGTTCAAAACATAGAGAGTAGGAAGAGACAGTCTTGTTATACTTAAGTCGGCACTGTGCCTTTTTTTATGTAATTCCGAAGAACTTTCTGTGTGTCATCGTCAATAAGAAGGTCAGAGGGATACAGTAAACCTGAAGTGAAGCATCGGAATCTATAACTAGTGTCACAGGAACGGTTCAAAACATAGACAGCGGGAAGAGTCGGTCACCTTGTACTTAAGTTAGTATTGTGCCTTTTGTATTTAATTCCGATGCAATTTCTGTGTTTCGTCGTCAATAAGAAGGTCCCAGGGATACAGTAAACCTGAAGTGAAGCATCGGAATCTATAACTAGTCTCACAGGAATGGTTCAAAACTTAGACAGTAAGATGAGTCAGTCTTCTTGTACGTAAGTCGGCATTGTGCCTTTTGTATTTAATTCCGATGCTGTTTCTGTGTTTCATCGTCAATATGAAGGTCAGAGGGATACAGTAATACCTGAAGTGAAGCATCGGAATCTATAACTAGAGTCACGCGAATGGTTCAAAGCATAGAGAGTAGGAAGAGTCAGTCTTGTTATACTTAAGTCGGCACTGTGCCTTTTTTATGTAATTCCGATGCAATTTCTGTATTTCATCGTCAATATGAAGGTCAGAGGGATACAGTAAACCTGAAGTGAAGCATCGGAATCTATAACTAGTGTCACAGGAACGGTTCAAAACATAGACAGCGGGGAGAGTCGGTCACCTTGTACTTAAGTTAGCATTGTGCCTTTTGTATTTAATTCCGATGCAATTTCTGTGTTTCATCGTCATTAAGAAGGTCCAAGGGAAACAGTAAACGTGAAGTAAAGCATCAGAATCTATAACTAGTGTCACAGGAATGGTTTAAAACATAGTTAGTAAGAAGAGTCAGTCTTCTTGTACTTAAGTCGGCATTGTGCCTATTCTATTTAATTCCGATGCAATTTCTGTGTTTCATCGTCAATAAGAAGGTCAGAGAGGATACAGTACACCTGAAGTGAAGCATCGGAATCTA
Organism: Schistocerca piceifrons; assembly: GCF_021461385.2. Classification (NCBI taxonomy): domain Eukaryota; kingdom Metazoa; phylum Arthropoda; class Insecta; order Orthoptera; family Acrididae; genus Schistocerca; species Schistocerca piceifrons. Next base: position 482,118 of record NW_025728058.1, read on the forward strand.
TAACTAGTGTCACAGGAATGGTTCAAAACATAGACAGTAAGAAGAGTCAGTCTACTTGTACTTAAGTCGTCATTGTGCCTTTTGTATTTAATCCCGATGCAATTTCTGTGTTTCATCGTCAATATGAAAGTCCAAGGGATACAGTACACCTGAAGTGATGCATCGGAATCCGTAACTAGTGTCACAGGAATGGTTCAAATCATAGACAGTAAGAAGAGTCAGTCTTCTTGTACTTAAGTCTGCATTGTGCCTTTTCTATTTATTTCCGATGCAATTTCTGTGTTTCATCGACAATAAGAAACTCAGAGGGATACAGTAAACCTGGAGTGAAGCATCGGAATCTATAACTAGTGTCACAGGAACGGTTCATACATAGACACTAGAAGAGTCAGTCTTCTTGTACTTAAGTCGGCATTGTGCCTTTTCCATGTAATTCCGATGCAATTTCTGTGTTTCATCGTCAATTAGAGTGTCAGAGGGATACAGTAAACCTGAAGTGAAGCATCGGAATCTATAACAACTATCACAGGAATGGTTCAAACATAGACAGTTGGAAGAGTCAGTCTTCTCGTACTTAAGTCGGCATTGTGCCTTTTGTATTTAATTCCGATGCAATTTCTGGGTTTCGTCGTCAATAAGAAGGTCCAAGGGATGCAGTAAACCTGACGTGAAGCATCGGAATCTAAAACCGGTCTCACAGGAATGGTTCAAAGCACAGAGAGTATGAAGAGCCAGCCATCTTGTAATTGAGTCCGCATTGTGCATTTTGTATTTAATTCCAATGCAATTTCTGTGTTTCATCGTCAATATGATGGTCAGAGGGATACAGTAAACCTGAAGTGACGCATCGGAATCTATAACTAGTGTCACAGGAATGGTTCAAATCATAGACAGTAAGAAGAGTCAGTCTTCTTGTACTTAAGTCGGCATTGTACCTTTTGTATTTAATTCCGATGCAATTTCTGTGTTTCGTCGTCAATAAGATGGTCCAAGGGATACAGTAAACCTAAAGTGAAGCATCGGAATCTATAACTAGTGTCACAGGAATTGCTCAAAGCATAGATAGTAAGAAAAGTCAGTCTTCTTGCACTTAAGTCGGCACTGTGCCTTTTGTATTTAATTCCGATGCTATTTCTGTGTTTCAACGTCGATAAGAAGGTCCAAGGGATACAGTAAACCTGAAGTGAAGCATCGGAATCTATAACAAGTGTCACAGGAATTGCTCAAATCATAGACAGTAAGAAGAATCAGTCTTCTTTTACCTAAGTCGGCATTGTGCCATTTGTATTTAATTCCGATGCAAATTCTGTGTTTCATCGTCAAAAAGAAGCTCCAAAGGATACAGTAAACCTGAAGTGAAGCTTCGGAATCTATATGTAGTGTCACAGGAGTGGTTCAAAACATAGACAGTACGAAGAATCAGTCTTCTTGTACTTTAGTCGGCATTGTGCCTTTTGTATTTAATTCCGATGCAATTTCTGTGTTTCATCGTCGTTAAGAAGGTCCAACAGATACAGTAAACCGGATGTGAAGCATCGGAAACTATAACTAGTGTCACCGGAAGGGTTCAAATCATAGACACTAAGAAGAGTCAGTCTTCTTGTACTTAAGTCGGTATTGTGCCTTTCCTATTTAATTCCGATGCAATTTCTGTGTTTCGTCGTCAATAAGAAGGGTCATGGGATGCAGTAAACCTGAAGTGAGGCATCGGAATCCATAACTAGTGTCACAGGAATGGTTCAAATCATAGACAGTAAGAAGAGTCAGTCTTCTTGTACTTAAGTCGGCATTGTGCCTTTTGTAATTAATTCCGATGCACTTTCTGTGTTTCATCGTCAATATGAAGGTCAGAGGGATACAGTAAACCTGAAGTAAAGCATCGGAATCTATAACTAGTCACGGGAATGGTTCAAAACATAGAGAGTAGGAAGAGACAGTCTTGTTATACTTAAGTCGGCACTGTGCCTTTTTTATGTAATTCCGAAGAAATTTCTGTGTGTCATCGTCAATAAGAAGGTCAGAGGGATACAGTAAACCTGAAGTGAAGCATCGGAAACTATAACTAGTGTCACAGGAACGGTTCAAAACATAGACAGCGGGAAGAGTCGGTCACCTTGTACTTAAGTTAGCATTGTGCCTTTTGTATTTAATTCCGATGCAATTTCTGTGTTTCATCGTCATTAAGAAGGTCCAAGGGAAACAGTAAACGTGAAGTAAAGCATCAGAATCTATAACTAGTGTCACAGGAATGGTTTAAAACATAGTTAGTAAGAAGAGTCAGTCTTCTTGTACTTAAGTCGGCATTGTGCCTATTCTATTTAATTCCGATGCAATTTATGTGTTTCATCGTCAATAAGAAGGTCAGAGAGGATACAGTACACCTGAAGTGAAGCATCGGAATCTATAACTAGTGTCACAGGAATGGTTCAAAACATAGACAGTAAGAAGAGTCAGTCTACTTGTACTTAAGTCGTCATTGTGCCTTTTGTATTTAATCCCGATGCAATTTCTGTGTTTCATCGTCAATATGAAAGTCCAAGGGATACAGTACACCTGAAGTGATGCATCGGAATCCGTAACTAGTGTCACAGGAATGGTTCAAATCATAGACAGTAAGAAGAGTCAGTCTTCTTGTACTTAAGTCTGCATTGTGCCTTTTCTATTTAGTTCCGATGCAATTTCTGTGTTCCATCATCAAGACGAAGGTCAGAGGGATGCAGTAAACCTGAAGTGAAACATCGGAATCTGTAACTAGTGTCACAGAAAAGGTTAAAACATAGACTGTAAGAAGAGTCTGTCGTCTTGTACTTAAGTCGAAATTGTGCATTTGTATTTAATTTCGATGCAATTTCAGTGTTTCATCGTCAATAAGAAGGTCAGAGGGATACAGTAAACCTGAAGTGAAGCATCGGAATCTATAACTAGTGTCACAGGAATGGTTCAATTCATAGACAGTAAGAAGAGTCAGTCTTCTTGTACTTATGTCGGCATTGTGCCTTTTGTATTTAATTCCGATGCAATTTCTGTGTTTCGTCGTCGATAAGATGGTCCAAGGGATACAGTAGACCTAAAGTGAAGCATCGTAATCTATAACTAGTGTCACAGGAATTGCTCAAAGCATAGACAGTAAGAAGAGTCTGTTGTCTTGTACTTAAGTCGAAATTGTGCCTTTTGTATTTAATTCCGATGCAATTTCTGTGTTTCATCGTCAATAAGAATGTCAGAGGGATACAGTAAACCTGAAGTGTAGCATCGGAATCTATAAATAGTGTCACAGGAATGGTTCAAAGCATAGACAGTAGGAAGAGTCAGTCTTCTTGTACTTAAGTCGGCATTGTGCCTTTTCTATTTAATTCCGATGCAATTTCTGTGTTTAATCGTCAATAAGAAGGTCAGAGGGATACAGTAAACCTGAAGTGAAGCATCGGAATCTATAACAAGTGTCACAGGAATTGCTCAAAACATAGACAGTAAGAAAGATCAGTCTTTTTGTACTTATGTCGGCATTGTGCCTTTTGTATTTTATTCCGATGCAAATTCTGTGTTTCATCGTCAAAAAGAAGCTCCAAAGGATACAGTAAACCTGAAGTGAAGCTTCGGAATCTATAAGTAGTGTCACAGGAATGGTTCAAAACATAGACAGTACGAAGAATCAGTCTTCTTGCACTTTAGTCGGCATTGTGCCTTTTGTATTTAATTCCGATGCAATTTCTGTGTTTCATCGTCAATAAGAAGGTCCAACAGATACAGTAAACCTGAAGTGAAGCATCGGAAACTATAACTAGTGTCACCGGAATGGTTCAAATGATAGACAGTAAGAAGAGTCAGTCTTCTTGTACTTAAGTCGGCATTGTGCTTTTCTATTTAATTCCGGTGCCAATTCTGTGTTTCGTCGTCAATAAGAAGGTCCAAGGGATACAGTAAACCTGAAGTAAAGCATCGGAATCTATAACTGGTGTCCCAGGAATGGTTAAAACATAGACAGTAAGAAGAGTCAGTCTTCTTGTACTTAAGTCGGCATTGGGCCTTTTCTTTTTCATTCCGATGCGTTTTCTGTGTTACATCGTCAATAAGAAGGCCAGAGGGATATAGTAAACCTGAAGTGAAGCATCCGAATCTATAACTAGTGTCACAGGAATGGTTAAGAACATAGACAGTAAGAAGAGTCAGTCTTCTTGTACTTAAGTCGGTATTGTGCCTTTACTACTTAATACCGATGCAATTTCTGTGTTTCGTCTTCACTAAGAAGGGTCATGGGATGCATTAAACCTGAAGTGAGGCATCGGAATCCATAACTAGTGTCACAGGAATGGTTCAAAACATAGACAGTAAGAAGAGTCAGTCCCCTTGTACTTAAGTCGGCATTGTGCCTTTTGTATTTAATTCCGATGCAATATCTGTTATTCATCGTCAATAAGAAGGTCAGAGGGATACAGTAAACCTGAAGTGAAGCATCGGAATCTATAACTAGTGTCACAGGAACGGTTCAAAACATAGACAGCGGGAAGAGTCGGTCATCTTGTACTTAAGTTAGCATTGTGCCTTTTCTATTTAATTCCGATGCAATTTCTGTGTTTCGTCGTCAATAAGAAGGTCCCAGGGATACAGTAAACCTGAATTGAAGCATCGGAATCTATAACTAGTCTCACAGGAATGGTTCAAAACTTAGACAGTAAGATGAGTCAGTCTTCTTGTACGTAAGTCGGCATTGTGCCTTTTGTATTAAATTCCGATGCAGTTTCTGTGTTTCATCGTCAATATGAAGGTCAGAGGGATACAGTAAACCTGAGGTGAGGCATCGGAATGTACAACTAGGGTCACAGGAAAGGTTCAAAACATAGACAGTTGGAAGAGTCAGTCTTTTGTATTTAAGTCGGCATTGTGACTTTTGTATTTATTTCCGATGCAATTTCTGTGTTTTATCGTCAATAAGAAGGTCCAAGGGATACAGTAAACCTGAAGTGAAGCATCGGAATCTATAACTAGAGTCCCGGGAATGGTTCAAAACATAGAGAGTAGGAAGAGTCAGTCTTGTTATACTTAAGTCGGCACTGTGCGTTTTTTATGTAATTCTGAAGAAATTTGTGTGTTTCATCGTCAACAAGGTGGTCAGAGGGATACAGTAAACCTGAAGTGAAGCATCGGAATCTATAAGTAGTGTCACAGTAATGGTTCAAAACTTAGTCAGTAAGAAGTGTCAGTCTTCTTGTACTTAAGTTGGCATTGTGCCTTTTTATTAAATCCCGATGCAATTTCTATGTTTCATCGTCAATAAGAAGGTCCAAGGGATACAGTAAACCTGAAGTGAAGCATCGGAATCTATAACTAGTATCACAGGAATGGTTCAAACATAGTCAGTAAGAAGAGTGTGTCTTCTTGTACTTAAGTCTGCATTGTGCCTTTTCTATTTAATTCCGATGCAATTTCTAAGTTTCATCGTCAATAAGAAGGTCAGAGGGATACAGTAAACCTGAGGTGAGGCATCGGAATGTACAACTAGGGTCACAGGAAAGGTTCAAAACATAGACAGTTGGAAGAGTCAGTCTTTTGTATTTAAGTCGGCATTGTGACTTTTGTATTTATTTCCGATGCAATTTCTGTGTTTTATCGTCAATAAGATGTTCAGAGGGATATAGTAAACCTGAAGTGAAGCATCGGAATCTATAACTAGTGTCAGAAGAATGGTTCAAAACATAGACAGTAGGAAGAGTCATTCTTCTAGTACTTAAGTCGGCATTGTGCCTTTTCTATTTAATTCCGATGCAATTTCTAAGTTTCATCGTCAATAAGAAGGTCAGACGGATACAGTAAACTTGAAGTGAAGCATCAGAATGTATAAGTAGTGTCACACGAATGGTTCAAAGCATAGACAGTAGTAAGAGTCATTCTTCTTGTACTTAAGTCGGCGAGGTGCCTTATGTATTTAATTCCGATGCAATTTCTGTGTTTCATCGTCAATAAGAAGGTCCAAGGGAAACAGTAAACGTGAAGTAAAGCATCGGAATCTATAACTAGTGTCACAGGAATGGTTCAAAACATAGTTAGTATGAAGAGTCAGTCTTCTTGTACTAAAGTCGGCATTGTGCCTATTCTATTTCATTCCGATGCAATTTCTGTGTTTCATCGTCAATAAGAAGGTCAGAGAGAATACAGTACACCTGAAGTGAAGCATCGGAATCTCTAACTAGTGTCACAGGGATGGTTCAAAACATAGACAGTAGGAAGAGTCCGTCTTCTTGTACTTAAGTCGGCATTGTGCCTTTTGTAATTAATTCCGATGCAATTTCTGTGTTTCATCGTCAATAAGAAGGTAAGAGGTATAAAGCAAAACTGAAGTGAAGGATCAGAATCTATAACTAGTGTCACAGGAATGGTTCAAAACATAGACAGTAAGAAGAGTCAGTCTACTTGTACTTAAGTCGTCATTGTGCCTTTTGTATTTAATCCCGATGCAATTTCTGTGTTTCATCGTCAATAAGAAAGTCCAAGGGATACAGTACACCTGAAGTGATGCATCGGAATCCGTAACTAGTGTCACAGGAATGGTTCAAATCATAGACAGTAAGAAGAGTCAGTCTTCTTGTACTTAAGTCTGCATTGTGCCTTTTCTATTTAGTTCCGATGCAATTTCTGTGTTCCATCATCAAGAAGAAGGGCAGAGGGATGCAGTAAACCTGAAGTGAAACATCGGAATCTGTAACTAGTGTCACAGAAAAGGTTAAAACATAGACAGTAAGACGAGTCTGTCGTCTTGTACTTAAGTCGAAATTGTGCCTTTTGTATTTAATTCCGATGCAATTTCTGTGTTTCATCGTCAATAAGAAGGTCAGAGGGATACAGTAAACCTGAAGTGAAGCATCGGAATCTATATCTAGTGTCACAGGAACGGTTCAAAACATAGACAGCGGGAAGAGTCGGTCATCTTGTACTTAAGTTAGCATTGTGCCTTTTCTATTTAATTCCGATGCAATTTCTGTGTTTCGTCGTCAATAAGAAGGTCCCAGGGATACAGTAAACATGAAGTGAAGCATCGGAATCTATAACTAGTCTCACAGGAATGGTTCAAAACTTAGACAGTAAGATGAGTCAGTCTTCTTGTACGTAAGTCGGCATTGTGCCTTTTGTATTTAATTCCGATGCAGTTTCTGTGTTTCATCGTCAATATGAAGGTCAGAGGGATACAGTGAACCTGAAGTGAAGCATCGGAATCTATAACTAGAGTCACGGGAATGGTTCAAATCATAGAGAGTAGGAAGAGTCAGTCTTGTTATACTTAAGTCGGCACTGTGCATTTTTTATGTAATTCCGAAGAAATTTCTGTGTTTCATCGTCAATAAGAAGGTCAGAGGGATACAGTAAACCTGAAGTGAAGCATCGGAATCTATAAGTAGTGTCACAGTAATGGTTCAAATCTTAGTCAGTAAGAAGAGTCAGTCTTCTTGTACTTAAGTTGGCATTGTGCCTTTTTATTAAATCCCGATGCAATTTCTATGTTTCATCGTCAATAAGAAGGTCCAAAGGTTACAGTAAACCTGAAGTGAAGCATCGGAATCTATAACTAGTGTCACAGGAATGGTTCAAACATAGTCAGTAAGAAGAGTGAGTCTTCTTGTACTTAAGTCTGCATTGTGCCTTTTCTATTTAATTCCGATGCAATTTCTAAGTTTCATCGTCAATAAGAAGGTCAGAGGGATACAGTAAACCTGAGGTGAGGCATCGGAATGTATAACTAGGGTCACAGGAAAGGTTCAAAACATAGACAGTTGGAAGAGTCAGTCTTTTGTATTTAAGTCGGCATTGTGGCTTTTGTATTTATTTCCGATGCTATTTCTGTGTTTCATCGTCAATAAGATGTTCAGAGGGATATAGTAAACCTGAAGTGATGCATCGGAATCCATAACTACTGTCAGAAGAATGGTTCAAAACATAGACAGTAGGAAGAGTCATTCTTCTAGTACTTAAGTCGGCATTGTGCCTTTTCTATTTAATTCCGATGCAATTTCTAAGTTTCATCGTCAATAAGAAGGTCAGAGGGATACAGTAAACTTGAAGTGAAGCATCAGAATGTATAAGTAGTGTCACACGAATGGTTCAAAACATAGACAGTAGTAAGAGTCAATCTTCTTGTACTTAAGTCGGCGAGGTGCCTTATGTATTTAATTCCGATGCAATTTCTGTGTTTCATCGTCAATAAGAAGGTCCAAGGGAAACAGTAAACGTGAAGTAAAGCATCGGAATCTATAACTAGTGTCACAGGAATGGTTCAAAACATAGTTAGTAAGAAGAGTCAGTCTTCTTGTACTTAAGTCGGCATTGTGCCTATTCTATTTCATGCCGATGCAATTTCTGTGTTTCATCGTCAATAAGAAGGTCAGAGAGGATACAGTACACCTGAAGTGAAGCATCGGAATCTCTAACTAGTGTCACAGGGATGGTTCAAAACATAGACAGTAGGAAGAGTCCGTCTTCTTGTACTTATGTCGGCATTGTGCCTTTTGTAATTAATTCCGATGCAATTTCTGTGTTTCATCGTCAATAAGAAGGTAAGAAGTATATAGTAAAACTGAAGTGAAGCATCAGAATCTATAACTAGTGTCACAGGAATGGTTCAAAACATAGACAGTAAGAAGAGTCAGTCTACTTGTACTTAAGTCGTCATTGTGCCTTTTGTATTTAATCCCGATGCAATTTCTGTGTTTCATCGTCAATAAGAAAGTCCAAGGGATACAGTGCACCTGAAGTGATGCATCGGAATCCGTAACTAGTGTCACAGGAATGGTTCAAATCATAGACAGTAAGAGGAGTCAGTCTTCTTGTACTTAAGTCTGCATTGTGCCTTTTCTATTTAGTTCCGATGCAATTTCTGTGTTCCATCATCAAGAAGAAGGGCAGAGGGATGCAGTAAACCTGAAGTGAAGCATCGGAATCTGTAACTAGTGTCACAGAAAAGGTTAAAACATAGACAGTAAGAAGAGGCTGTCGTCTTGTACTTAAGTCGAAATTGTGCCTTTTGTATTTAATTCCGATGCAATTTCTGTGTTTCATCGTCAATAAGAAGGTCAGAGGGATACACTAAACCTGAAGTGAAGCATCGGAATCTATAACTAGTGTCACAGGAACGGTTCAAAACATAGACAGCGGGAAGAGTCGGTCATCTTGTACTTAAGTTAGCATTGTGCCTTTTCTATTTAATTCCGATGCAATTTCTGTGTTTCATCGTCAATAAGAAGGTCAGAGGGATACAGTAAACCTGAAGTGAAGCATCAGAATGTATAAGTAGTGTCACAGGAATGGTTCAAAACATAGACAGTAGTAAGAGTCATTCTTCTTGTACTTAAGTCGGCAAGGTGCCTCATGTATTTAATTCCGATGCAATTTCTGTGTTTCATCGTCAATAAGAAGGTCCAAGGGAAACAGTAAACGTGAAGTAAAGCATCGGAATCTATAACTAGTGTCACAGGAACGGTTCAAAACATAGTTAGTAAGAAGAGTCAGTCTTCTTGTACTTAAGTCGGCATTGTGCCTATTCTATTTAATTCCGATGCAATTTCTGTGTTTCATCGTCAATACGAAGGTCAGAGAGGATACAGTACACCTGAAGTGAAGCATCGGAATCTCTAACTAGTGTCACAGGGACGGTTCAAAACATAGACAGTAGGAAGAGTCCGTCTTCTTGTACTTAAGTCGGCATTGTGCCTTTTGTAATTAATTCCGATGCAATTTCTGAGTTTCATCGTCAATAAGAAGGTAAGAGGTATATAGTAAAACTGAAGTGAAGCATCAGAATCTATAACTAGTGTCACAGGAATGGTTCAAAACATAGACAGTAAGAAGAGTCAGTCTACTTGTACTTAAGTCGTCATTGTGCCTTTTGTATTTAATCCCGATGCAATTTCTGTGTTTCATCGTCAATACGAAAGTCCAAGGGATACAGTACACCTGAAGTGTTGCATCGGAATCCGTAACTAGTGTCACAGGAATGGATGAAATCATAGACAGTAAGAAGAGTCAGTCTTCTTGTACTTAAGTCTGCATTGTGCCTTTTCTATTTAGTTCCGATGCAATTTCTGTGTTCCATCATCAAGAAGAAGGGCAGAGGGATGCAGTAAACCTGAAGTGAAACATCGGAATCTATAACTAGTGTCACAGGAACGATTCAGAACATAGACAGCAGGAAGAGTCGGTCATCTTGTACTTAAGTTAGCATTGTGCCTTTTCTATTTAATTCCGATGCAATTTCTGTGTTTCGTCGTCAATAAGAAGGTCCCAGGGATACAGTAAACCTGAAGTGAAGCATCGGAATCTATAACTAGTCTCACAGGAATGGTTCAAAACTTAGAATGTAAGATGAGTCAGTCTTCTTGTACGTAAGTCGGCATTGTGCCTTTTGTATTTAATTCCGATGCAGTTTCTGTGTTTCATCGTCAATATGAGGGTCAGAGGGATACAGTAAACCTGAAGTGAAGCATCGAAATCTATAACTAGAGTCACGGGAATGGTTCAAAGCATAGAGAGTAGGAAGAGTCAGTCTTGTTATACTTAAGTCGGCACTGTGCCTTTTTTATGTAATTCCGAAAAAATTTGTGTGTTTCATCGTCAATAAGAAGGTCAGAGGGATACAGTAAACCTGAAGTGAAGCATCGGAATCTATAAGTAGTGTCACAGTAATGGTTCAAAACTTAGTCAGTAAGAAGAGTCAGTCTTCTTGTACTTAAGTTGGCATTGTGCCTTTTTATTAAATCCCGATGCAATTTCTATGTTTCATTGTCAATAAAAAGGTCCAAGGGGTACAGTAAACCTGAAGTGAAGCATCGGAATCTATAACTAGTGTCACAGGAATTGTTCAAACATAGTCAGTAAGAAGAGTGGGTCTTCTTGTACTTAAGTCTGCATTGTGCCTTTTCTATTTAATTTCGATGCAATTTCTAAGTTTCATCGTCAATAAGAAGGGTCATGGGATGCAGTAAACCTGAAGTGAGGCATCGGAATCCATAACTAGTGTCACAGGAATGGTTCAAAACATAGACAGTAAGAGGAGTCAGTCTTCTTGTACTTAAGTCTGCATTGAGCCTTTTCTATTTAGTTCCGATGCAATTTCTGTGTTCCATCATCAAGAAGAAGGGCAGAGGGATGCAGTAAACCTGAAGTGAAACATCGGAATCTGTAACTAGTGACACAGAAAAGGTTAAAACATAGACAGTAAGAAGAGTCTGTCGTCTTGTACTTAAGTCGAAATTGTGCCTTTTGTATTTCATTCCGATGCAATTTCTGTGTTCCATCATCAAGAAGGAGGGCAGAGGGATGCAGTAAACCTGAAGTGAATCATCGGAATCTGTAACTAGTGTCACAGATAAGGTTAAAACATAGACAGTAAGAAGAGTCTGTCGTCTTGTACTTAAGTCGAAATTGTGCCTTTTGTATTTAATTCCGATGCAATTTCTGTGTTTCATCGTCAATAAGAAGGTCAGAGAGATACAGTAAACCTGAAGTGAAGCATCGGAATCTATAACTAGTGTCACAGTAATGGTTCAAAACATAGACAGTAAGAAGAGTCTGTCTTCTTGTACTTAAGTCAGCATTGTGCTTTTCTATTTAATTCCGATGCTATTTCTGTGTTTCATCGTCAATAAGAGGGTCAGAGGGTTACAGTAAACCTGAAGTGAAGCATCGGAATCTATAACTAGTGTCACAGGAACCGTTCAAAACATAGACAATAGGAAGGGTCAGTCTTCTTGTACTTAAGTCGGCATTGAGCCTTTCCTATTTAATTCCGATGCAATTTCTGTGTTTCGTCGTCAATAAGATGGTCCAAGGGATGCAGTAAACCTGAAGTGAAGCATCGGAATCCATAACTAGTGACACAGGAATGGTTCAAAACATAGACAGTAAGAAGAGTCAGTCTTCTTGTACTTAAGTCGGCATTGTGCCTTTCCTATTTAATTCCGATGCAATTTCTGTGTCGTCGTCAATAAGAAGGGTCATGGGATGCAGTAAACCTGAAGTGAGGCATCGGAATCCATAACTAGTGACACAGGAATGGTTCAAAACATAGACAGTAAGAAGAGTCAGTCCTCTGGTACTTAAGTCGGCATTGTGCCTTTTGTATTTAATTCCGATACAATATCTGTGTTTCATCGTCAATAAGAAGGTCAGATGGATACAGTAAACCTGAAGTGAAGCATCGAAATCTATAACTTGAGTCACGGGAATGGTTCAAAACATAGAGAGTAGGAAGGGTCAGTCTTGTTATACTTAAGTCGGCACTGTGCCTTATTTATGTAATTCCGCAGAAATTTGTGTGTTTCATCGTCAATAAGAAGGTCAAAGGGATACAGTAAACCTGAAGTGAAGCATCGGAATCTATAAGTAGTGTCACAGTAATGGTTCAAAACTTAGTCAGTAAGAAGAGTCAGTCTTCTTGTACTTAAGTTGGCATTGTGCCTTTTTATTAAATCCCGATGCAAGTTCTATGTTTCATCGTCAATAAGAAGGGCCAAGGGATATAGTAAACCTGAAGTGAAGCATCGGAATCTATAACTAGTGTCACAGGAATGGTTCAAACATAGTCAGTAAGAAGAGTGAGTCTTCTTGTACTTAAGTCTGCATTGTGCCTTTTCTATTTAATTTCGATGCAATTTCTAAGTTTCATCGTCAATAAGAAGGGTCATGGGATGCAGTAAACCTGAAGTGAGGAAACGGAATCCATAACTAGTGTCACAGGAATGGTTCAAAACATAGACAGTAAGAAGAGTCAGTCCTCTTGTACTTAAGTCGGCATTGTGCCTTTTGTATTTAATTCCGATGCAATATCTGTGTTTCATCGTCAATAAGAAGGTCAGAGGGATACAGTAAACCCGAAGTGAAGCATCGGAATCTATAACTAGTGTCACAGGAACGGTTCAAAACATAGACAGTGGGAAGAGTCGATCATCTTGTACTTAAGTTAGCATTGTGCCTTTTCTATTTAATTCCGATGCAATTTCTGTGTTTCGTCGTCAATACGAAGGTCCCAGGGATACAGTAAACCTGAAGTGAAGCATCGGAATCTATAACTAGTCTCACAGGAATGGTTCAAAACATAGACGGTAAGAAGAGTCAGTCTTCTTGTACTTAAGTCGGCATTGTGCCTTTTCTATTTAATTCCGATGCAATTTCTGTGTTACATCGTCAATAAGAAGGCCAGAGGGATACAGTACACCTGAAGTGATGCATCGGAATCCGTAACTAGTGTCACAGGAATGGTTCAAATCATAGACAGTAAGAAGAGTCAGTCTTCTTGTACTTAAGTCTTTTGTGCCTTTTCTATTTAGTTCCGATGAAATTTCTGTGTTCCATCATCAAGAAGAAGGGCAGAGGGATGCAGTAAACCTGAAGTGAATCATCGGAATCTGTAACTAGTGTCACAGAAAAGGTTAAAACAAAGACAGTAAGAAGAGTCTGTCGTCTTGTACTTAAGTCGGCATTGTGCCTTTTCTATTTAATTCCGATGCTATTTCTGCGTTTCATCGTCAATAAGAGGGTCAGAGGGTTACAGTAAACCTGAAGTGAAGCATCGGAATCTATAACTAGTGTCACAGGAATCGTTCAAAACATAGACAATAGGGAGGGTCAGTCTTCTTGTACTTAAGTCGGCATTGTGCCTATCCTATTTAATTCCGATGCAATTTCTGTGTTTCATCGTCAATAAGAAGGTCCAAGGGATGCAGTAAACCTGAAGTGAAGCATCGGAATCTATAACTAGTGTCACAGGAATGGTTCAAAACATAGACAGTAAGAAGAGTCAGGCCTCATGTACTTAAGTCGGCATTGTGCCTTTTGTATTTAATTCCGATGCAATTTCTGTGTTTCATCGACAATAATAAGGTCAGAGGGATACAGTAAACCTGAAGTGAGGCATCGGAATCTATAACTAGTGTCACAGGAATGGTTCAAAACATAAACAGTAAGAAGAGTCAGTTTTCTTGTACTTAAGTCGGCATTGTGCCTTTTCTTTTTAATTCCGATGCAATTTCTGTGTTACATCGTCAATAAGAAGGCCAGAGGGATACAGTAAACCTGAAGTGAAGCATCACAGGAAAGGTTCAAAACATAGACAGTAAGAAGAGTCAGTCTTCTTGCGCTTAAGTCGGCATTGTGCCTTTCCTATTTAATTCCGATGCAATTTCTGTGTTTCGTCGTCAATAAGAAGGGTCATGGGATGCAGTAAACCTGATGTGAGGCATCGGAATCCATAACTAGTGACACAGGAATTGTTCAAAACATAGACAGTAAGAAGAGTCAGTCCTCTGGTACTTAAGTCGGCATTGTGTCTTTTGTATTTAATTCCGATACAATATCTGTGTTGCATCGTCAATAAGACGGTCAGAGGGATACAGTAAACCTGAAGTGAAGCATCGGAATCTATAACTAGTGTCACAGGAATGTTTCAAAACTTAGACAGTAAGATGAGTCAGTCTACTTCTACGTAAGTCGGCATTGTGCCTTTTGTATTTAATTCTGATGCAATTTCTGTGTTTCATCGTCAATATGAAGGTCAGAGGGATACAGTAAACCTGAAGTGAAGCATCGGAATCTATAACTAGAGTCACGGGAATGGTTCAAAACATAGAGAGTAGGAAGAGTCAGTCTTCTTATACTTAAGTCGGCACTGTGCCTTTTTTATGTAATTCCGAAGAAATTTCTGTGTTTCATCGTCAATAAGAAGGTCAGAGGGATACAGTAAACCTGAAGTGAAGCATCGGAATATATAACTAGTGTCACAGGAACGGTTCAAATCATAGACTGTAAGAAGAGGCAGTTTTCTTGTACTTAAGTCGGCATTGTTACTTTTGTATTTAACTCCGATGCAATTTCTGTGTTTCATCGTCAATAAGAAGGTCCAAGGGATACGGTAAACATATAGTGAGGCATCGGAATCTAAAACTGGTCTCACAGGAAATGTTCAAATCATAGTCAGTAAGAAGAGTCAGTCTTCTTATACTTAAGTCGGCTCTGTGCCTTTTGTATTTAATTCCGAAGCAATTTCTGTATTTCATCGTCAATAAGAAGGTCCAAGGGATACAGTAAACGTATAGTGAAGCACCGGAATCTAAAACTGGTCTCACAGGAAATGTTCAAAACATAGTCAGTAAGAAGAGTCAGTCTTCTTGTACTTAAGTCGGCACTGTGCCGTTTGCATTTAATTCCGATGCAATTTCTGTGTTTCATCGTCAATAAGAATGTCAGAGGGATACAGTAAACCTGAAGTGAAGCATCGGAATCTATAACTAGTGTCACAGGAATGGTTCAAAACATAGACAGTAAGAAGAGTCAGTCTTCTTGTACCTAAATCGGATTTGTGCCTTTTGAATTTAATTCCGATGCTATTTCTGTGTTTCATCGTCGATAAGAAGGTCCAAGGGATACAGTAAACCTGAAGTGGAGCATCGGAATCTATAACTAGTGTCACAGGAATTTTTCAAAGCATAGACAGTTGGTAGAGTCAGTCTTCTTGTACTTAAGTCGGCATTTTGCTTTTTCTATTTAATTCCGATGCAATGTCTGTGTTTCGTCGTCAATAAGAATGTCACAGGGATACAGGAAACCTGAAGTGAAGCATGGGAATCTATAACTAGTGTCACAGGAATGGTTCAAAACATAGAGAGTAAGAAGAGTCAGTCTTCTTGTACTTAAGTCGGCATTGTGCCTTTTGTAATTAATTCCGATGCAATTTCTGTGTTTCATCGTCAATAAGAAGGTAAGAGGTATGTAGTAAAACTGAAGTGAAGCATCAGAAACTATAACTAGTGTCACAGGAATGGTTCAAAACATAGACAGTAAGAAGAGTCTGTCTACTTGTACTTAAGTCGTCATTGTGCCTTTTGTATCTAATCCCGATGCAATATCTGTGTTTCATCGTCAATTAGAATGTCCAAGGGATACAGGACACCTGAAGTGATGCATCGGAATCCGTAACTAGTGTCACAGGAATGGTTCAAATCATAGAGAGTAAGAAGAGTCAGTATTCTTGTACTTAAGTCTGCATTGTGCCTTTTCTATTTCGTTCCGATCCAATTTCTGTGTTCCATCATCAAGAAGAAGGGCAGAGGGATGCAGTAAACCTGAATTGAATCATCGGAATCTGTAACTAGTGTCACAGAAAAGGTTAAAACGTATACAGTAAGAAAGTCTGTCGTCTTGTACTTAAGTCGAAATTGTGCCTTTTGTATTTAATTCCGATGCAATTTCTGTGTTTCATCGTCAATAAGAAGGTCAGAGGGATACAGTAAACCTGAAGGGAAGCACCAGAATCTATAACTAGTGTCACAGTAATGGTTCAAAGCATACACAGTAGGAAGTGTCAGTCTTCTTGTACTGAAGTCGGCATTGTGCCTTTTCTATTTAATTCCGATGCAATTTCTGTGTTTCATCGTCAATAAGAAGGTCAGAGGGATACAGTAAACCTGAAGTGAAGCATCGGAATCAATAACTAGTGTCACAGGAATGGTTCAAAACATAGACAGTAAGAAGAGTCAGTCTTCTTGTACTTAAGTCGGCATTGTGCCTTTCCTATTTAATTCCGATGCAATTTCTGTGTTTCGTCGTCAATAAGAAGGGTCATGGGATGCAGTAAACCTGAAGTGAGGCATCGGAATCCATAACTAGTGACACAGGAATGGTTTAAAAGATAGACAGTAAGAAGAGTCAGTCCTGTGGTACTTAAGTCGGCATTGTGCCTTTTGTATTTAATTCCGATACAATATCTGTGTTTCATCGTCAATAAGAAGGTCAGAGGGATACAGTAAACCTGAAGTGAAGCATCGGAATCTATAACTAGTGTCACAGGAACGGTTCAAAACATAGACAGCGGGAAGAGTCGGTCATCTTGTACTTAAGTTGGCATTGTGCCTTTTCTATTTAATTCCGTTACAATTTCTGTGTTTTGTCGTCAGTAAGAACGTCCCAGGGATACAGTAAACCTGAAGTGAAGCATCGGAATCTATAACTAGTGTCACGGGTATGGTTCAAAACTTAGACAGTAAGATGAGTCAGTCTACTTCTACGTAAGTCGGCATTGTGCCTTTTGTATTTAATTCCGATGCAATTTCTGTGTTTCATCGTCAATATGATGGTCAGAGGGATACAGTAAACCTGAAGTGAAGCATCGGAATCTATAACTAGAGTCACGGGAATGGTTCAAAACATAGAGAGTAGGAAGAGTCAGTCTTCTTATACTTAAGTCGGCACTGTGCCTTTTTTATGTAATTCCGAAGAAATTTCTGTGTTTCATCGTCAATAAGAAGGTCAGAGGGATACAGTAAACCTGAAGTGAAGTATCGGAATCTATAAGTAGTGTCACAGTAATCGTTCAAATCTTAGTCAGTAAGAAGAGTCAGTCTTCTTGTACTTAAGTTGGCATTGTGCCTTTTTATTAAATCCCGATGCAATTTCTGTGTTTCATCGTCAATAAGAAGGTCAGAGGGATACAATAAACCTGAAGTGAAGCATCGGAATCTATAACTAGTGTCACAGGAATGGTTCAAAACATAGACAGTAAGAAGAGTCCGTCTTCTTGTACTTAAATCGGATTTGTGCCTTTTGAATTTAATTCCGATACTATTTCTGTGTTTCATCATCAATTAGAAAGTCCAAGGGATACAGTATGTAACGTCCCATTTTGTACTATTTATTCATGACTGTGCTTAAACTGACACACAATATTTTTAGCGCAACGCAATCTGACTATCAAAGATCCCTGCAAAAGAATGGCCCTGACTAACATTAAACTATACCTCTCACAAATCACTTACCTCACAAAAATCTTCGCTGCTCAAGCTACTGCAATACAGCGAGCGCCACTACCGCCAGCTAAAAAAAAAGATTCAAACTATGGAAGGCACTAACTACTGATAGGGATAGTTAGCAAATGATAGATATTAATAGAGAACAAACAATGTATTTACCTTAATATCATCACAAGTCTTAATATATATATCAGTTCATGACAAAATTACAAATCTCCGCCATCTCTCTCCCCACATTCACCACTGCTGACGGCTCACCTCCAACTGCGCAACGCTACGCGCTGTTCACAGCCAGCTGCCGCTGCCCAACACTACAATGGCGCGTATTACAACAATGCAAAGCAGACACAGACTGCCCACAGCACAGCCAGTGATTTTCATACAGAGAAGGCGTTACCAATGAAAAAACCTAAACAGCCTACTTACAAGTACACCTGAAGTGATGCATCGGAATCCGTAACTAGTGTCACAGGAATGGTTCAAACCATAGACAGTAAGAAGAGTCAGTCTTCTTGTACTTAAGTCTGCATTGTGCCTTTTCTATTTAGTTCCGATGCAATTTCTGTGTTCCATCATCAAGAAGAAGGGCAGAGGGATGCAGTAAGCCTGAAGTGAATCATCGGAATCTGTAACTAGTGTCACAGAAAAGGTTAAAACATAGACAGTAAGAAGAGTCTGTCGTCTTGTACTTAAGTCGAAATTGTGCCTTTTGTATTTAATTCCGATGCAATTTCTGTGTTTCATCGTCAATAAGAAGGTCAGAGGGATACAGTAAACCTGAGGTGAAGCATCGGAATCTCTAACTAGTGTCACAGGAATGGTTCAAAAAGAGACAGTAGGAAGAGTCAGTCTTCTTGTACTTAAGTCGGCATTGTGCCTTTTCTATTTAATTCCGATGCAAATTCTGTGTTTCGTCGTCAATAAGAAGATCCAAGGGATACAGTAAACCTGAAGTGAAGCATCGGAATCTATAACTAGTTTCACAGTAATGGTTCAAAACATAGACAGTAAGAAGAGTCTGTCTTCTTGTACTTAAGTTCGCATTGTGCCTTTTCTATTTAATTCCGATGCTATTTCTGTGTTTCTTCGTCAATAAGAGGGTCAGAGGGTTACAGTAAACCTTAAGTGAAGCATCGGAATCTATAACAAGTGTCACAGGAGTCGTTCAAAGCATACACAATAGGAAGGGTCAGTCTTCTTGTACTTAAGTCGGCATTGTGCCTTTCCTATTTAATTCCGATGCAATTTCTGTGTTTCGTCGTCAATAAGAAGGTCCAAGGGATGCAGTAAACCTGAAGTGAAGCATCGGAATCTATAACTAGTGTCACAGGAATGGTTCAAAACATAGACAGTAAGAAGGGTCAGTCTTCTTGTACTTAAGTCGGCATTGTGCCTTTCCTATTTAATTCCGATGCAATTTCTGTGTTTCGTCGTCAATAAGAAGGTCCAAGGGATGCAGTAAACCTGAAGTGAAGCATCGGAATCTATAACTAGTGTCACAGGAATGGTTCAAAACATAGACAGTAAGAAGAGTCAGTCCTCATGTACTTAAGTCAGCATTGTGCCTTTTGTATTTAATTCCGATGCAATTTCTGTGTTTCATCGTCAATATGATGGTCAGAGGGATACAGTAAACCTGAAGTGAAACATCGGAATCTATAACTAGTTTCACAGTAATGGTTCAAAACATAGACAGTAAGAAGAGTCTGTCTTCTTGTACTTAAGTTGGCATTGTGCCTTTTCTATTTAATTCCGATGCTATTTCTGTGTTTCTTCGTCAATAAGAGGGTCAGAGGGTTACAGTAAACCTTAAGTGAAGCATCGGAATCTATAACAAGTGTCACAGGAGTCGTTCAAAACATAGACAATAGGAAGGGTCAGTCTTCTTGTACTTAAGTCGGCATTGTGCCTTTCCTATTTAATTCCGATGCAATTTCTGTGTTTCGTCGTCAATAAGAAGGTCCAAGGGATGCAGTAAACCTGAAGTGAAGCATCGGAATCTATAACTAGTGTCACAGGAATGGTTCAAATCATAGACAGTAAGAAGAGTCAGTCCTCATGTACTTAAGTCAGCATTGTGCCTTTTGTATTTAATTCCGATGCAATTTCTGTGTTTCATCGTCAATATGAAGGTCAGAGGGATACAGTAAACCTGAAGTGAAGCATCGGAATCTATAACTAGAGTCACGGGAATGGTTCAAAAGCATAGAGAGTAGGAAGAGTCAGTCTTCTTATACTTAAGTCGGCACTGTGCTTTTTTATGTAATTCCGAAGAAATTTCTGTGTTTCATCGTCAATAAGAAGGTCAGAGGGATACAGTAAACCTGAAGTGAACCATCGGAATCTATAAGTAGTGTCACAGTAATGGTTCAAAACTTAGTCAGTAAGAAGAGTCAGTCTTCTTGTACTTATGATGGCATTGTGCCTTTTTATTAAATCCCGATGCAATTTCTGTGTTTCATCGTCAATAAGAAGGTCCAAGGGATACGGTAAACATATAGTGAGGCATCGGAATCTAAAACTGGTCTCACAGGAAATGTACAAATCATAGTCAGTAAGAAGAGTCAGTCTTCTTATACTTAAGTCGGCTTTGTGCCTTTTGTATTTAATTCCGAAGCAATTTCTGTGTTTCATCGTCAATAAGAAGGTCCAAGGGATACAGTAAACGTATAGTGAAGCATCAGAACCTAAAACTGGTCTCACAGGAAATGTTCAAAACATAGTCAGTAAGAAGAGTCAGTCTTCTTGTACTTAAGTCGGCACTGTGCCGTTTGCATTTAATTCCGATGCAATTTCTGTGTTTCATCGTCAATAAGAATGTCAGAGGGATACAGTAAACCTGAAGTGAAGCATCGGAATCTATAACTAGTGTCACAGGAATGGTTCAAAACATAGACAGTAATAAGAGTCAGTCTTCTTATACTTAAGTCGGCTTTGTGCCTTTTGTATTTTATTCCGAAGCAATTTCTGTGTTTCATCGTCAATGAGATGGTCCAAGGGATACAGTAAACGTATAGTGAAGCATCAGAATCTAAAACTGGTCTCACAGGAAATGTTCAAAACATAGTCAGTAAGAAGAGTCAGTCTTCTTGTACTTAAGTCGGCACTGTGCCGTTTGCATTTAAATCCGATGCACTTTCTGTGTTTCATCGTCAATAAGAATGTCAGAGGGATACAGTACACCTGAAGTGATGCATCGGAAACCGTAACTAGTGTCACAGGAATGGTTCAAATCATCGACAGTAAGAAGAGTCAGTATTCTTGTACTTAAGTCTGCATTGTGCCTTTTCTATTTAGTTTCGATGCAATTTCTGTGTTCCATCATCAAGAAGAAGGGCAGAGGGATGCAGTAAACCTGAAGTGAATCATCGGAATCTGTAACTAGTGTCACAGAAAAGGTTAAAACGTATACAGTAAGAAGAGTCTGTCGTCTTGTACTTAAGTCGAAATTGTGCCTTTTGTATTTAATTCCGATGCAATTTCTGTGTTTCATCGTCAATAAGAAGGTCAGAGGGATACAGTAAACCTGAAGTGAAGCATCTGAATCTATAACTAGTGTCACAGTAATGGTTCAAAGCATAGACAGTAGGAAGAGTCAGTCTTCTTGTACTGAAGTCGACATTGTGCCTTTTATATTTAATTCCGATGCAATTTCTGTGTTTCATCGTCAATAAGAAGGTCAGAGGGATACAGTAAACCTGAAGTGAAGCATCGGAATCTATAACTAGTGTCACAGGAATGGTTCAAAAAGAGACAGTAGGAAGAGTCAGTCTTCTTGTACTTAAGTCGGCATTGTGCCTTTTCTATTTAATTCCGATGCAAATTCTGTGTTTCGTCGTCAATAAGAAGATCCAAGGGATACAGTAAACCTGAAGTGAAGCATCGGAATTTATAACTAGTTTCACAGTAATGGTTCAAAACATAGACAGTAAGAAGAGTCTGTCTTCTTGTACTTAAGTCGTCATTGTGCCTTTTCTATTTAATTCCGATGCTATTTCTGTGTTTCATCGTCAATAAGAGGGTCAGAGGGTTACAGTAAACCTGAAGTGAAGCATCGGAATCTATAACTAGTGTCACAGGAATGGTTCAAAACATAGACAATAGGAAGGGTCAGTCTTCTTGTACCTAAGTCGGCATTGTGCCTTTCCTATTTAATTCCGATGCAATTTCTGTGTTTCGTCGTCAATAAGAAGGACCAAGGGATGCAGTAAACCTGAAGTGAAGCATCGGAATCTATAACTAGTGTCACAGGAATGGTTCAAAACATAGACAGTAAGAAGAGTCAGTCCTCATGTACTTAAGTCGGCATTGTGCCTTTTGTACTTAATTCCGATGCAATTTCTGTGTTTCATCGACAATAATAAGGTCAGAGGGATACAGTAAACCTGAAGTGAGGCATCGGAATCTATAACTAGTGTCACAGGAATGGTTCAAAACATAGGCAGTAAGAAGAGTCAGTCTTCTTGTACTTAAGTCGGCATTGTGCCTTTTCTTTTTAATTCCGATGCAATTTCTGTGTTACATCATCAATAAGGAGGCCAGAGGGA
The DNA here is from genome assembly GCF_021461385.2 of Schistocerca piceifrons. Classification (NCBI taxonomy): domain Eukaryota; kingdom Metazoa; phylum Arthropoda; class Insecta; order Orthoptera; family Acrididae; genus Schistocerca; species Schistocerca piceifrons. The sequence continues at coordinate 504,448 of NW_025728058.1, forward strand.
TACAGTAAACCTGAAGTGAAGGATCGGAATCTATAACTAGTGTCACAGGAATGGTTCAAAACATAGACAGTAAGAAGGGTCAGTCTTCTTGTACTTAAGTCGGCATTGTGCCTTTCCTATTTAATTCCGATGCAATTTCTGTGTTTCGTCGTGAATAAGAAGGGTCATGGGATGCAGTAAACCTGAAGTGAGGCATCGGAATCCATAACTAGTGACACAGGAATAGTTCAAAAGATAGACAGTAAGAAGAGTCAGTCCTCTGGTACTTAAGTCGGCATTGTGCCTTTTGTATTTAATTCCGATACAATATCTGTGTTTCATCGTCAATAAGAAGGTCAGAGGGATACAGTAAACCTGAAGTGAAGCATCGGAATCTATAACTAGTGTCACAGGAACGGTTCAAAACATAGACAGCGGGAAGAGTCGGTCATCTTGTACTTAAGTTGGCATTGTGCCTTTTCTATTTAATTCCGTTGCAATTTCTGTGTTTCGTCGTCAATAAGAAGGTCCCAGGGATACAGTAAACCTGAAGTGAAGCATCGGAATCTATAACTAGTGTCACGGGAATGGTTCAAAACTTAGAGTCAGATGAGTCAGTCTACTTCTACGTAAGTCGGCATTGTGCCTTTTGTATTTAATTCCGATGCAATTTCTGTGTTTCATCGTCAATATGATGGTCAGAGGGATACAGTAAACCTGAAGTGAAGCATCGGAATCTATAACTAGAGTCACGGGAATGGTTCATAAAATTGAGAGTAGAAAGAGTCAGTCTTTTTATACTTAAGTCGGCACTGTGCCTTTTTTATGTAATTCCGAAGAAATTTCTGTCTTTCATCGTCAATAAGAAGGTCAGAGGGATACAGTAAACCTGAAGTGAAGCATCGGAATCTATAAGTAGTGTCACAGTAATGGTTCAAAACTTAGTCAGTAAGAAGAGTCAGTCTTCTTGTACTTAAGTTGGCATTGTGCCTTTTTATTAAATCCCGATGCAATTTCTGTGTTTCATCGTCAATAAGAAGGTCCAAGGGATACGGTAAACATATAGTGAGGCATCGGAATCTAAAACTGGTCTCACAGGAAATGTTCAAATCATAGTCAGTAAGAAGAGTCAGTCTTCTTGTACTTAAGTCGGCACTGTGCCGTTTGCATTTAATTCCGATGCAATTTCTGTGTTTCATCGTCAACAAGAATGTCAGAGGGATACAGTAAACCTGAAGTGAAGCATCGGAATCTATAACTAGTGTCACAGGAATGGTTCAAAACATAGACAGTAAGAAGAGTCAGTCTTCTTGTACTTAAATTGGATTCGTGCCTTTTGAATTTAATTCCGATACTATTTCTGTGTTTCATCGTCGATAAGGAGGTCCAAGGGATACAGTAAACCTGAAGTGGAGCATCGGAATCTATAACTAGTGTCACAGGAATTTTTCAAAACATAGACAGTTGGAAGAGTCAGTCTTCTTGTACTTAAGTTGGCATTTTGCATTTTCTATTTAATTCCGATGCAATTTCTGTGTTTCGTCGCCAATAAGAAGGTCACAGGGATACAGTAAACATGAAGTGAAGCATGGGAATCTATAACTAGTGTCACAGGAATTGTTCAAAACATAGAGAGTAAGAAGAGTCAGTCTTCTTGTACTTAAGTCGGCATTGTGCCTTTTGTCATTAATTCCGATGCAATTTCTGTGTTTCATCGTCAATAAGAAGGTAAGAGGTATATAGTAAAACTGAAGTGAATCGTCAGAATCTATAACTAGTGTCACAGGAATGGTTCAAAACATAGACAGTAAGAAGAGTCAGTCTACTTGTACTTACGTCGTCATTGTGCCTTTTGTATTTAATCCCGATGCAATTTCTGTGTTTCATCGTCAATTAGAAAGTCCAAGGGATACAGTATGAAACGTCCCATTTTGTACTATTTTGCATGACTGTGCTTAAACTGACACACAATATTTTTAGCGCAACGCAATCTGACTATCAAAGATCCCTGCAAAAGAATGGCCCTGACTAACATTAAACTATACCTCTCACAAGTCACTTACCTCACAAAAATCTTCGCTGCTCAAGCTACTGCTATACAGCGAGCGCCACTACTGCCAGCTAAAAAAAAAGATTCAAACTATGGAAGGCACTTACTACTGATAGGGATAGTTAGCAAATGAAAGATATTAATACAGAACAAACAATGTACTTACCTTGATATCATCACAAGTCTTAATATATGTATATCAGTTCATGACAAATTACAAATCTCCGCCATCTCTCTCCCCACATTCACCACTGCTGGCGGCTCACCTCCAACTGCGCAACGCTACGCGCTGTTCACAGCCAGCTGCCGCTGCCCAACACTACAATGGCGAGTATTACAACAATGCAAAGCAGACACAGACTGCCCACAGCACAGCCAGGGATTTTCATACAGAGGTGGCGTTACCAATGAAAAAACCTAAACAGCCTACTTACATAGCCCCCATGCTCCCCACAAAAATTTTTACAAATAGGATTGGGCAGTGGCCAATACAGAATTGAAAAAAATTTTTCATAATTACAATAACAAAGAAATCAAATGCACACACTTATTGATACAACGTTGGTCAAAAGCTAAAATTTTGCCACAGTCCATAAAGACAGTCCTGATCATTCATTACGGTAAAATATAGTGTTTTTCTCAAAGTCTGAGCAGTAGAAGAAAATGCACACGGAAGTAGTGGATTTCCATGCAGTCTTTTTCTTCCTTATTCGGAGGTGTTTTCTGGCCTTGCTCTTCATATGCATTTACAAATTTCAGTGATTTGTGTCGTCCTGCCTGAGGGCTTGAGATGGCACTTTTTGTGGTACTGTCAAGTCGCTTCTCTGCACAAGCATCAGCATGTGATGGAATATATTCCGAACTAAATTTACACTTGCATACTGGACACATCACTTCATCATTCTCTTCAATTGCTGAATTGCTGTTTGACACACCAGTGCACTGTGCTGCATGGGCTTCAATTTCTGTTACCTCATATGAACCACAACAAATTGGGCATTTGCTGCGCCTTGGTTCTGTACCAGACAGACCATTTGATAGCTTTTCAGTTCTGGAAACATTTTCTCTTAATGGCATTTCTTTAGCACAATCGACTGTTTCTGATATCTTCTCTCTGTTGTCGGAATTATGAAGGTTCATACAAGCTTTCATGAGCTCCAGCGAACGTGGTGAAGCTGCAGCTACTTTTTGAATAACATCTGACTGTGGCCTGGAAATGCTTGCTTTATTGTATATGTTCCTTTTTGCCATAATCCTGTTTTCTTTTCCACTCGTATCAGCAAAGACAGTATCTTTTTCAAATGTTATTATGTGGATAAAACTCAAACCAAATGGAACATGAGTATCAAATGGTTGTGTACAAGTAATTTTTATGATACCCCATTTCTTTTCTCTCACATTTTCACAGAACTTATCTCTTGAAAACATCAGCACAGATGTTTTTCCTGACCCACTTTTAGTCTGTAGTCGATCCATTAAAACTGATGATGGCAGAAGTGTTTCAAATTCTGATGATCCATAATGTGATACAGAAACTGTCACAAACGCTGAACCACAATTTCCTATGTTTATTCCACTTATAACACAAGCTCTTTCCATCATAAACACTGCCTCCATTGACATATATTTTCTTGGAAGATGACACAGCCATTTTCCAAAATTCCCACGGAGCAAATTTGTTACTTGATGCTTTGGATCCTGAAAATTACAGCTGATCACTTTCACTAATTGTACCTGGGATCTTCTGACTGCGTATCAGAAGATTCCAGGTTCGAATCCTGGCAGGGTCGCCATATGAAACGTCCCATTTTGTACTATTTATTCATGACTGTGCTTAAACTCACACACAATATTTTTAGCGCAACGCAATCTGACTATCAAAGATCCCTGCAAAAGAATGGCCCTGACTAACATTAAACTATACCTCTCACAAATCACTTACCTCACAAAAATCTTCGCTGCTCAAGCTACTGCAATACAGCGAGCGCCACTACCGCCAGCTAAAAAAAAAGATTCAAACTATGGAAGGCACTAACTACTGATAGGGATAGTTAGCAAATGAAAGATATTAATAGAGAACAAACAATTGTATTTACCTTAATATCATCACAAGTCTTAATATATATATCAGTTCATGACAAATTACAAATCTCCGCCATCTCTCTCCCCACATTCACCACTGCTGACGGCTCACCTCCAACTGCGCAACGCTACGCGCTGTTCACAGCCAGCTGCCGCTGCCCAACACTACAATGGCGCGTATTACAACAATGCAAAGCAGACACAGACTGCCCACAGCACAGCCAGTGATTTTCATACAGAGGTGGCGTTACCAATCAAAAAACCTAAACAGCCTACTTACAAGTACACCTGAAGTGATGCATCGGAATCCGTAACTAGTGTCACAGGAATGGTTCAAACCATAGACAGTAAGAAGAGTCAGTCTTCTTGTACTTAAGTCTGCATTGTGCCTTTTCTATTTAGTTCCGATGCAATTTCCGTGTTCCATCATCAAGAAGAAGGGCAGAGGGATGCAGTAAACCTGAAGTGAATCATCGGAATCTGTAACTAGTGTCACAGAAAAGGTTAAAACACAGACAGTAAGAAGAGTCTGTCGTCTTGTACTTAAGTCGAAATTGTGCCTTTTGTATTTAATTCCGATGCAATTTCTGTGTTTCATCGTCAATAAGAAGGTCAGAGGGATACAGTAAACCTGAAGTGAAGCATCGGAATCTATAACTAGTGTCACAGGAATGGTTCAAAGCATAGACAGTAGGAAGAGTCAGTCTTCTTGTACTGAAGTCGGCATTGTGCCTTTTCTATTTAATTCCGATGCAATTTCTGTGTTTCATCGTCAATAAGAAGGTCAGAGGGATACAGTAAACCTGAAGTGAAGCATCGGAATCTCTAACTAGTGTCACAGGAATGGTTCAAAAAGAGACAGTAGGAAGAGTCAGTCTTCTTGTACTTAAGTCGGCATTGTGCCTTTTCTATTTAATTCCGATGCAAATTCTGTGTTTCGTCGTCAATAAGAAGATCCAAGGGATACAGTAAACATGAAGTGAAGCATCGGAATCTATAACTAGTGTCACAGGAATGGTTCAAAACATAGACAGTAAGAAGAGTCAGTCCTCATGTACTTAAGTCAGCATTGTGCCTTTTGTATTTAATTCCGATGCAATTTCTGTGTTTCATCGACAACAATAAGGTCAGAGGGATACAGTAAACCTGAAGTGAGGCATCGGAATCTATAACTAGTGTCACAGGAATGGTTCAAAGCATAGACAGTAAGAAGAGTCAGTCTTCTTGTACTTAAGTCGGCATTGTGCTTTTCCTTTTTAATTCCGATGCAATTTCTGTGTTACATCGTCAATAAGAAGGCCAGAGGGATACAGTAAACCTGAAGTGAAGCATCGGAATCTATAACTAGTGTCACAGGAATGGTTCAAAACATAGACAGTAAGAAGAGTCAGTCTTCTTGTACTTAAGTCGGCATTGTGCCTTTCCTATTTAATTCCGACGCAATTTCTGTGTTTCGTCGTCAATAAGAAGGGTCATGGGATGCAGTAAACCTGAAGTGAGGCATCGGAATCCATAACTAGTGACACAGGAATGGTTCAAAACATAGACAGTAAGATGAGTCAGTCTACTTCTACGTAAGTCGGCATTGTGCCTTTTGTATTTAATTCCGATGCAATTTCTGTGTTTCATCGTCAATATGAAAGTCAGAGGGATACAGTAAACCTGAAGTGAAGCATCGGAATCTATAACTAGAGTCACGGGAATGGTTCAAAACATAGAGAGTAGGAAGAGTCAGTCTTCTTATACTTAAGTCGGCACTGTGCTTTTTTATGTAATTCCGAAGAAATTTCTGTGTTTCATCGTCAATAAGAAGGTCAGAGGGATACAGTAAACCTGAAGTGAAGCATCGGAATCTATAACTGGTGTCACAGGAATGGTTCAAATCATACACAGCAAGAAGAGTCAGTCTTCTTGTACTTAAGTCGGCATTGTGAATTTTGTATTTAATTCCGATGCAATTACTGTGTTTCATCGACAATAGGAATGTCAGAGGGATACAGTAAACCTGAAGTGAAGGAACGGAATCTATAACTAGTGTCACAGGAACGGTTCAAAACATAGACACTAGGAAGAGTCAGTCTTCTTGTACTTATGTCGGCATTGTGCCTTTTCTTTTTGATTCCGATGCAATTTCTGTGTTTCATCGTCAATAAGAAGGTCCAAAGGACACAGTAAACCTGAAGTGAAGCTTCGGAATCAATAACTAGTATCACACGTATGGTTCAAGACATAGACAGTCTGAAGAGTCGGACTTCTTTTACTTAAGTCGACACTGTGCCTTTTGTATTTAATTCCGATGCAATGTCTGTGTTTCATCGTCAGTAAGAGTGTCAGAGGGATACAGTAAACCGGAAGTGATGCATCGGAATCTATAACTAGTGTCACAGGAATTTTTCAAAACATAGACAGTTGGATGAGTCAGTCTTCCTGTACTTAAGTCGGCATTGTGCCTTTTCTATTTAATGCCGATGCAATTTCTGTGTTTCGCGGTCAATAAGAAGGTCCAAGGGATACAGTAAGCCTGAAGTGAAGCATCGGAATCTAAAACCGGTCTCACAGGAAAGGTTCAAAACATAGTGAGTAAGAAGAGCCAGTCATCTTGTATTTGAGTCGGCATTGTGCCTTTTGTATTTAATTCCGATGCAATTTCTGTGTTTCATCGTCAATAAGAAGTCAGAGGGATACAGTAAACCTGAAGTGAAGCATCGGTATCTATAACTAGTGTCACAGGAATGGTTAAAACTTAGACAGTAGGAAGAGTCAGTCTTCTTGTACTTAAGTCCGCATTGTGCCTTTTGTACTTAATCCCGATGCCATTTCTGTGTTTCGTCGTCAATAAGAAGGTCCAAGGGATACAGTAAACCTGAAGTGAAGCATCGGAATCTATAACTAGTGTCACAGGAATGGGTCAAAACATAGAGAGTAAGAAGAGTCAGTCTTTTTGTACTTAAGTCGGCATTGTGCCTTTTGTATTTAATTCCTATGCTATTTCTGTGTTTCATCGTCGATAAGAAGGTCCAAGGGATACAGTAAACCTGAAGTGAAGCATCGGAATCTATAACTAGTGTCACAGGAATTGCTCAAAACATAGACAGTAAGAAGAGTCAGTCTTCTTGTACTTAAGTCGGCATTGTGCCTTTCCTATTTAATTCCGATGCAATTTCTGTGTTTCGTCGTCAATAAGAAGGGTCATGGGATGCAGTAAACCTGAAGTGAGGCATCGGAATCCATAACTAGTGACACAGGAATGGTTCAAAACATAGACAGTAAGAAGAGTCAGTCCTCTGGTACTTATGTCGGCATTGTGCCTTTTGTATTTAATTCCGATACAATATCTGTGTTTCATCGTCAATAAGAAGGTCAGAGGGATACAGTAAACCTGAAGTGAAGCATCGGAATCTATAACTAGTGTCACAGGAACGGTTCAAAACATAGCGGGAAGAGTCGGTCATCTTGTACTTAAGTTAGCATTGTGCCTTTTCTATTTAATTCCGATGCAATTTCTGTGTTTCGTCGTCAATAAGAAGATCCCAGGGATACAGTAAACCTGGAGTGAAGCATCGGAATCTATAACTAGTGTCACAGGAATGGTTCAAAACTTAGACAGTAAGATGAGTCAGTCTACTTCTACGTAAGTCGGCATTGTGCCTTTTGTATTTAATTCCGATGCAACTTCTGTGTTTCATCGTCAATAAGAAGGTCCAAGGGATACAGCACACCTGAAGTGAAGAATCGGAATCTACAACTAGTGTCACAGGAATGGTTCAAATCATAGACAGTGAGAAGAGTCAGTCTTCTTGTACTTATGATGGCATTGTGCCTTTTTATTAAATCCCGATGCAATTTCTGTGTTTCATCGTCAATAAGAAGGTCCAAGGGATACGGTAAACATATAGTGAGGCATCGGAATCTAAAACTGGTCTCACAGGAAATGTTCAAATCATAGTCAGTAAGAAGAGTCAGTCTTCTTATACTTAAGTCGGCTTTGTGTCTTTTGTATTTAATTCCTATGCAATTTCTGTGTTTCATCGTCAATAACAAGGTCCAAGGGATACAGTAAATCTGAAGTGAAGCATCGTAATCTATAACTAGTGTCACAGGAATGGTTCAAAACATAGACAGTAAGAAGAGTCAGTCTTCTTGTACTTAAGTCGGCCTTGTGCCTTTTGTATTTAATTCCGATGCAATTTCTGTGTTTCATCGTCAATAGGAAGGTACAAGGGATACAGTACACTTATAGTGAAGCATCGGAATCTAAAACTGGTCTCACAGGAAATGTTCAAATCATAGTCAGTAAGAAGAGTCAGGCTTCTTATACTTAAGTCGGCATTGTGAATTTTGTATTTAATTCCGATGCAATTTCTATGTTTCTTCGTCGATAAGGAGGTCAGAGAGATACAGTAAATCTGAAGTGAAGCATCGGAATCTATAACTAGTGTCACAGGAATGGTTCAAAACATACACAGCAAGAAGAGTCAGTCTTCTTGTACTTAAGTCGGCATTGTGAATTTTGTATTTAATTCCGATGCAATTTCTATGTTTCATTGTCAATACGAAAGTCCAAGGGATACACTAAACCTGAAGTGATGCATCGGAATCTATAACTAGTGTCACATGAATGGTTCAAAGCATAGACAGTCGGAAGAGTTAGTCTTCTTGTACTTAAGTCGGCATTGTGGCTTTTGTATTAAATTCCGATGCAATTTCTGTGTTTCATCGTCAATAACAAGGTCCAAGGGATACAGTAAATCTGAAGTGAAGCATCGTAATCTATTACTAGTGTCACAGGAATGGTTCAAAACATAGACAGTAAGAAGAGTCAGTCTTCTTGTACTTAAGTCGGCCTTGTGCCTTTTGTATTTAATTCCGATGCAATATCTGTGTTTCATCGTCAATAGGAAGGTACAAGGGATACAGTACACTTATAGTGAAGCATCGGAATCTAAAACTGGTCTCACAGGAAATGTTCAAATCATAGTCAGTAAGAAGAGTCAGGCTTCTTATACTTAAGTCGGCATTGTGCATATTGAATTTAAGTCCGATGCAATTTCTGTGTATCATCTTCAATAAGAATGTCAGAGGGATACAGTAAACCTGAAGTGAAGCATCTCAATCCATAACTAGTGTCACAGGAATGGTTCTAAACATAGACCGTAAGAAGAGTCAGTCATCTTGTACTTAAGTCGGCATTGTGCCTTTTGTATTTAATTCCGATGCTATTTCTGTGTTTCATCGTCGAAAAGAAGGACCAAGTTATACAGTAAATCTGAAGTAAAGCATTGTAATCTATAACTAGTGTCACAGGAATGGTTCAAAACATAGACAGTAAGAAGAGTCTGTCTTCTTGTACTGAAGTCGGCCTTGTGCCTTTTGTATTAAATTCCGATGCAATTTCTGTGTTTCATCGTCAATAGGAAGGTACAAGGGATACAGTACACGTATAGTGAACCATCGGAATCTAAAACTGGTCTCACAGGAAATGTTCATGTCATAGTCAGTAAGAAGAGTCAGACTTCTTATACTTAAGTCGGCATTGTGCATTTTGTATTTAAGTCCGATGCAATTTCTGTGTTTCATCGTCAATAACAAGGCCCAAGCGATACAGTAAACCTGAAGTGAAACATCGGAATCTATAACAAGTGTTATAGAAATGGTCCAAAACATAGACAGTAAGAAGAGTCAGTCTTCTTGTACATAAGTCGGCATTGTGCCTTTTGCATTTAATTATGAGGCAATTTCTGTGTTTCATCGTCGATAAGAACGTCCAAGGGATACAGGAAACCTGAACTGAGCATCGAAATCTATAACTAGTGCCACAGGAATGGTTCAAAACATAGACAATAAGAAGAGTCAGTCTTCTTGTACTTAAGTCGGCATTGTGCCTTTTGTATTTAATTCCGATGCAATTACTGTGTTTCATCGTCAATATGAAGGTCAGAGGGATACAGTAAATTTGAAGTGAAGCATCGGAATCTGTAACTATTGTTACAGGAATTTATCAAAACATAGACTGTAAGAAGAGTCAGTCTTCTTGTACTTAATACGGCATTGTGCCTTTTCTATATAATTCCGATGCAATTTCTGTGTTTCATCGACAATAGGAATGTCAGAGGGATACAGTAAACCTGAAGTGAAGCATCGGAATCTATAACTAGTGTCACAGGAACGGTTCAAAACATAGACACTAGGAAGAGTCAGTCTTCTTGTACTTATGTCGGCATTGTGCCTTTTCTTTTTGATTCCGATGCAATTTCTGTGTTTCATCGTCAATAAGAAGGTCCAAAGGACACAGTAAACCTGAAGTGAAGCTTCGGAATCTATAACTAGTATCACACGTATGTTTCAAAACATAGACAGTAAGAGGAGTCGGACTTCTTTTACTTAAGTCGACACTGTGACTTTTGTATTCAATTCCGATGCAATTTCTGTGTTTCATCGTCAGTAAGAGTGTCAGAGGGATACAGTAAACCGGAAGTGATGCATCGGAATCTATAACTAGTGTCACAGGAATTTTTCAAAACATAGACAGTTGGATGAGTCAGTCTTCCTGTACTTAAGTCGGCATTGTGCCTTTTCTATTTAATGCCGATGCAATTTCTGTGTTTCGCGGTCAATAAGAAGGTCCAAGGGATACAGTAAGCCTGAAGTGAAGCATCGGAATCTAAAACCGGTCTCACAGGAAAGGTACAAAACATAGTGAGTAAGAAGAGCCAGTCATCTTGTATTTGAGTCGGCATTGTGCCTTTCGTATTTAATTCCGATGCAATTTCTGTGTTTCATCGTCAATAAGAAGTCAGAGGGATACAGTAAACCTGAAGTGAAGCATCGGTATCTATAACTAGTGTCACAGGAATGGTTAAAACTTAGACAGTAGGGAGAGTCAGTCTTCTTGTACTTAAGTCCGCATTGTGCCTTTTGTATTTAATCCCGATGCAATTTCTGTGTTTCGTCGTCAATAGGAAGGTCCAAGGGATACAGTAAACCTGAAGTGAAGCATCGGAATCTATAACTAGTGTCACAGGAATGGGTCAAAACATAGAGAGTAAGAAGAGTCAGTCTTCTTGTACTTAAGTCGGCATTGTGCCTTTTGTATTTAATGCCGATGCTATTTCTGTGTTTCATCGTCGATAAGAAGGTCCAAAGGATACAGTAAACCTGAAGTGAAGCATCGGAATCTATAACTAGTGTCACAGGAATTGCTCAAAACATAGACAGTAAGAAGAGTCAGTCTTCCTGTTCTTAAGTCGGTATTGTGCCTTTTGTATTGAATTCCGATGCAAATTCTGTGTTTCGTCGTCAATACGAAGGTCCAAGGGATACAGCAAACGTGAAGTGAAGCATTGGAATCTATATCTTGTGTCACAGGAATGGTTGAAAACATAGACACGGAAGACTCAGTCTTCTTGTGCTTAAGTCGGCATTGTGAAATTGTATTTAATTCCGATGCAATTTCTGTGTTTCGTCGTCAATATGAAGGTCCAAAGGATACAGTAAACCTGAAGTGAAGCATCGGAATTCATAACTAGTGTCACAGAAAAGTTCAAAACCTAGACAGTAAGAAGAGTCAGTCTTCTTGTACTTAAGACGGCATTGTGCCTTTTCTATTTAATTCCGATGCAATTTCTATGTTTCGTCGAAAATAAGAAGGTCAGAGGGATACAGTAAACGTGAAGTGAAGCATCGGAATTTATAACTAGATTCTCAGGAATGGTTCAAAACATAGACAGTAGGAAGAGCCAGTCTTCTTGTACTTAGGTCGGCATTGTGCCTTTTCTATTTAATTCCCATGCAATTTCTATGTTTCGTCGAAAATTAGAAGTTCAGAGGGATACAGTAAACCTGAAGTTAAGCATCGGAATCTATAACTAGTGTCACAGGAAAGGTACAAAACATACACAGCAAGAAGAGTCATTCTTCTTGTACTTAAGTCGGCATTGGGCCTCTTGTATTTAATTCCGATGCGATTTCTGTGTTTTATCGTCAATACGAAGGTCCAAGGGATACAGTAAACCTGAAGTGATGCATCGGAATCTGTAACTAGTGTCACAGGAATGGTTTAAAACATAGACAGTCGGAAGAGTCAGTTTTCTTGTACTTAAGTCGGCATTGTGCCTTTTGTATTGAATTCCGATGCAATTTCTGTGTTTCCTCGTCAATAACAAGGTCCAAGGGATACAGTAAACCTGAAGTGAAGCATCGGAATCTATAACTAGTGTCACAGGAATGGTTCAAAACATGGACCGTAAGAAGAGTCAGTCTTCTTGTACTTATGTCGGCCTTGTGCCTTTTGTATTTATTTCCGATGCAATATCTGTGATTCATCGTCAATAAGAAGGTCCAAGGGATACAGTAAACATATAGTGAATCATCGGAATCTAAAACTGGTCTCACAGGAAATGTTCAAATCATAGTAAGTGAGAAGAGTCTGTCTTCTTATACTTAAGTCGACATTGTGCCTTTTTACTTAATTCTGAAGCAATTTCTGTGTTACATCGTCAATAAGAAGGTCCAAAGGATACAGTAAATCTGAAGTGAAGCATCGGAATCTATAACTAGTGTCACAGGAATGTTTCAAAGCATAGACAGTTGGATGAGTCAATCTTCTTGTACTTAAGTCGGCGTTGTGCCTTTTCTATTTAATTCCGATGCAATTTCTGTGTTTCGTCGTCATTAAGAAGGTCCTAGGGATACAGTAAACCTGAAGTGAAGCATCGGAATCTAAAACCGGTTTCACAGGAAAGGTTCAAAACATAGAGAGTAAGAAGAGCCAGCCATCTTGTATATGAGTCGGCATTGTGCCTTTTGTATTTAATTCCGATCAAATTCTGTGTTTCATCGTCAATACGAAGGTCAGAGGGATACAGCAAAACTGAAGTGAAGCATCGGAATCTATAACTAGTGTCACAGGAATGGTTAAAACATAGACAGTCGGAAGAGACAGTCTTCTTGTACTTAAATCGGCATTGTGCCTTTTGTATTTAATTCCGATGCAATTTCTGTGTTTCATCGTTAATAAGAAGGTCCAAGGGTTACAGTAAACATATAGTGAAGCAACGGAATCTAAAACTGTTCTCACAGGAAATGTTCACAACATATTCAGTAAGAAGAGTCAGTCTTCTCGTACTTAAGTCGGCATTGTGCCTTTTGTATTTAATTCCGATGCTATTTCTTTGTTTCATCGTCGATAAGAAGGTCCAAGGGATACAGTAAACCTGAAGTGAAGCATCGGAATTCATAACTAGTGTCACAGAAAGATTCAAAACATAGACAGTAAGAAGAGTCAGTCTTCTTGTACTTAAGTCGGCATTGTGCCTTTTCTATTTAATTCCGATGCAATTTCCATGTTTCGTCGAAAATAAGAAGGTCAGAGGGATACAGTAAACGTGAAGTGAAGCATCGGAATCTATAACTAGATTCTCAGGAATGGTTCAAAACATAGACAGTAGGAAGAGCCAGTCTTCTTGTACTTAAGTCGGCATTGTGCCCTTTCTATTTAATTCCGATGCAATTTCTATGTTTCGTCGAAAATAAGAAGTTCAGAGGGATACAGTAAACCTGAAGTTAAGCATCGGAATCTATAACTAGTGTCACAGGAAAGGTTCAAAACATACACAGCAAGAAGAGTCATTCTTCTTGTACTTAAGTCGGCATTGGGCCTTTTGTATTTAATTCCGATGCGATTTCTGTGTTTCATCGTCAATACGAAGGTCCAAGGGATACAGTAAACCTGAAGTGATGCATCGGAATCTATAACTAGATTCTCAGGAATGGTTCAAAACATAGACAGTAGGAAGAGCCAGTCTTCTTGGACTTAAGTCGGCATTGTGCCTTTTCTATTTAATTCCGATGCAATTTCTATGTTTCGTCGAAAATAAGAAGGTCAGAGGGATACAGTAAACGTGAAGTGAAGCATCGGAATCTATAACTAGATTCTCAGGAATGGTACAAAACATAGACAGTAGGAAGAGCCAGTCTTCTTGTACTTAAGTCGGCATTGTGCCTTTTGTACTGAATTCCGATGCAATTTCTGTGTTTCGCGGTCAATAACAAGGTCCAAGGGATACAGTAAACCGGAAGTGAAGCATCGGAATCTATAACTAGTGTCACAGGAATGGTTCAAAACATGGACCGTAAGAAGAGTCAGTCTTCTTGTACTTATGTCGGCCTTGTGCCTTTTGTATTTATTTCCGATGCAATGTCTGTAATTTATCGTCAATACGAAGGTCCAAGGGATACAGTAAACATATAGTGAATCATCGGAATCTAAAACTGGTCTCACAGGAAATGTTCAAAACAAAGTAAGAAGAGTCAGTCTTCTTATACTTAAGTCGACATTGTGCCTTTTTACTTAATTCCGATGCAATTTCTGTGTTTCATCGTCAATAAGAAGGTCCAAAGGATGCTGTAAATCTGAAGTGAAGCATCGCAACCTATAACTAGTGTCACAGGAATGTTTCAAAGCATAGACAGTTGGATGAGTCAGTCTTCTTGTACTTAAGTCGGCGTTGTGCCTTTTCTATTTAATTCCGATGCAATTTCTGTGTTTCGTCGTCGTTAAGAAGGTCCAAGGGATACAGTAAACCTGAAGTGAAGCATCGGAAACTAAAACCGGTCTCACTGTAAAGGTTCAAAACATAGAGAGTAAGAAGAGCCAGTCATCTTGTATTTGAGTCGGGATTGTGCCTTTTGTATTTAATCCGATGCAATTTCTGTGTTTCATCGTCAATAAGAACTTCAGAGAGATACAGTAAACTTGAAATGAAGCATCGGAATCTATAACTAGTGTCACAGGAATGGTTAAAACATAGACAGTAGGAAGAGTCAGTCTTCTTGTACTTAAGTCGGCGTTGTGCCTTTTGTATTTAATCCCGATGCAATTTCTGTGTTTCATCGTCAATAAGAGGGTCCAAGGGATACAGTAATCATATAGTGAAGCATCGGAATCTAAAACTGGTCTCACAGGAAATGTTCAAATCGTAGTCAGTAAGAAGAGTCAGTCTTCTTATACTTAAGTCGGCATTGTGCCTTTTCTACTTAATTCCGTTGCAATTTCTGTGTTTCGTCGTCAATAAGAAGGTCCACGGGATACAGTAAACCTGAAGTGAAGCATCGGAATCTAAAACCGGTTTCACAGGAATGGTTCAAATCATAGAGAGTAAGAAGAGCCAGCCATCTTGTATATGAGTCGGCATTGAGCCTTTTGTATTTAATTCCGCTCAAATTCTGTGTTCCATCGTCAATAAGAAATTCAGACGGATACAGCAAACCTGAAGTGAAGCATCGGAATCTATAACAAGTGTCACAGGAATGGTTAAAACATAGACAGTAGGAAGAGTCAGTCTTCTTGTACTTAAATCGGCATTGTGCCTTTTGTATTTAATTCCGATGCAATTTCTGTGTTTCATCGTTAATAAGAAGGTCCAAGGGTTACAGTAAACATATAGTGAAGCATCGGAATCTAAAACTGGTCTCACAGGAAATTTTCACAACATAGTCAGTAGGAAGAGTCAGTCTTCTCGTACTGAAGTCAGCATTGTGCCTTTTGTATTTAATTCCGATGCAATTTCTGTGTTTCATCGTCGATAAGAAGGTCCAAGGGATACAGGAAACCTGAAGTGAAGCATCGGAATCTATAACTAGTGTCACAGGAATGGTTCAAAACATAGACAGTAAGAAGAGTCAGTCTTCTTGTACTTAAGTCGGAATTGTGCCTTTTCTATTTAATTCCGATGCAATTACTGTGTTTCATCGTCAATAAGAAGGTCAGAGGGATACAGTAAATTTGAAGTGGAGCATCGGAATCTATAACTATTGTTACAGGAATTTTTCAAAACATAGACTGTAGGAAGAGTCAGTCTTCTTGTGCTTAATACGGCATTGTGCATTTTCTATTTATTTCCGATGCAATTTCTGTGTTTCATCGACAATAAGAATGTCAGAGGGATACAGTAAACCTGGAGTGAAGCATCGGAATCAATAACTAGTGTCACAGGAACGGTTCAAACATAGACACTAGGAAGTGTCAGTCTTCTTGTGCTTAAGTCGGCATTGTGCCTTATCCATTTCATTCCGATGCAATTTCTGTGTGTCATCGTCAATAAGAAGGTCCAAGGGATACAGTAAACCTGAAGTGAAGCATCGGAATCTATAACTAATGTCACAGGAATGGTTCAAACATGGACCATAAGAAGAGTCAGTCTTCGTGTACTTATGTCGGCCTTGTGTCTTTTGTATTTAATTCCGATGCAATTTCTGTAATTCAACGTCGATAAGAAGGTCCAAGGGATACAGTAAACATATAGTGAAGCATCGGAATCTAAAACTGGTCCCACAGGAAATATTCAAATCATAGTCAGTAAGAAGAGTCAGTCTTCTTATACTTAAGTCGACATTGTGCCTTTTCTACTAAATTCCGATGCAATTTCTGTGTTTCGTTGTCAATGAGAAGGTCCATGGGATACAGTAAACCTGAAGTGAAGCATCGGAATCTAAAACCGGTCTCACAGGAAAGGTTCAAAACATAGAGAGTAAGAAGAGCCAGTCATCTTGTACTTAAGTAGGCATTACGCTTTTTCTATTTAATTCCGATGCAACTTCTGTGTTTCATCGTCAATAAGAAGGTCCAATGGATACAGCAAATCTGAAATGAAGCATCGGAATCTATAACTAGTGTCACAGGAATGGTTCAAAACATAGACAGTAAGAAGAGTCAGTCTTCTTGTACTTAAGTCGGAATTGTGCCTTTTGTATCTAATTCCGATGCAATTACTGTGTTTCATCGTCAATAAGAAGGTCAGAGGGATACAGTAAATTTGAAGTGGAGCATCGGAATCTATAACTATTGTTACAGGAATGGTTCTAAACATAGACAGTAAGAAGAGTCAGTCTTCTTGTACTTAAGTCGGAATTGTGCCTTTTGTATTTAATTGCGATGCAATTTCTGTGTTTCGTCGTCGATAAGATGGTCCAAGGGATACAGTAAACCTAAAGTGAAGCATCGGAATCTATAACTAGTGTCACAGGAATTGCTCAAAACATAAACAGTAAGAAAAGTCAGTCTGCTTGCACTTAAGTCGGCATTGTGCCGTTTGTATTTAATTCCGATGCAATTTCTGTGTTTCATCGTCAATAAGAGTGTCAGAGGGATACAGTAAACCTGAAGTGAAGGATCGGAATCTATAAGTAGCATCACAGGAATGGTTCAAAACATAGACAGTTGGAAGAGTCAGTCTTCTTGTACTTAAGTCGGCATTATGCCTTTTCTATTTAATTCCGATGCAATTTCTGTGTTTCGTCGTCATTAAGAAGGTCCAAGGGATACAGTAAACCAGAAGTGAAGCATCGGAATCTATATCTAGTGTCACAGGAATGGTTGAAAACATAGACGCGGAAGAGTCAGTCTTCTTGTACTTACGTCGGCATTGTGCTTTTTGTATTTAATTCCGATGCAATTTCTGTGTTTCGTCGTCAATAAGAAGGTTCAAGGGATACAGTAAACCTGAAGTGAAGCATCGGAATCTATAACTAGTGTCACAGGAATGGTTCAAAGCATACACAGCAACAAGAGTCAATCTTCTAGTACTTATGTCGGCCTTGTGCCTTTTGGATTTAATTCCGATGCAATTTCTGTGTTTCATCGTCAATAAGAAGGTCCAAGGGATACAGTAAACATATAGTGAAGCATCGGAATCTATAACTGGTCTCACAGGAAATGTTCAAATAATAGTCAGCAAGAAGAGTCAGTCTTCTTATACTTAAGTCGGCATTGTGCCTTTTCTACTTAATTCCGATGCAATTTCTGTGTTTCGTCGTCAATAAGAAGGTCCACGGGATACAGTAAACATGATGTGAAGCATCGGAATCTAAAGCCGGTCTCACAGGAAAGGTTCAAAACATAGGGAGTAAGAAGAGCCAGTCATCTTGTATTTGAGTCGGCCTTGTGCCTTTTGTATTTAATTCCGATGCAATTTCTGTGTTTCATCGTCAATAAGAAGGTCAGAGGGATACAGTAAACCTGAAGTGAAGGATCGGAATCTATAACTAGTGGCACGAGAATGGTTCAGAACATAGACAATAGGAAGAGTCAGTCTTCTTGTACTTAAGTCGGCATTGTGCCTTTTGTATTTAATTCCGATGCAATTTCTGTGTTTCATCGTCAATAAGAAGGTCCAACAGATACAGAAAACCTGAAGTGAAGCATCGGAAACTATAACTAGTGTCACAGGAATGGTTCAAAGCATAGACAGTAAGAAGAGGCAGTCTTCTTGTACTTAAGTCGGCATTGTGCCTTTCCTATTTATTTCCGATGGAATTTCTGTGTTTCGTCGTCAATAAGAAGGTCCCAGGGATACAGTAAACCTGAAGCCAAGCATCGGAATCTATAACTAGTCTCACAGGAATGGTTCAAAACTTAGACACTAAGATGAGTCAGTCTTCTTGTACGTAAGTCGGCATTGTGCCTTTTGTATTTAATTCCGATGCAATTTCTGTGTTTCATCGTCAATATGAAGGTGAGAGGGATACTGTAAACCTGAAGTGAAGCATCGGAATCTATAACTAGAGTCACGGGAATGGTTCAAAACATAGAGAGTGGGAAGAGTCAGTCTTGTTATACTTAAGTCGGCGCTGTGCCTTTTTTATGTAATTCCGAAGAAATTTCTGTGTTTCATCGTCAATAAGAAGGTCAGAGGGATATAGTAAACCTGAAGTGAAGCATCGGAATCTATAAGTAGTGTCACAGTAATGGTTCAAAGCTTAGACAGTAAGAAGAGTCAGTCTTCTTGTACTTAAGTTGGCATTGTGCCTTTTTATTAAATCCCGATGCAATTTCTAGGTTTCATCGTCAATATGAAGGTCCAAGGGATACAGTAAACCTGAAGTGAAGCATCGGAATCTATAACTAGTGTCACAGGAACTGCTCAAAACATAAACAGTAAGAAAAGAGTCTGCTTCCACTTAAGTCGGCATTGTGCCGTTTGTATTTAATTCCGATGCAATTTCGTGTGTTTCATCGTCAATAAGAGTGTCAGAGGGATACAGTAAACCTGAAGTGAAGGATCGGAATCTATAAGTAGCATCACAGGAATGGTTCAAAACATAGACAGTTGGAAGAGTCAGTCTTCTTGTACTTAAGTCGGCATTATGCCTTTTCTATTTAATTCCGATGCAATTTCTGTGTTTCGTCGTCAATAAGAAGGTCCAAGGGATACAGTAAACCAGAAGTGAAGCATCGGAATCTATATCTAGTGTCACAGGAATGGTTGAAAACATAGACACGGAAGAGTCAGTCTTCTTGTACTTAAGTCGGCATTGTGCTTTTTGTATTTAATTCCGATGCAATTTCTGTGTTTCGTCGTCAATAAGAAGGTTCAAGGGATACAGTAAACCTGAAGTGAAGCATCGGAATCTATAACTAGTGTCACAGGAATGGTTCAAAGCATACACAGCAACAAGAGTCAATCTTCTAGTACTTATGTCGGCCTTGTGCCTTTTGGATTTAATTCCGATGCAATTTCTGTGTTTCATCGTCAATAAGAAGGTCCAAGGGATACAGTAAACATATAGTGAAGCATCGGAATCTATAACTGGTCTCACAGGAAATGTTCAAATAATAGTCAGCAAGAAGAGTCAGTCTTCTTATACTTAAGTCGGCATTGTGCCTTTTCTACTTAATTCCGATGCAATTTCTGTGTTTCGTCGTCAATAAGAAGGTCCACGGGATACAGTAAACATGATGTGAAGCATCGGAATCTAAAGCCGGTCTCACAGGAAAGGTTCCAAACATAGGGAGTAAGAAGAGCCAGTCATCTTGTATTTGAGTCGGCCTTGTGCCTTTTGTATTTAATTCCGATGCAATTTCTGTGTTTCATCGTCAATAAGAAGGTCAGAGGGATACAGTAAACCTGAAGTGAAGCATCGGAATCTATAACTAGTGGCACGAGAATGGTTCAGAACATAGACAATAGGAAGAGTCAGTCTTCTTGTACTTAAGTCGGCATTGTGCCTTTTGTATTTAATTCCGATGCAATTTCTGTGTTTCATCGTCAATAAGAAGGTCCAACAGATACAGAAAACCTGAAGTGAAGCATCGGAAAATATAACTAGTGTCACAGGAATGGTTCAAAGCATAGACAGTAACAAGAGGCAGTCTTCTTGTACTTAAGTCGGCATTGTGCCTTTCCTATTTATTTCCGATGGAATTTCTGTGTTTCGTCGTCAATAAGAAGGGTCATGGGATGCAGTAAACCTGAAGTGAGGCATCGGAATCCATAACTAGTGTCACAGGAATGGTTCAAAACATAGAAAGTAAGAAGAGTCAGTCCTCTTGTACTTAAGTCGGCATTGTGCCTTTTGTATTTAATTCCGATGCAATATCTGTGTTTCATCGTCAATAAGAAGGTCAGAGGGATACAGTAAACCTGAAGTGAAGCATCGGAATCTATAACTAGTGTCACAGGAACGGTTCAAAACATAGACAGCGGGAAGAGTCGGTCATCTTGTACTTAAGTTAGCATTGTGCCTTTTCTATTTAATTCCGATGCAATTTCTGTGTTTCGTCGTCAATAAGAAGGTCCCAGGGATACAGTAAACCTGAAGCCAAGCATCGGAATCTATAACTAGTCTCACAGGAATGGTTCAAAACTTAGACACTAAGATGAGTCAGTCTTCTTGTACGTAAGTCGGCATTGTGCCTTTTGTATTTAATTCCGATGCAATTTCTGTGTTTCATCGTCAATATGAAGGTGAGAGGGATACTGTAAACCTGAAGTGAAGCATCGGAATCTATAACTAGAGTCACGGGAATGGTTCAAAACATAGAGAGTGGGAAGAGTCAGTCTTGTTATACTTAAGTCGGCGCTGTGCCTTTTTTATGTAATTCCGAAGAAATTTCTGTGTTTCATCGTCCATAAGAAGGTCATAGGGATATAGTAAACCTGAAGTGAAGCATCGGAATCTATAAGTAGTGTCACAGTAATGGTTCAAAGCTTAGACAGTAAGAAGAGTCAGTCTTCTTGTACTTAAGTTGGCATTGTGCCTTTTTATTAAATCCCGATGCAATTTCTAGGTTTCATCGTCAATATGAAGGTCCAAGTGATACAGTAAACCTGAAGTGAAGCATCGGAATCTATAACTAGTGTCACAGGAATTGCTCAAAACATAAACAGTAAGATAAGAGTCTGCTTCCACTTAAGTCGGCATTGTGCCGTTTGTATTTAATTCCGATGCAATTTCGTGTGTTTCATCGTCAATAAGAGTGTCAGAGGGATACAGTAAACCTGAAGTGAAGGATCGGAATCTATAAGTAGCATCACAGGAATGGTTCAAAGCATAGACAGTTGGAAGAGTCAGTCTTCTTGTACTTAAGTCGGCATTATGCCTTTTCTATTTAATTCCGATGCAATTTCTGTGTTTCGTCGTCAATAAGAAGGTCCAAGGGATACAGTAAACCAGAAGTGATGCATCGGAATCTATATCTAGTGTCACAGGAATGGTTGAAAACATAGACACGGAAGAGTCAGTCTTCTTGTACTTAAGTCGGCATTGTACCTTTTGTATTTAATTCCGATGCAATTTCTGTGTTTCATCGTCAATAAGAAGGTCAGAGGGATACAGTAAACCTGAAGTGAAGCATCGGAATCTATAACTAGTGTAACAAGAATGGTTCAAAACATAGACAATAGGAACAGTCAGTCTTCTTGTACTTAAGTCGGCAATGTGCCTTTTGTATTTAATTCCGATGCAATTTCTGTGTTTCATCGTCAATAAGAAGGTGCAACAGATACAGTAAACCTGAAGTGAAGCATCGGAAACTATAACTAGTGTCACCGGAATGGTTCAAACCATAGACAGTAAGAAAAGTCAGTCTTATTGTACTTAAGTCGGCATTGTGCTTTTCTATTTAATTCCGGTGCCAATTCTGTGTTTCGTCGTCAATAAGAAGGTCCAAGGGATACAGTAAACCTGTAGTAAAGCATCGGAATCTATAACTAGTGTCACAGGAATGGTTCAAATCATAGACAGTAAGAAGAGTCAGTCTTCTTGTACTTAAGTCGGCATTGTGCCTTTTCTTTTTAATTCCGATGCAATTTCTGTGTTACATCGTCAATAAGAAGGCCAGAGGGATACAGTAAACCTGAAGTGAAGCATCGGAATCTATAACTAGTGTCACAGGAATGGTTCAAAGCATAGACAGTAAGAAGAGTCAGTCTTCTTGTACTTAAGTCGGCATTGTGCCTTTTGTATTTGATTCCGATGCAATATCTGTGTTTCATCGTCAATAAGAAGGTCAGAGGGATACAGTAAACCTGAAGTGAAGCATCGGAATCTATAACTAGTGTCACAGGAACGGTTCAAAACATAGACGGCGGGAAGAGTCGGTCATGTTGTACTTAAGTTAGCGTTGTGCCTTTTCTATTTAATTCCGATGCAATTTCTGTGTTTCGTCGTCAATAAGAAGGTCCCAGGGATACAGTAAACCTGAAGTCAAGCATCGGAATCTATAACTAGTCTCACAGGAATGGTTCAAAACTTAGACAGTAAGATGAGTCAGTCTTCTTGTACGTAAGTCGGCATTGTGCCTTTTGTATTTAATTCCGATGCAATTTCTGTGTTTCATCGTCAATATGAAGGTGAGAGGGATACTGTAAACCTGAAGTGAAGTATCGGAATCTATAACTAGAGTCACGGGAATGGTTCAAAACATAGAGAGTAGGAAGAGTCAGTCTTGTTATACTTAAGTCGGCACTGTGCCTTTTTTATGTAATTCCGAAGAAATTTCTGTGTTTCATCGTCAATAAGAAGGTCAGAGGGATACAGTAAACCTGAAGTGAAGCATCGGAATCTATAAGTAGTGTCACAGTAATGGTTCAAAGCTTAGTCAGTAAGAAGAGTCAGTCTTCTTGTACTTAAGTTGGCATTGTGCCTTTTTATTAAATCCCGATGCAATTTCTATGTTTCATCGTCAATATGAAGGTCCAAGAGATACAGTAAACCTGAAGTGAAGCATCGGAATCTATAACTAGTGTCACAGGAATGGTTCAAAAAGAGACAGTAGGAAGAGTCAGTCTTCTTGTACTTAAGTCGGCATTGTGCCTTTCCTATTTTATTCCGATGCAATTTCTATGTTTCGTCGTCAATAAGAAGGTCAGAGGGATACAGTAAACCTGAGGTGAGGCATCGGAATGTATAACTAGGGTCACAGGAAAGGTTCAAAACATAGACAGTTGGAAGAGTCAGTCTTTTGTATTTGAGTCGGAATTGTGACTTTTGCATTTATTTCCGATAAAATTTCTGTGTTTCATCGTCAATAAGATGGTCAGAGGGATATAGTAAACCTGAAGTGAAGCATCGGAATCTATAACTAGTGTCAGAAGAATGGTTCAAAGCATAGACAGTAGGAAGAGTCATTCTTCTAGTACTTAAGTCGGCATTGTGCCTTTTCTATTTAATTCCGATGCAATTTCTGTGTTTCATCGTCAATACGAAGGTCAGAGGGATACAGTAAACCTGAAGTGAAGCATCAGAATGTATAAGTAGTGTCACAGGAATGGTTCTAAACATAGACAGTAGTAAGAGTCATTCTACTTGTACTTAAGTCGGTAAGGTGCCTTATGTATTTAATTCCGATGCAATTTCTGTGTTTCATCGTCAATAAGAAGGTCCAAGGGAAACAGTAAACGTGAAGTAAAGCATCGGAATCTATAACTAGTGTCACAGGAATGGTTCAAAAAGAGACAGTAGGAAGAGTCAGTCTTCTTGTACTTAAGTCGGCATTGTGCCTTTTGAAATTAATTCCGATGCAATTTCTGTGTTTCATCGTCAATAAGAAGGTCAGAGGTATATAGTACAACTGAAGTGAAGCATCAGAATCTATAACTAGTAACACAGGAATGGTTCAAAACATAGACAGTAAGAAGAGTCAGTCTACTTGTACTTAAGTCGTCATCGTGCCTTTTGTATTTAATCCCGATGCAATTTCTGTGTTTCATCGTCAATAAGAAGGTCCAAGGGATACAGTACACCCGAAGTTATGCATCGGAATCCGTAACTAGTGTCACAGGAATGGTTCAAATCATAGACAGTAAGAAGAATCAGTCTTCTTGTACTTAAGTCTGCATTGTGCCTTTTCTATTTATTTCCGATGCAATTTCTGTGTTCCATCATCAAGAGGAAGGGCAGAGGGATGCAGTAAACCTGAAGGGAAACATCGGAATCTGTAACTAGTGTCACAGTTAAGGTTAAAACATAGACAGTAAGAACAGTCTGTCGTCTTGTACATAAGTCGGCATTGTGCCTTTTCTATTTAATTCCGAAGCAATTTCTGTGTTTCATCGTCACTAAGAAGGTTAGAGGGATACAGTAAACCTGAAGTGAAGCATCGGAATCTATAACTAGTGTCACAGGAATGGTTCAAAAAGAGACAGTAGGAAGAGTCAGTCTTCTTGTACTTAAGTCGGCATTGTGCCTTTTCTATTTACATCCGATGCAAATTCTGCGTTTCGTCGTCAATAAGTAGATCCAAGGGATACAGTAAACCTGAAGTGAAGCATCGGAATCTATAACTAGTGTCACAGTAATGGTTCAAACATAGACTGTAAGAAGAGTCAGTCTTCTTGTACTTAAGTCGGCATTGTGCCTTTCCTATTTTATTCCGATGCAATTTCTAAGTTTCGTCGTCAATAAGAAGGTCCAAGAGATGCAGTAAACCTGAAGTGAAGCATCGGAATCTATAACTAGTGTCACAGGATTGGTTCAAAACATAGACAGTAAGAAGAGTCAGTCGTCATGTACTTAAGTCGGCATTGTGCCTTTTGTATTTCATTCCGATGCAATTTCTGTGTTTCATCGACAATAATAAGGTCACAGGGATACAGTAAACCTGAAGTGAGGCATCGGAATCTATAAGTAGTGTCACAGGAATGGTTCAAAGCATAGACAGTAAGAAGAGTCAGTCTTCTTGTACTGAAGTCGGCATTGTGCCTTTCCTATTTTATTCCGATGCAATTTCTGTGTTTCGTCGTCAATAAGAAGGGTCTCGGGATGAAGTAAACCTGCAGTGAGGCATCAAAATCCATAACTAGTGTCACAGGAATGGTTCAAAAGATAGACAGTAAGAAGAGTCAGTCCTCTTGTACTTAAGTCGGCATTGTGCCTTTTTTATTTAATTCCGATGCAATATCAGTGTTTCATCCTCAATAAGAAGGTCAGAGGGATACAGTAAACCTGAAGTGAAGCATCGGAATCTATAACTAGTGTCACAGGAACGGTTCAAAACATAGACAACGCGAAGAGTCGGTCATCTTGTACTTAAGTTAGCATTGGGCCTTTTCTATTTAATTCCGATGCAATTTCTGTGTTTCGTCGTCAATAAGAAGGTCCCAGGGATACAGTAAACCTGAAGTGAAGCATCGGAATCTATAACTAGTGTCACAGGAATGGTTCAAAACTTAGACAGTAAGATGAGTCAGTCTACTTCTACGTAAGTCGGCATTGTGCCTTTTGTATTTAATTCCGATGCAATTTCTGTGTTTCATCGACAATATGAAGGTCAGAGGGATACAGTAAACCTGAAGTGAAGCATCGGAATCTATAACTAGAGTCACGGGAATGGTTCAAAACATAGAGAGTTGGAAGAGTCAGTCTTCTTATACTTAAGTCGGCACTGTGCCTTTTTTATGTAATTCCGAAGAAATTTCTGTGTTTCATCGTCAATAAGAAGGTCAGAGGGATACAGTAAACCTGAAGTGAAGCATCGGAATGTATAACTAGTGTCACAGGAATGTTTCAAAACTTAGACAGTAGGAAGAGTCAGTCTTCTTGTACTTGAGTCGGCATTGTGCTTTTTGTATTTAATTCCGATGCAATTTCTGTGTTTCATCGTCAATATGAAGGTCCAAGTGTTACAGTAAACCTGAAGTGAAGCATCGGAAACTATAACTAGTGTCACCGGAATGGTTCAAAACATAGGCAGTAGGAAGAGTCAGTCTTCTTGTACTTAAGTCGGCATTGTGCCTTTTCTATTTAATTCCGATGCAATTTCTGTGTTTCATCGTAAATAAGAATGTCAGATGAATACAGTAAACCTGAAGTGAAGCATCGGAATCTATAACTAGTGCACAGGAATGGTTTTAAACATAGACAGTAAGAAGAGTCAGTCTGCTTGTACTAAAGTCGGCATTGAGCCTTTTGTATTTAATTCCGATGCAATTTCTGTGTTTCATCGTCAATAAGATGGTCCAAGGGATTCAATAAAAATATAGTGAAGCATCGGAAACTAAAACTGGTCTCACAGGAAATGGTCACATCATAGTCAGAAAGAAGAGACAGTCTTCTTGTACTTAAGTCGGCATTGTGCCTTTTGTATTTAATTCCGATGCAATTTCTGTGTTTCATCGTCAATGAGAAGAACGGAGGGATACAGTAAACCTGAAGTGAAGCATTGGAATCTATAACTAGTGTCACAGTAATGGTTCAAAACATAGACAGTAAGAAGAGTCAGTCTTCTTGTACTTAATTCGGCATTGTGCCTTTTGTATTTAATTTCGATGCAATTTCTGTGTTTCATCGTCAATAAGAAGGTCCAAGGGATACAGTACACACATAGTGAAGCATCGGAATCTAAAACTGGTCTCACAGAAAATGTTCAAATCATAGTAAGTAAGAAGAGTCAGTCTGCTTGTACTAATGTCGGCATTGAGCCTTTTGTATTTAATTCCGATGCAATTTCTGTGTTTCATCGTCAATAGGAAGGTCCAAGGGATTCAATAAACATATAGTGAAGCATCGGAATCTAAGACTGGTCTCACAGGAAATGGTCACATCATAGTCAGAAAGAAGAGACAGTCTTCTTGTACTTAAGTCGGCATTGTGCCTTTTGTATTTAATTCCGATGCAATTTCTGTGTTTCATCGTCAATAAGAAGAACGGAGGGATACAGTAAACCTGAAGTGAAGCATCGGAATCTATAACTAGTGTCACAGTAATGGTTCAAAACATAGACAGTAAGAAGAGTCAGTCTTCTTGTACTTAATTCGGCATTGTGGCTTTTCTATTTAATTCCGATGCAATTTCTGTGTTTCATCGTCAATAAGAAGGTCAAAAGAATACAGTAAACCTAAAATGAAGCATCGGAAACTATAACTAGTGTCGCAGGAATTGTTCAAAACATAGACAGTAAGAAGAGTCAGTCTTCTTGTACTTGAGTCGGCATTGTGCCTTTTGTATTTAATTCCGATGCAATTTCTGTGTTTCATCGTCAATAAGAAGGTCCTAGTGATACAGTAAACCTGAAGTGAAGCATCTGAAACAATAACTAGTGTCACTGGAATGGTTCAAAGCATAGACAGTAAGAAGAGTCAGTCTTCTTGTACTTAAGTCGGCATAGTGCCTTTTGTATTTGATTCCGATGCAATTTCTGTGTTTCATCGTCAATAAGAAGGTCCAAATGATACAGTAAACCTGAAGTGAAGCATCGGAAACTATAACTAGTGTCACCGGAATGGTTCAAAACATAGACAGTAAGAAGTGTCAGTCTTCTAGTACTTAAGTCGGCATTGTGCCTTTTGTATTTAATTCCGATGCAATTTCTGTGTTCCATCGTAAATAAGAAGGTCAGAGAGATACAGTAAACCTGAAGTGATGCATCGGAATCTATAACTAGTGTCACAGGAATAGTTCTAAACATAGACAGTAAGTAGAGTCAGTCTTCTTGTACTAAAGTCGGCATTGTGCCTTTTGTATTTAATTGCGATGCCATTTCTGTGTTTCATCCTCAATAAGAAAGTCCAAGGGATACAATAAACATATAGTGAAACATCGGAATCTAAAACTGGTCTCACAGGAAATGTTCACAACATAGTCAGAAGGAAGAGACAGTCTTCTTTTACTTAAGTCGGCATTGTGCCTTTTGTATTTAATTCCGATGCAATTTCTGTGTTTCATCGTCAATAAGATGGTCAGAGGGATACAGTAAACCTGAAGTGAAGCATCGGAATGTATAACTAGTGTCACAGGAATGGTTCAAAACATAGACAGTAGGAAGAGTCAGTCATATTGTACTTGAGTCGGCATTGTGCCTTTTGTATTTAATTCAGATGCAATTTCTGTGTTTCATCGTCAATATGAAGGTCCAAGTGATACAGTAAACCTAAAGTGAAGCATCGGAAACTATAACTAGTGTCACCGGAATGGTTCAAAACATAGACAGTAAGAAGAGTCAGTCTTCTTGTACTTAAGACGGCATTGTGCATTTTCTATTTAATTCCGATGCAATTTCTGTGTTTCATCGTAAATAAGAATGTCACAGGAATACAGTAAACCTGAAGTGAAGCATCGGAATCTATAACTAGTGTCACAGGAATGGTTTTAAACATAGACAGTAAGAAGACTCAGTCTGCTTCTACTAAAGTCGGCATTGTGCCCTTTGTATTTAATTCCGATGCAATTTCTGTGTTTCATCGTCAATAAGAAGGTCCAAGGGATTCAATAAACATATAGTGAAGCATCGGAATCGAAAACTGGTCTCACAGGAAATGTTCACATCATAGTCAGAAAGAAGAGACAGTCTTCTTGTACTTAAGTCGGCATTGTGCCTTTTGTATTTAATTCCGATGCAATTTCTGTGTTTCATCGTCAATAAGAAGGTCAGAGGGATACAGTAAACCTGAAGTGAAGCATCGGAATCTATAACTAGTGTAACAGAAATGGTTCAAAACATAGACAGTAAGAAGAGTCAGTCTTCTTGTACTTAAGTCGGCATTGTGCCTTTTCTATTTAATTCCGATGCAATTTCTGTGTTTCATCGTCAATAAGATGGTCGGAGGGATACAGTAAACGTGAAGTGAAGCATGGAAATCTATAACTAGTGTCACAGGAATGGTTCAAAACATAGACAGTAAGAAGAGTCATTCTTCTTGTACTTAAGTCGGCATTGTGCCTTTTGTATTTAATTTCGATGCAATTTCTGTGTTTCATCGTCAATAAGAAGGTCCAAGGGATACAGTACACACATAGTGAAGCATCTGAATCTAAAACTGGTCTCACAGGAAATGTCCAATCATTGTAAGTAAGAAGAGTCAGTCTTCCTTTACTTAAGTCGGCATTGTGCCTTTTCTATGTTATTTTGATGCAATTTCTGTGTTTCGTCGTCAATAAGAAGGTCCAAGGGACACAGTGAACCTAAAGTGAAGCACCGGAATCTAAAACCGGTCTCTCAGGAAAGGTGCAAACCATAGAGAGTAAAAAGAGCCAGTCATCTTGTATTTGAGTCGGCATTCTGCCTTTTGTATTTAATTCCGATGCAGTTTCTGTGTTTCATTATCAATAAGAAGGTCAGAGGGAATCAGTAAACCTGAAGTGGAGCATCGGAATCCATAACTAGTGTCACAGGAATGGTTAAAACATAGACAGTAGGAAGAGTCTGTCTTCTTGTACTTAAGTCGGCATTGTGCCTTTTCTATTTAATTCCGATGCAATGTATGTGTTTCATCGTCAATAAGAAGGTCCAAGGGATACAGTAAACATATAGTGAAGCATCGGAATCTAAAACTGGTCTCACAGGAAATGTTCACAACAAAGACAGAAAGAAGAGACTGTCTTCTTGTACTTAAGTCGGCGTTGTGCCTTTTGTATTTAATTCGGCTCCAATTTCTGTGTTTCATCGTCAATAAGAAGGTCAGAGGGATGCACTAAACCTGAAGTGAAGCATCAGAATCTATAACTAGTGTCACAGGAATGGTTCAAAACAGAGACAGTAGGAAGAGTCAGTCTTCTTGTACTTAAGTCGGCATTGAGTCTTTTCTATTTAATTCCGTTGCAAATTCTGTGTTTCGTCGTCAATAAGAGGATCCAAGGGATACAGTAAACCAGAAGTGAAGCATCGGAATCTATAACTAGTGTCACAGTAATGGTTCAAAACATAGACAGTAAGAAGAGTCAGTCTTCTTGTACTTAAGTCGGCATTGTGTCTTTTCTATTTAATTCCGATGCAATTTGTGCGTTTCATCGTCAATAAGAGGGTCACAGGGTACAGTAAACCTGAAGTGAGGCATCGGAATCTATAACTAGTGTCACAGGAATCGTTCAAAACAAAGACAATAGGAAGGGTCAGTCTTCTTGTACTTAAGTCGGCATTGTGCCTTTCCTATTTTATTCCGATGCAATTTCTGTGTTTCGTCGTCAATAAGTAGGTCCAAGGGATGCAGTAAACCTGAAGTGAAGCATCGGAATCTATAACTAGTGTCACAAAAATGGTTCAAAACATAGACAGTAAGAAGAGTCAGTCCTCATGTACTTACGTCGGCATTGTGGCTTTTGTATTTAATTCCGATGCAATTTCTGTGTTTCATCGACAATAAGAAGGTCAGAGGGATACAGTAAACCTGAAGTGAAGCATCGGAATCTATAACTAGTGTCACAGGAATGGTTCAAACATAGACAGTTGGAAGAGTCAGTCGTCTTGTACTTAAGTCGGCATTGTGCCTTTTCTATTTAATTCCGATGCAATTTCTGTGTTTCGTCGTCAATGAGAAGGTCCAAGGGATGCAGTAAACCTGAAGTGAAGCATCGGAATCTATAACTAGTGTCACAGAAATGGTTCAAAACATAGACAGTAAGAAGAGTCAGTCTTCTTGTACTTAAGTCGGCATTGTGCCTTTCCTATTTAATTCCGATGCAATTTCTGTGTTTCATCGTCAATAAGATGGTCGGAGGGATACAGTAAACGTGAAGTGAAGCATCGAAATCTATAACTAGTGTCACAGGAATGGTTCAAAACATAGACAGTAAGAAGAGTCATTCTTCTTGTACTTAAGTCGGCATTGTGCCTTTTGTATTTAATTCCGATGCAATTTCTGTGTTTCATCGTCAATAAGAAGAACGGAGGGATACAGTAAACCTGAAGTGAAGCATCGGAATCTATAACTAGTGTCACAGTAATGGTTCAAAACATAGACAGTAAGAAGAGTCAGTCTTCTTGTACTTAATTCGGCATTGTGGCTTTTCTATTTAATTCCGATGCAATTTCTGTGTTTCATCGTCAATAAGAGGGTCAGAGGGATACAGTAAACCTGTAGTGAAGCATCGGAATCTATAACTAGTGTCACAGGAATGGTTCAAAACATAGACAGTAAGAAGAGTCATTCTTCTTGTACTTAAGTCGGCATTGTGCCTTTTGTATTTAATTTCGATCCAATTTCTGTGTTTCATCGTCAATAAGAAGGTCCAAGGGATACAGTACACACATAGTGAAGCATCGGAATCTAAAACTGGTCTCACAGAAAATGTTCAAATCATAGTAAGTAAGAAGAGTCAGTCTGCTTGTACTAAAGTCGGCATTGAGCCTTTTGTATTTAATTCCGATGCAATTTCTGTGTTTCATCGTCAATAAGAAGGTCCAAGGGATTCAATAAACATATAGTGAAGCATCGGAATCTAAAACTGGTCTCACAGGAAATGGTCACATCATAGTCAGAAAGAAGAGACAGTCTTCTTGTACTTAAGTCGGCATTGTGCCTTTTGTATTTAATTCCGATGCAATTTCTGTGTTTCATCGTCAATAAGAAGAACGGAGGGATACAGTAAACCTGAAGTGAAGCATCGGAATCTATAACTAGTGTCACGGTAATGGTTCAAAACATAGACAGTAAGAAGAGTCAGTCTTCTTGTACTTAATTCGGCATTGTGGCTTTTCTATTTAATTCCGATGCAATTTCTGTGTTTCATCGTCAATAAGAATGTCAGAGGGATACAGTAAACCTGAAGTGAAGCATCGGAATCTATAACTAGTGTCACAGGAGTGGTTCAAAACATAGACAGTAAGAAGAGTCATTCTTCTTGTACTTAAGTCGGCATTGTGCCTTTTGTACTTAATTTCGATGCAATTTCTGTGTTTCATCGTCAATAAGAAGGTCCAAGGGATACAGTACACAAATAGTGAAGCATCGGAATCTAAAACTGGTCTCACAGAAAATGTTCAAATCATAGTAAGTAAGAAGAGTCAGTCTGCTTGTACTAAAGTCGGCATTGAGCCTTTTGTATTTAATTCCGATGCAATTTCTGTGTTTCATCGTCAATAAGAAGGTCCAAGGGATTCAATAAACATATAGTGAAGCATCGGAATCTAAACCTGGTCTCACAGGAAATGGTCACATCATCGTCAGAAAGAAGAGACAGTCTTCTTGTACTTAAGTCGGCATTGTGCCTTTTGTATTTAATGCCGATGCAATTTCTGTGTTTCATCGTCAATAAGAAGAACGGAGGGATACAGTAAACCTGAAGTGAAGCATCGGAATCTATAACTAGTGTCACAGTAATGGTTCAAAACATAGACAGTAAGAAGAGTCAGTCTTCTTGTACTTAATTCGGCATTGTGGCTTTTCTATTTAATTCCGATGCAATTTCTGTGTTTCATCGTCAATAAGAAGGTCAAAAGGATACAGTAAACCTAAAATGAAGCATCGGAATCTATAACTAGTATCGCAGGAATTGTTCAAAACATAGACAGTAAGACGAGTCAGTCTTCTTGTACTTAAGTCGGCATTGTGCCTTTTGTATTTAATTCCGATGCAATTTCTGTGTTTCATCGTCAATAAGAAGGTCCTAGTGATACAGTAAACCTGAAGTGAAGCATCTGAAAAAATAACTAGTGTCACTGGAATGGTTCAAAACATAGACAGTAAGAAGAGTCAGTCTTCTTGTACTTAAGTCGGCATAGTGCATTTTGTATTTGATTCCGCTGCAATTTCTGTGTTTCATCGTCAATAAGAAGGTCCAAGTGATACAGTAAACCTGAAGTGAAGCATCGGAAACTATAACTAGTGTCACCGGAATGGTTCAAAACATAGACAGTAAGAAGTGTCAGTCTTCTAGTACTTAAGTCGGCATTGTGCCTTTTTTATTTAATTTAGATGCAATTTCTGTGTTCCATCGTAAATAAGAAGGTCAGAGAGATACAGTAAACCTGAAGTGATGCATGGGAATCTATAACTAGTGTCACAGGAATAGTTCTAAACATAGACAGTAAGTAGAGTCAGTCTTCTTGTACTAAAGTCGGCATTGTGCCTTTTGTATCTAATTCCGATGCAATTTCTGTGTTTCATCGTCAATAAGATGGTCAGAGGGATACAGTAAACCTGAAGTGAAGCATCGGAATGTATAACTAGTGTCACAGGAATGGTTCAAAACATAGACAGTAGGAAGAGTCAGTCATATTGTACTTGAGTCGGCATTGTGCCTTTTGTATTTAATTCAGATGCAATTTCTGTGTTTCATCGTCAATATGAAGGTCCAAGTGATACAGTAAACCTAAACTGAAGCATCGGAAACTGTAACTAGTGTCACCGGAATGGTTCAAAACATAGACAGTAAGAAGAGTCAGTCTTCTTGTACTTAAGACGGCATTGTGCATTTTCTATTTAATTCCGATGCAATTTCTGTGTTTCATCGTAAATAAGAATGTCAGAGGAATACAGTAAACCTGAAGTGAAGCATCGGAATCTATAACTAGTGTCACAGGAATGGTTTTAAACATAGACAGTAAGAAGACTCAGTCTGCTTCTACTAAAGTCGGCATTGTGCCCTTTGTATTTAATTCCGATGCAATTTCTGTGTTTCATCGTCAATAAGAAGGTCCAAGGGATTCAATAAACATATATTGAAGCATCGGAATCGAAAACTGGTCTCACAGGAAATGTTCACATCATAGTCAGAAAGAAGAGACAGTCTTCTTGTACTTAAGTCGGCATTGTGCCTTTTGTATTTAATTCCGATGCAATTTCTGTGTTTCATCGTCAATAAGAAGGTCAGAGGGATACAGTAAACCTGAAGTGAAGCATCGGAATCTATAACTAGTGTCACAGAAATGGTTCAAAACATAGACAGTAAGAAGAGTCAGTCTTCTTTTACTTAAGCCGGCATTGTGCCTTTTCTATTTAATTCCGATGCAATTTCTGTGTTTCATCGTCAATAAGATGGGCGGAGGGATACAGTAAACGTGAAGTGAAGCATCGAAATCTATAACTAGTGTCACAGGAATGGTTCAAAACATAGACAGTAAGAAGAGTCATTCTTCTTGTACTTACGTCGGCATTGTGCCTTTTGTATTTAATTTCGATGCAATTTCTGTGTTTCATCGTATATAAGAAGGTCCAAGGGATACAGTACACACATAGTGAAGCATCTGAATCTAAAACTGGTCTCACAGGAAATGTTCAAAACATTGTAAGTAAGAAGAGTCAGTCTTCTTTTACTTAAGTCGGCATTGTGCTTTTCTATGTTATTTTGATGCAATTTCTGTGTTTCGTCGTCAATAAGAAGGTCCAAGGGACACAGTGAACCTAAAGTGAAGCACCGGAATCTAAAACCGGTCTCTCAGGAAAGGTGCAAACCAGTCATCTTGTATTTGAGTCGGCATTCTGCCTTTTGTATTTAATTCCGATGCAGTTTCTGTGTTTCATTATCAATAAGAAGGTCAGAGGGAATCAGTAAACCTGAAGTGGAGCATCGGAATCCATAACTAGTGTCACAGGAATGGTTAAAACATAGACAGTAGGAAGAGTCTGTCTTCTTGTACTTAAGTCGGCATTGAGCCTTTTCTATTTAATTCCGATGCAAATTCTGTGTTTCTTCGTCAATAAGAAGATTCAAGGGATACAGTAAACCAGAAGTGAAGCATCGGAATCTATAACTAGTGTCACAGTAATGGTTCAAAACATAGACAGTAAGAAGAGTCAGTCTTCTTGTACTTAAGTCGGCATTGTGTCTTTTCTATTTAATTCCGATGCAATTTCTGCGTTTCATCGTCAATAAGAGGGTCACAGGGTACAGTAAACCTGAAGTGAGGCATCGGAATCTATAACTAGTGTTACAGGAATCGTTCAAAACAAAGAAAATATGAAGGGTCAGTCTTCTTGTACTTAAGTCGGCATTGTGCCTTTCCTATTTTATTCCGATGCAATTTCTGTGTTTCGTCGTCAATAAGTAGGTCCAAGGGATGCAGTAAACCTGAAGTGAAGCATCGGAATCTATAACTAGTGTCACAAAAATGGTTCAAAACATAGACAGTAAGAAGAGTCAGTCCTCATGTACTTAAGTCGGCATTGTGGCTTTTGTATTTAATTCCGATGCAATTTCTGTGTTTCATCGACAATAAGAAGGTCAGAGGGATACAGTTAACCTGAAGTGAAGCATCGGACTCTATAACTAGTGTCACAGGAATGGTTCAAACATAGACAGTTGGAAGAGTCAGTCGTCTTGTACTTCAGTCGACATTGTGCCTTTTCTATTTAATTCCGATGCAATTTCTGTGTTTCGTCGTCAATGAGAAGGTCCAAGGGATGCAGTAAACCTGAAGTGAAGCATCGGAATCTATAACTAGTGTCACAGAAATGGTTCAAAACATAGACAGTAAGAAGAGTCAGTCTTCTTGTACTTAAGTCGGCATTGTGCCTTTTCTATTTAATTCCGATGCAATTTCTGTGTTTCATCGTCAATAAGATGGTCAGAGGGATACAGTAAACGTGAAGTGAAGCATCGAAATCTATAACTAGTGTCACAGGAATGGTTCAAAACATAGACAGTAAGAAGAGTCATTCTTCTTGTACTTAAGTCGGCATTGTGCCTTTTGTATTTAATTCCGATGCAATTTCTGTGTTTCATCGTCAATAAGAAGAACGGAGGGATACAGTAAACCTGAAGTGAAGCATCGGAATCTATAACTAGTGTCACAGTAATGGTTCAAAACATAGACAATATGAAGAGTCAGTCTTCTTGTACTTAATTCGGCATTGTGGCTTTTCTATTTAATTCCGATGCAATTTCTGTGTTTCATCGTCAATAAGAGGGTCAGAGGGATACAGTAAACCTGTAGTGAAGCATCGGAATCTATAACTAGTGTCACAGGAATGGTTCAAAACATAGACAGTAAGAAGAGTCATTCTTCTTGTACTTAAGTCGGCATTGTGCCTTTTGTATTTAATTTCGATGCAATTTCTGTGTTTCATCGTCAATAAGAAGGTCCAAGGGATACAGTACACACATAGTGAAGCATCGGAATTTAAAACTGGTCTCACAGAAAATGTTCAAATCATAGTAAGTAAGAAGAGTCAGTCTGCTTGTACTAAAGTCGGCATTGAGCCTTTTGTATTTAATTCCGATGCAATTTCTGTGTTTCATCGTCAATAAGAAGGTCCAAGGGATTCAATAAACATATAGTGAAGCATCGGAATCTAAAACTGGTCTCACAGGAAATGGTCACATCATAGTCAGAAAGAAGAGACAGTCTTCTTGTACTTAAGTCGGCATTGTGCCTTTTGTATTTAATTCCGATGCAATTTCTGTGTTTCATCGTCAATAAGAAGAACGGAGGGATACAGTAAACCTGAAGTGAAGCATCGGAATCTATAACTAGTGTCACAGTAATGGTTCAAAACATAGACAGTAAGAAGATTCAGTCTTCTTGTACTTAATTCGGCATTGTGGCTTTTCTATTTAATTCCGATGCAATTTCTGTGTTTCATCGTCAATAAGAATGTCAAAAGGATACAGTAAACCTAAAATGAAGCATCGGAATCTATAACTAGTGTTGCAGGAATTGTTCAAAACATAGACAGTAAGAAGAGTCAGTCTTCTTGTACTTAAGTCGGCATTGTGCCTTTTGTATTTAATTCCGATGCAATTTCTGCGTTTCATCGTCAATAAGAAGGTCCTAGTGATACAGTAAACCTGAAGTGAAGCATCTGAAACTATAACTAGTGTCACTGGAATGGTTCAAAACATAGACAGTAAGAAGAGTCAGTTTTCTTGTACTTAAGTCGGCATAGTGCCTTTTGTATTTGATTCCGATGCAATTTCTGTGTTTCATCGTCAATAAGAAGGTCCAAGTGATACAGTAAACCTGAAGTGAAGCATCGGAAACTATAACTAGTGTCACCGGAATGGTTCAAAACATAGACAGTATGAAGTGTCAGTCTTCTAGTACTTAAGTCGGCATTGTGCCTTTTGTATTTAATTCCGATGCAATTTCTGTGTTCCATCGTAAATAAGAAGGTCAGAGAGATACAGTAAACCTGAAGTGATGCATCGGAATCTATAACTAGTGTCACAGGAATAGTTCTAAACATAGACTGTAAGTAGAGTCAGTCTTCTTGTACTAAAGTCGGCATTGTGCCTTTTGTATTTAATTGCGATGCCATTTCTGTGTTTCATCCTCAATAAGAAGGTCCAAGGGATACAATAAACATATAGTGAAACTTCGGAATCTAAAACTGGTCTCACAGGAAATGTTCACAACATAGTCAGCAGGAAGAGACAGTCTTCTTGTACTTAAGTCGGCATTGTGCCTTTTGTATTTAATTCCGATGCAATTTCTGTGTTTCATCGTCAATAAGAAGGTCAGAGGGATACAGTAAACCTGAAGTGAAGCATCGGAATGTATAACTAGTGTCACAGGAATGGTTCAAAACATAGACAGTAGGAAGAGTCAGTCATATTGTACTTGAGTCGGCATTGTGACTTTTGTATTTAATTCAGATGCAATTTCTGTGTTTCATCGTCAATATGAAGGTCCAAGTGATACAGTAAACCTAAAGTGAAGCATCGGAAACTATAACTAGTGTCACCGGAATGGTTCAAAACATAGACAGTAAAAAGAGTCAGTCTTCTTGTACTTAAGTCGGCATTGTGCATTTTCTATTTAATTCCGATGCAATTTCTGTGTTTCATCGTAAATAAGAATGTCAGAGGAATACAGTAAACCTGAAGTGAAGCATCGGAATCTATAACTAGTGTCACAGGAATGGTTTTAAACATAGACAGTAAGAAGAGTCAGTCTGCTTGTACTAAAGTCGGCATTGTGCCCTTTGTATTTAATTCCGATGCAATTTCTGTGTTTCATCGTCAATAAGAAGGTCCTAGGTATTCAATAAACATATAGTGAAGCATCGGAATCGAAAACTGGTCTCACAGGAAATGTTCACATCATAGTCAGAAAGAAGAGACAGTCTTCTTGTACTTAAGTCGGCATTGTGCCTTTTGTATTTAATTCCGATGCAAT
The DNA here is from genome assembly GCF_021461385.2 of Schistocerca piceifrons. Taxonomy (NCBI): domain Eukaryota; kingdom Metazoa; phylum Arthropoda; class Insecta; order Orthoptera; family Acrididae; genus Schistocerca; species Schistocerca piceifrons. Next base: position 542,607 of record NW_025728058.1, read on the forward strand.
TTATGTGTTTCATCGTCAATAAGAAGGTCAGAGGGATACAGTAAACCTGAAGTGAAGCATCGGAATCTATAACTAGTGTCACAGAAATGGTTCAAAACATAGACAGTAAGATGAGTCAGTCTTCTTGTACTTAAGTCGGCATTGTGCCTTTTCTATTTAATTCCGATGCAATTTCTGTGTTTCATCGTCAATAAGATGGTCGGAGGGATACAGTAAACGTGAAGTGAAGCATCGAAATCTATAACTAGTGTCACAGGAATGGTTCAAAACATAGACAGTAAGAAGAGTCATTCTTCTTGTACTTAAATCGGCATTGTGCCTTTTGTATTTAATTTCGATGCAATTTCTGTGTTTCATCGTCAATAAGAAGGTCCAAGGGATACAGTACACACATAGTGAGGCATCTGAATTTAAAACTGGTCTCACAGGAAATGTTCAAAGCATTGTAAGTAAGAAGAGTCAGTCTTCTTTTACTTAAGTCGGCATTGTGCCTTTTCTATGTTATTTTGATGCAAATTCTGTGTTTCGTCCTCAATAAGAAGGTCCAAGGGACACAGTGAACCTAAAGTGAAGCACCGGAATCTAAAACCGGTCTCTCAGGAAAGGTGCAAACCATAGAGAGTAAGAAGAGCCAGTCATCTTGTATTTGAGTCGGCATTCTGCCTTTTGTATTTAATTCCGATGCAGTTTCTGTGTTTCATTATCAATAAGAAGGTCAGAGGGAATCAGTAAACCTGAAGTGGAGCTTCGGAATCCATAACTAGTGTCACAGGAATGGTTAAAACATAGACAGTAGGAAGAGTCTGTCTTCTTGTACTTACGTCGGCATTGTGCCTTTTCTATTTAATTCCGATGCAATGTATGTGTTTCATCGTCAATAAGGAGGTCCAAGGGATACAGTAAACATATAGTGAAGCATCGCAATCTAAAACTGGTCTCACAGGAAATGATCACAACATAGTCAGAAAGAAGAGACAGTCTTCTTGTACTTAAGTCGGCGTTGTGCCTTTTGTATTTAATTCCGCTGCAATTTCTGTGTTTCATCGTCAATAAGAAGGTCAGAGGGATGCACTAAAACTGAAGTGAAGCATCAGAATCTATAACTAGTGTCACAGGAATGGTTCAAAACAGAGACAGTAGGAAGAGTCAGTCTTCTTGTACTTAAGTCGGCATTGAGCCTTTTCTATTTAATTCCGATGCAAATTCTGTGTTTCGTCGTCAATAAGAAGATCCAAGGGATACAGTAAACCAGAAGTGAAGCATCGGAATCTATAACTAGTGTCACACTAATGGTTCAAAACATAGACAGTAAGAAGAGTCAGTCTTCTTGTACTTAAGTCGGCATTGTGTTTTTTCTATTTAATTCCGATGCAATTACTGCGTTTCATCGTCAAAAAGAGGGTCACAGGGTACAGTAAACCTGAAGTGAGGCATCGGAATCTAAAACTAGTGCCACAGGAATCGTTCAAAACAAAGACAATATGAAGGGTCAGTCTTCTTGTACTTAAGTCGGCATTGTGCCTTTCCTATTTTATTCCGATGCAATTTCTGTGTTTCGTCGTCAATAAGTAGGTCCAAGGGATGCAGTAAACCTGAAGTGAAGCATCGGAATCTATAACTAGTGTCACAAAAATGGTTCAAAACATAGACAGTAAGAAGAGTCAGTCCTCATGAACTTAAGTCGGCATTGTGGCTTTTGTATTTAATTCCGATGCAATTTCTGTGTTTCATCTACAATAAGAAGGTCAGAGGGATACAGTAAACCTGAAGTGAAGCATCGGAATCTATAACTAGTGTCACAGGAATGGTTCAAAACATAGACAGTAAGAAGAGTCATTCTTCCTGTACTTAAGTCGGCATTGTGCCTTTTGTATTTAATTTCGATGCAATTTCTGTGTTTCATCGTCAATAAGAAGGTCCAAGGGATACAGTACACACATAGTGAAGCATCTGAATCTAAAACTGGTCTCACAGGAAATGTTCAAAACATTGTAAGTAAGAAGAGTCACTCTTCTTTTACTTAAGTCGGCATTGTGCCTTTTCTATGTTATTTTGATGCAATTTCTGTGTTTCGTCGTCAATAAGAAGGTCCAAGGGACACAGTGAACCTAAAGTGAAGCACCGGAATCTAAAACCGGTCTCTCTGGAAAGGTGCAAACCATAGAGAGTAAGAAGAGCCAGTCATCTTGTATTTGAGTCGGCATTCTGCCTTTTGTATTTAATTCCGATGCAGTTTCTGTGTTTCATTATCAATAAGAAGGTCAGAGGGAATCAGTAAACCTGAAGTGGAGCATCGGAATCCATAACTAGTGTCACAGGAATGGTTAAAACATAGACAGTAGGAAGAGTCTGTCTTCTTGTACTGAAGTCGGCATTGTGCGTTTTCTATTTAATTCCGATGCAATGTATGTGTTTCATCGTCAATAAGAAGGTCCAAGGGATACAGTAAACATATAGTGAAGCATCGGAATCTAAAACTGGTCTCACAGGAAATGTTCACAACATAGTCAGAAACAAGAGACAGTCTTCATGTACTTAAGTCGACGTTGTGACTTTTGTATTTAATTCCGCTGCAATTTCTGTGTTTCATCGTCAATAAGAAGGTCAGAGGGATACACTAAACGTGAAGTGAAGCATCAGAATCTATAACTAGTGTCACAGGAATGGTTCAAAACAGAGACAGTAGGAAGAGTCAGTCTTCTTGTACTTAAGTCGGCATTGAGCCTTTTCTATTTAATTCCGATGCAAATTCTGTGTTTCGTCGTCAATAAGAAGATCCAAGGGATACAGTAAACCAGAAGTGAAGCATCGGAATCTATAACTAGTGTCACAGTCATGGTTCAAAACATAGACAGTAAGAAGAGTCAGTCTTCTTGTACTTATGTCGGCATTGTGTCCTTTCTATTTAATTCCGATGCAATTTCTGCGTTTCATCATCAATAAGAGGGTCACAGGGTACAGTAAACCTGAAGTGAGGCATCGGAATCTATAACTAGTGTCACAGGAATCGTTCAAAACAAAGACAATATGAAGGCTTCAGTCTTCTTGTACTTAAGTCGGCATTGTGCCTTTCCTATTTTATTCCGATGCAATTTCTGTGTTTCGTCGTCGATAAGTAGGTCCAAGGGATGCAGTAAACCTGAAGTGAAGCATCGGAATCTATAACTAGTGTCACAGGAATGGTTCAAAACATAGACAGTAGGAAGAGTCAGTCATATTGTACTTGAGTCGGCATTGTGCCTTTTGTATTTAATTCAGATGCAATTTCTGTGTTTCATCGTCAATATGAAGGTCCAAGTGATACAGTAAACCTAAAGTGAAGCATCGGAAACTATAACTAGTGTCACCGGAATGGTTCAAAACATAGACAGTAAGAAGAGTCAGTCTTCTTGTACTTAAGACGGCATTGTGCATTTTCTATTTAATTCCGATGCAATTTCTGTGTTTCATCGTAAATAAGAATGTCAGAGGAATACAGTAAACCTGAAGTGAAGCATCGGAATCTATAACTAGTGTCACAGGAATGGTTTTGAACACAGACAGTAAGAAGACTCAGTCTGCTTCTACTAAAGTCGGCATTGTGCCCTTTGTATTTAATTCCGATGCAATTTCTGTGTTTCATCGTCAATAAGAAGGTCCAAGGGATTCAATAAACATATAGTGAAGCATCGGAATCGAAAACTGGTCTCACAGGAAATGTTCACATCATAGTCAGAAAGAAGAGACAGTCTTCTTGTACTTAAGTCGGCATTGTGCCTTTTGTATTTAATTCCGATGCAATTTCTGTGTTTCATCGTCAATAAGAAGGTCAGAGGGATACAGTAAACCTGAAGTGAAGCATCGGAATCTATAACTAGTGTCACAGAAATGGTTCAAAACATAGACAGTAAGAAGAGTCAGTCTTCTTGTACTTAAGTCGGCATTGTGCCTTTTCTATTTAATTCCGATGCAATTTCTGTGTTTCATCGTCAATAAGATGGTCGGAGGGATACAGTAAACGTGAAGTGAAGCATCGAAATCTATAACTAGTGTCACAGGAATGGTTCAAAACATAGACAGTAAGAAGAGTCATTCTTCTTGTACTTAAGTCGGCATTGTGCCTTTTGTATTTAATTTCGATGCAATTTCTGTGTTTCATCGTCAATAAGAAGGTCCAAGGGATACAGTACACACATAGTGAAGCATCTGAATCTAAAACTGGTCTCACAGGAAATGTTCAAAACATTGTAAGTAAGAAGAGTCAGTCTTCTTTTACTTAAGTCGGCATTGTGCCTTTTCTATGTTATTTTGATGCAATTTCTGTGTTTCGTCGTCAATAAGAAGGTCCAAGGGACACAGTGAACCTAAAGTGAAGCACCGGAATCTAAAACCGGTGTCTCAGGAAAGGTGCAATCCATAGAGAGTAAGAAGAGCCAGTCATCTTGTATTTGAGTCGGCATTCTGCCTTTTGTATTTAATTCCGATGCAGTTTCTGTGTTTCATTATCAATAAGAATGTCAGAGGGAATCAGTAAACCTGAAGTGGAGCATCGGAATCCATTACTAGTGTCACAGGAATGGTTAAAACATAGACAGTAGGAAGAGTCTGTCTTCTTGTACTTAAGTCGGCATTGTGCCTTCTCTATTTAATTCCGATGCAATGTATGTGTTTCATCGTCAATAAGAAGGTCCAAGGGATACAGTAAACATATAGTGAAGCATCGGAATCTAAAACTGGTCTCACAGGAAATGTTCACAACAAAGTCAGAAAGAAGAGACAGTCTTCTTGTACTTAAGTCGGCGTTGTGCCTTTTGTATTTAATTCCGCTGCAATTTCTGTGTTTCATCGTCAATAAGAAGGTCAGAGGGATGCACTAAACCTGAAGTGAAGCATCAGAATCTATAACTAGTGTCACAGGAATGGTTCAAAACAGAGACAGTAGGAAGAGTCAGTCTTCTTGTACTTAAGTCGGCATTGAGCCTTTTCTATTTAATTCCGATGCAAATTCTGTGTTTCGTCGTCAATAAGAAGATCCAAGGGATACAGTAAACCAGAAGTGAAGCATCGGAATCTATAACTAGTGTCAAAGTAATGGTTCAAAACATAGACATTAAGAAGAGTCAGTCTTCTTGTACTTAAGTCGGCATTGTGTCTTTTCTATTTAATTCCGATGCAATTTCTGCGTTTCATCGTCAATAAGAGGGTCACAGGGTACAGTAAACCTGAAGTGAGGCATCGGAATCTATAACTAGTGTCACAGGAATCGTTCAAAACAAAGACAATATGAAGGGTCAGTCTTCTTGTACTTAAGTCGGCATTGTGCCTTTCCTATTTTATTCCGATGCAATTTCTGTGTTTCGTCGTCAATAAGTAGGTCCAAGGGATGCAGTAAACCTGAAGTGAAGCATCGGAATCTATAACTAGTGTCACAGGAATGGTTCAAACATAGACAGTTGGAAGAGTCAGTCGTCTTGTACTTAAGTCGACATTGTGCCTTTTCTATTTAATTCCGATGCAATTTCTGTGTTTCGTCGTCAATGAGAAGGTCCAAGGGATGCAGTAAACCTGAAGTGAAGCATCGGAATCTATAACTAGTGTCACAGAAATGGTTCAAAACATAGACAGTAAGAAGAGTCAGTCTTCTTGTACTTAATTCGGCATTGTGGCTTTTCTATTTAATTCCGAAGCAATTTCTGTGTTTCATCGTCAATAAGAGGGTCAGAGGGATACAGTAAACCTGTAGTGAAGCATCGGAATCTATAACTAGTGTCACAGGAATGGTTCAAAACATAGACAGTAAGAAGAGTCATTCTTCTTGTACTTAAGTCGGCATTGTGCCTTTTGTATTTAATTTCGATGCAATTTCTGTGTTTCATCGTCAATAAGAAGGTCCAAGTGATACAGTACACACATAGTGAAGCATCGGAATCTAAAACTGGTCTCACAGAAAATGTTCAAATCATAGTAAGTAAGAAGAGTCAGTCTGCTTGTACTATAGTCGGCATTGAGCCTTTTGTATTTAATTCCGATGCAATTTCTGTGTTTCATCGTCAATAAGAAGGTCCAAGGGATTCAATAAACATATAGTGAAGCATCGGAATCTAAAACTGGTCTCACAGGAAATGGTCACACCATAGTCAGAAAGAAGAGACAGTCTTCTTGTACTTAAGTCGGCATTGTGCCTTTTGTATTTAATTCCGATGCAATTTCTGTGTTTCATCGTCAATAAGAAGAACGGAGGGATACAGTAAACCTGAAGTGAAGCATCGGAATCTATAACTAGTGTCACAGTAATGGTTCAAAACATAGACAGTAAGAAGAGTCAGTCTTCTTGTACTTAATTCGGCATTGTGGCAATTTCTGCTTAATTCCGATGCAATTTCTGTGTTTCATCGTCAATAAGAAGGTCAAAAGGATACAGTAAGCCTAAAATGAAGCATCGGAATCTATAACTAGTGTCGCAGGAATTGTTCAAAACATAGACAGTAAGAAGAGTCAGTCTTCTTGTACTTAAGTCGGCATTGTGCCTTTTGTATTTAATTCCGATGCAATTTCTGCGTTTCATCGTCAATAAGAAGGTCCTAGTGATACAGTAAACCTGAAGTGAAGCATCTGAAACTATAACTAGTGTCACTGGAATGGTTCAAAACATAGACAGTAAGAAGAGTCAGTCTTCTTGTACTTAAGTCGGCATAGTGCCTTTTGTATTTGATTCCGATGCAATTTCTGTGTTTCATCGTCAATAAGAAGGTCCAAGTGATACAGTAAACCTGAAGTGAAGCATCGGAAACTATAACTAGTGTCACCGGAATGGTTCAAAACATAGACAGTAAGAAGTGTCAGTCTTCTTGTACTTAAGTCGGCATTGTGCCTTTTGTATTTAATTCCGATGCAATTTCTGTGTTTCATCGTCAATAAGAAGGTCAGAGGGATACAGTAAACCTGAAGTGAAGCATCGGAATGTATAACTAGTGTCACAGGAATGGTTCAAAACATAGACAGTAGGAAGAGTCAGTCATATTGTACTTGAGTCGGCATTGTGACTTTTGTATTTAATTCAGATGCAATTTCTGTGTTTCATCGTCAATATGAAGGTCCAAGTGATACAGTAAACCTAAAGTGAAGCATCGGAAACTATAACTAGTGTCACCGTAATGGTTCAAAACATAGACAGTAAGAAGAGGCAGTCTTCTTGTACTTAAGTCGGCATTGTGCATTTTCTATTCAATTCCGATGCAATTTCTGTGTTTCATCGTAAATAAGAATGTCAGAGGAATACAGTAAACCTGAAGTGAAGCATCGGAATCTATAACTAGTGTCACAGGAATGGTTTTAAACACAGACAGTAAGAAGAGTCAGTCTGCTTGTACTAAAGTCGGCATTGTGCCCTTTGTATTTAATTCCGATGCAATTTCTGTGTTTCATCGTCAATAAGAAGGTCCTAGGGATTCAATAAACATATAGTGAAGCATCGGAATCGAAAACTGGTCTCACAGGAAATGTTCACATCATAGTCAGAAAGAAGAGACAGTCTTCTTGTACTTAAGTCGGCATTGTGCCTTTTGTATTTAATTCCGATGCAATTTCTGTGTTTCATCGTCAATAGGAAGGTCAGAGGAATACAGTAAACCTGAAGTGAAGCATCGGAATCTATAACTAGTGTCACAGAAATGGTTCAAAACATAGACAGTAAGAAGAGTCAGTCTTCTTGTACTTAAGTCGGCATTGTGCCTTTTCTATTTAATTCCGATGCAATTTCTGTGTTTCATCGTCAATAAGATGGTCGGAGGGATACAGTAAACGTGAAGTGAAGCATCGAAATCTATAACTAGTGTCACAGGAATGGTTCAAAACATAGACAGTAAGAAGAGTCATTCTTCTTGTACTTAAGTCGGCATTGTTCCTTTTGTATTTAATTTCGATGCAATTTCTGTATTTCATCGTCAATAAGAAGGTCCAAGGGATACAGTACACACATAGTGAAGGATCTGAATCTAAAACTGGTCTCACAGGAAATGTTCAAATCATTGTAAGTAAGAAGAGTCAGTCTTCTTTTACTTAAGTCGGCATTGTGCCTTTTCTATGTTATTTTGATGCAATTTCTGTGTTTCGTCGTCAATAAGAAGGTCCAAGGGACACAGTGAACCTAAAGTGAAGCACCGGAATCTAAAACCGGTCTCTCAGGAAAGGTGCAAACCATAGAGAGTAAGAAGAGCCAGTCATCTTGTATTTGAGTCGGCATTCTGCCTTTTGTATTTAATTCCGATGCAGTTTCTGTGTTTCATTATCAATAAGAAGGTCAGAGGGAATCAGTAAACCTGAAGTGGAGCATCGGAATCCATAACTAGTGTCACAGGAATAGTTAAAACATAGACAGTACTAAGAGTCTGTCTTCTTGTACTTAAGTCGGCATTGTGCCTTTTCTATTTAATTCCGATGCAATGTATGTGTTTCATCGTCAATAAGAAGGTCCAAGGGATACAGTAAACATATAGTGAAGCATCGGAATCTAAAACTGGTCTCACAGGAAATGTTCACAACATAGTAAGAAAGAAGAGACAGTCTTCTTGTACTTAAGTCGGCGTTGTGCCTTTTGTATTTAATTCCGCTGCAATTTCTGTGTTTCATCGTCAATAAGAAGGTCAGAGGGATGCACTAAACCTGAAGTGAAGAATCAGAATCTATAACTAGTGTCACAGGAATGGTTCAAAACAGAGACAGTAGGAAGAGTCAGTCTTCTTGTACTTAAGTCGGCATTGAGCCTTTTCTATTTAATTCCGATGCAAATTCTGTGTTTCGTCGTCAATAAGAAGATCCAAGGGATACAGTAAACCAGAAGTGAAGCATCGGAATCTATAACTAGTGTCACAGTAATGGTGTAAAACATAGACAGTAAGAAGAGTCAGTCTTCTTGTACTTAAGTCGGCATTGTGTCTTTTCTATTTAATTCCGATGCAATTTCTGCGTTTCATCGTCAATAAGAGGGTCACAGGGTACAGTAAACCCGAAGTGAGGCATCGGAATCTAAAACTAGTGTCACAGGAATCGTTCAAAACAAAGACAATATGAAGGGTCAGTCTTCTTGTACTTAAGTCGGCATTGTGCCTTTCCTATTTTATTCCGATGCAATTTCTGTGTTTCGTCGTCAATAAGTATGTCCAAGGGATGCAGTAAACCTGAAGTGAAGCATCGGAATCTATAACTAGTGTCACAAAAATGGTTCAAAACGTAGACAGTAAGAAGAGTCAGTCCTCATGAACTTAAGTCATCATTGTGGCTTTTGTATTTAATTCCGATGCAATTTCTGTGTTTCATCTACAATAAGAAGGTCAGAGGGATACAGTAAACCTGAAGTGAAGCATCGGAATCTATAACTAGTGTCACAGGAATGGTTCAAAACATAGACAGTAAGAAGAGTCATTCTTCTTGTACTTAACTCGGCATTGTGCCTTTTGTATTTAATTTCGATGCAATTTCTGTGTTTCATCGTCAATAAGAAGGTCCAAGGGATACAGTACACACATAGTGAAGCATCTGATTCTAAAACTGGTCTCACAGGAAATGTTCAAAACATTGTAAGTAAGAAGAGTCAGTCTTCTTTTACTTAAGTCGGCATTGTGCCTTTTCTATGTTATTTTGATGCAATTTCTGTGTTTCGTCGTCAATAAGAAGGTCCAAGGGACACAGTGAACCTAAAGTGAAGCACCGGAATCTAAAACCGGTCTCTCAGGAAAGGTGCAAACCATAGAGAGTAAGAAGAGCCAGTCATCTTGTATTTGAGTCGGCATTCTGCCTTTTGTATTTAATTCCGATGCAGTTTCTGTGTTTCATTATCAATAAGAAGGTCAGAGGGAATCAGTAAACCTGAAGTGGAGCATCGGAATCCATAACTAGTGTCACAGGAATGGTTAAAACATAAACAGTAGGAAGAGTCTGTCTTCTTGTACTTAAGTCGGCATTGTGCGTTTTCTATTTAATTCCGATGCAATGTATGTGTTTCATCGTCAATAAGAAGGTCCAAGGGATACAGTAAACATATAGTGAAGCATCGGAATCTAAAACTGGTCTCACAGGAAATGTTCACAACATAGTCAGAAAGAAGAGACAGTCTTCTTGTACTTAGGTCGGCGTTGTGCCTTTTGTACTTAATTCCGCTGCAATTTCTGTGTTTCATCGTCAATAAGAAGGTCAGAGGGATACACTAAACGTGAAGTGAAGCATCAGAATCTATAACTAGTGTCACAGGAATGGTTCAAAACAGAGACAGTAGGAAGAGTCAGTCTTCTTGTACTTAAGTCGGCATTGAGCCTTTTCTATTTAATTCCGATGCAAATTCTGTGTTTCGTCGTCAATAAGAAGATCCAAGGGATACAGTAAACCAGAAGTGAAGCATCGGAATCTATAACTAGTGTCACAGTAATGGTCAAAACATAGACAGTAAGAAGAGTCAGTCTTCTTGTACTTATGTCGGCATTGTGTCCTTTCTATTTAATTCCGATGCAATTTCTGCGTTTCATCAACAATAAGAGGGTCACAGGGTACAGTAAACCTGAAGTGAGGCATCGGAATCTATAACTAGTGTCACAGGAATCGTTCAAAACAAAGACAATATGAAGGGTCAGTCTTCTTGTACTTAAGTCGGCATTGTGCCTTTCCTATTTTATTCCGATGCAATTTCTGTGTTTCGTCGTCAATAAGTAGGTCCAAGGGATGCAGTAAACCTGAAGTGAAGCATCGGAATCTATAACTAGTGTCACAGGAATGGTTCAAACATAGACAGTTGGAAGAGTCAGTCGTCTTGTACTTAAGTCGACATTGTGCCTTTTCTATTTAATTCCGATGCAATTTCTGTGTTTCGTCGTCAATGAGAAGGTCCAAGGGATGCAGTAAACCTGAAGTGAAGCATCGGAATCTATAACTAGTGTCACAGAAATGGTTCAAAACATAGACAGTAAGAAGAGTCAGTCTTCTTGTACTTAATTCGGCATTGTGGCTTTTCTATTTAATTCCGAAGCAATTTCTGTGTTTCATCGTCAATAAGAGGGTCAGAGGGATACAGTAAACCTGTAGTGAAGCATCGGAATCTATAACTAGTGTCACAGGAATGGTTCAAAACATAGACAGTAAGAAGAGTCATTCTTCTTGTACTTAAGTCGGCATTGTGCCTTTTGTATTTAATTTCGATGCAATTTCTGTGTTTCATCGTCAATAAGAAGGTCCAAGTGATACAGTACACACATAGTGAAGCATCGGAATCTAAAACTGGTCTCACAGAAAATGTTCAAATCATAGTAAGTAAGAAGAGTCAGTCTGCTTGTACTATAGTCGGCATTGAGCCTTTTGTATTTAATTCCGATGCAATTTCTGTGTTTCATCGTCAATAAGAAGGTCAGAGGGATACAGTAAACCTGAAGTGAAGCATCGGAATGTATAACTAGTGTCACAGGAATGGTTCAAAACATAGACAGTAGGAAGAGTCAGTCATATTGTACTTGAGTCGGCATTGTGACTTTTGTATTTAATTCAGATGCAATTTCTGTGTTTCATCGTCAATATGAAGGTCCAAGTGATACAGTAAACCTAAAGTGAAGCATCGGAAACTATAACTAGTGTCACCGTAATGGTTCAAAACATAGACAGTAAGAAGAGGCAGTCTTCTTGTACTTAAGTCGGCATTGTGCATTTTCTATTCAATTCCGATGCAATTTCTGTGTTTCATCGTAAATAAGAATGTCAGAGGAATACAGTAAACCTGAAGTGAAGCATCGGAATCTATAACTAGTGTCACAGGAATGGTTTTAAACACAGACAGTAAGAAGAGTCAGTCTGCTTGTACTAAAGTCGGCATTGTGCCCTTTGTATTTAATTCCGATGCAATTTCTGTGTTTCATCGTCAATAAGAAGGTCCTAGGGATTCAATAAACATATAGTGAAGCATCGGAATCGAAAACTGGTCTCACAGGAAATGTTCACATCATAGTCAGAAAGAAGAGACAGTCTTCTTGTACTTAAGTCGGCATTGTGCCTTTTGTATTTAATTCCGATGCAATTTCTGTGTTTCATCGTCAATAGGAAGGTCAGAGGAATACAGTAAACCTGAAGTGAAGCATCGGAATCTATAACTAGTGTCACAGAAATGGTTCAAAACATAGACAGTAAGAAGAGTCAGTCTTCTTGTACTTAAGTCGGCATTGTGCCTTTTCTATTTAATTCCGATGCAATTTCTGTGTTTCATCGTCAATAAGATGGTCGGAGGGATACAGTAAACGTGAAGTGAAGCATCGAAATCTATAACTAGTGTCACAGGAATGGTTCAAAACATAGACAGTAAGAAGAGTCATTCTTCTTGTACTTAAGTCGGCATTGTTCCTTTTGTATTTAATTTCGATGCAATTTCTGTATTTCATCGTCAATAAGAAGGTCCAAGGGATACAGTACACACATAGTGAAGCATCTGAATCTAAAACTGGTCTCACAGGAATGTTCAAATCATTGTAAGTAAGAAGAGTCAGTCTTCTTTTACTTAAGTCGGCATTGTGCCTTTTCTATGTTATTTTGATGCAATTTCTGTGTTTCGTCGTCAATAAGAAGGTCCAAGGGACACAGTGAACCTAAAGTGAAGCACCGGAATCTAAAACCGGTCTCTCAGGAAAGGTGCAAACCATAGAGAGTAAGAAGAGCCAGTCATCTTGTATTTGAGTCGGCATTCTGCCTTTTGTATTTAATTCCGATGCAGTTTCTGTGTTTCATTATCAATAAGAAGGTCAGAGGGAATCAGTAAACCTGAAGTGGAGCATCGGAATCCATAACTAGTGTCACAGGAATAGTTAAAACATAGACAGTACTAAGAGTCTGTCTTCTTGTACTTAAGTCGGCATTGTGCCTTTTCTATTTAATTCCGATGCAATGTATGTGTTTCATCGTCAATAAGAAGGTCCAAGGGATACAGTAAACATATAGTGAAGCATCGGAATCTAAAACTGGTCTCACAGGAAATGTTCACAACATAGTAAGAAAGAAGAGACAGTCTTCTTGTACTTAAGTCGGCGTTGTGCCTTTTGTATTTAATTCCGCTGCAATTTCTGTGTTTCATCGTCAATAAGAAGGTCAGAGGGATGCACTAAACCTGAAGTGAAGAATCAGAATCTATAACTAGTGTCACAGGAATGGTTCAAAACAGAGACAGTAGGAAGAGTCAGTCTTCTTGTACTTAAGTCGGCATTGAGCCTTTTCTATTTAATTCCGATGCAAATTCTGTGTTTCGTCGTCAATAAGAAGATCCAAGGGATACAGTAAACCAGAAGTGAAGCATCGGAATCTATAACTAGTGTCACAGTAATGGTGTAAAACATAGACAGTAAGAAGAGTCAGTCTTCTTGTACTTAAGTCGGCATTGTGTCTTTTCTATTTAATTCCGATGCAATTTCTGCGTTTCATCGTCAATAAGAGGGTCACAGGGTACAGTAAACCCGAAGTGAGGCATCGGAATCTAAAACTAGTGTCACAGGAATCGTTCAAAACAAAGACAATATGAAGGGTCAGTCTTCTTGTACTTAAGTCGGCATTGTGCCTTTCCTATTTTATTCCGATGCAATTTCTGTGTTTCGTCGTCAATAAGTATGTCCAAGGGATGCAGTAAACCTGAAGTGAAGCATCGGAATCTATAACTAGTGTCACAAAAATGGTTCAAAACGTAGACAGTAAGAAGAGTCAGTCCTCATGAACTTAAGTCATCATTGTGGCTTTTGTATTTAATTCCGATGCAATTTCTGTGTTTCATCTACAATAAGAAGGTCAGAGGGATACAGTAAACCTGAAGTGAAGCATCGGAATCTATAACTAGTGTCACAGGAATGGTTCAAAACATAGACAGTAAGAAGAGTCATTCTTCTTGTACTTAAGTCGGCATTGTGCCTTTTGTATTTAATTTCGATGCAATTTCTGTGTTTCATCGTCAATAAGAAGGTCCAAGGGATACAGTACACACATAGTGAAGCATCTGATTCTAAAACTGGTCTCACAGGAAATGTTCAAAACATTGTAAGTAAGAAGAGTCAGTCTTCTTTTACTTAAGTCGGCATTGTGCCTTTTCTATGTTATTTTGATGCAATTTCTGTGTTTCGTCGTCAATAAGAAGGTCCAAGGGACACAGTGAACCTAAAGTGAAGCACCGGAATCTAAAACCGGTCTCTCAGGAAAGGTGCAAACCATAGAGAGTAAGAAGAGCCAGTCATCTTGTATTTGAGTCGGCATTCTGCCTTTTGTATTTAATTCCGATGCAGTTTCTGTGTTTCATTATCAATAAGAAGGTCAGAGGGAATCAGTAAACCTGAAGTGGAGCATCGGAATCCATAACTAGTGTCACAGGAATGGTTAAAACATAAACAGTAGGAAGAGTCTGTCTTCTTGTACTTAAGTCGGCATTGTGCGTTTTCTATTTAATTCCGATGCAATGTATGTGTTTCATCGTCAATAAGAAGGTCCAAGGGATACAGTAAACATATAGTGAAGCATCGGAATCTAAAACTGGTCTCACAGGAAATGTTCACAACATAGTCAGAAAGAAGAGACAGTCTTCTTGTACTTAGGTCGGCGTTGTGCCTTTTGTACTTAATTCCGCTGCAATTTCTGTGTTTCATCGTCAATAAGAAGGTCAGAGGGATACACTAAACGTGAAGTGAAGCATCAGAATCTATAACTAGTGTCACAGGAATGGTTCAAAACAGAGACAGTAGGAAGAGTCAGTCTTCTTGTACTTAAGTCGGCATTGAGCCTTTTCTATTTAATTCCGATGCAAATTCTGTGTTACGTCGTCAATAAGAAGATCCAAGGGATACAGTAAACCAGAAGTGAAGCATCGGAATCTATAACTAGTGTCACAGTAATGGTCAAAACATAGACAGTAAGAAGAGTCAGTCTTCTTGTACTTATGTCGGCATTGTGTCCTTTCTATTTATTTCCGATGCAATTTCTGCGTTTCATCAACAATAAGAGGGTCACAGGGTACAGTAAACCTGAAGTGAGGCATCGGAATCTATAACTAGTGTCACAGGAATCGTTCAAAACAAAGACAATATGAAGGGTCACTCTTCTTGTACTTAAGTCGGCATTGTGCTTTTCCTATTTTATTCCGATGCAATTTCTGTGTTTCGTCGTCAATAAGTAGGTCCAAGGGATGCAGTAAACCTGAAGTGAAGCATCGGAATCTATAACTAGTGTCACAAAAATGGTTCAAAACATAGACAGTAAGAAGAGTCAGTCCTCATGAACTTAAGTCGGCATTGTGGCTTTTGTATTTAATTCCGATGCAATTTCTGTGTTTCATCGACAATAAGAAGGTCAGAGGGATACAGTAAACATGAAGTGAAGCATCGGAATCTATAACTAGAGTCACAGGAATGGTTCAAAAAATAGACAGTAAGATGAGTCAGTCTACTTGTTCGTAAGTCGGCATTGTGCCTTTTGTATTTAATTCCGATGCAATTTCTGTGTTTCATCGTCAATAACGTCAGAAGGATACAGTAAACCTGAAGTTAAGCTTCGGAATCTATAACTAGTGTCACAGGAATGGTTCATAACATGGAGATTAGAAAGAGTCAGTCTTCTTATACTTAAGTCGGCACTGTGCCTTTTGTATTTACTTCGGATGCAATTTCTGTGTTTCATCGTCATAAAGAAGGTCGGAGGGATACAGTACACCTGAAGTGAAGCATCGGAATCTATATCTAGTGTCACAGGAATGGTTCAAATCATAGACAGTAAGAAGAGTCAGTCTTCTTGTACTTAAGGCGGCATTGTGCATTTTCTATTTAATTCCGATGCATTTTCTGTGTTTCATCGTCAATAAGTAGGTCAAAGGGATACAGTAAACGTAATTTGAATCATCGGAATCTATAACTAGTGTCATAGGAGTGGTTCAAAGCATAGACAGTAGGAAGAGTCAGTCCTCTTGTACTTAAGTCGGCATTGTGCCATTTGTATTTGATTCCGATGCAATTTCTGCGTTTCATCATCAAGAAGAAGGTCAGAGGGATACTGTAAACCTGAAGTAAAGCATCGTAATCTATAACTAGTGTCACAGGAGTGGTTCAAAGCATAGACAATAGGAAGAGGCAGTCTTGTTGTACTTAAGTCGGCATTGTGCGTTTTGTATTTAATTCCGATGCAATTTCTGTGATCCATCGTCAATGAGAAGGTCAGAGGGATACAGTGAAACTAAAGTGAAGCATCAGAATCTATAACTAGTGTCACAGGAATGGTTCAAAACATAGACAGTGAGAAGAGTCAGTCTAGTTGTACTTAAGTCGGCATTGTGCCTTTTATATTGAATCCCGATGCAATTTCTGTGTTTCATCGTCAATAAGAAGGTCCAAGGGATACAGTACACCTGAAGTGAAGCATCGGAATCTATATCTAGTGTCACAGGAATGGTTCAAATCATAGACAGTAAGAAGAGTCAGTCTTCTTGTACTTAAGTCGGCATTGTGCCTTTTCTATTTAATTCCCATGCAATTGCTGTGTTTCATCATCAAGAAGAACGTCAGAGCGATACTGTAAACCCGAAGTGAAGCATCGGAATGAATAACTAGTGTCACAGGAATGTTTCAAACATAGACAGTAGGAAGAGTCAGTCTTCTTGTACTTGTGTCGGCATTGTGCATTGTGTATTTAATTCCGATGCAATTTCTGAGTTTCATCGTCAATAAGAAAGTCAGAGGGATACAGTAAACCTGAAGTGAAGCATCGGAATCTAAAACCGGACTCACAGGAAAGGTTCAAAGCATAGAGAGTAAGAAGAGCCAGTCATCTATTATTTGAGTCGGCATTGTGCCTTTTGTATTTAATTCCGATGCTATTTCTAAGTTTCATCGTCAATAAGAGGGTCAGAGGGATACAGTAAACCTGAAGTGAAGCATCGGAATCTATAACTAGTGTCACAGGAATGGTTAAAAACATTGACCGTAAGAAGAGTCAGTCTTCTTGTACCTAAGTCGGCATTGTGCCTTTTGTATTTAATTCCGATGCTATTTCTGTGTTTCATCGTCAATAAGAGGTTCCAAGTGATACAGTAAACCCAAAGTGTAGCAACGGAATCTATAATTAGTGTCTCAGGAATAGTTCAAAACATAGTGAGTAAGAAGAGTCAGTCTGCTTGTACTTAAGTCAGCATTGTGCATTTTCTATTTAATTCCGATGCAATTTCTGTGATTTAACGTCAATAAGGTCAGAGGGATACAGTAAACCTGAAGTGAAGCATCGGAATCTATAACTAGTGTCACAGGAATGGTTCAAAACATAGACAATAAGGAGAGTCAGTCTCCTTGTACATAAGTCGGCATTGTGCCTTTTCTATGTAATTACGATGCAATTTCTGTGTTTCATCGTCAATAAGAAGGTCAGAGGGATACAATAAAACTGAAGTGAAGCATCGGAATCTATAACTAGTGTCACAGGAATGGTTCAAAACATAGACAGTAAGGAGAGTCAGTCTTCTTGTACTTAAGTCGGCATTGTGCATTTTCTATTTAATTCCGATGAAATTTCTGTTCGTCATCGTTAATAATAAAGTCCAAGGGATATAGTAAACCTGAAGTAAAGAATCGGAATCTATAACTAGTGTCATAGGAATGGTTCATATCATAGACAGTAAGAAGAGTCAGTCACCTTGTACTTAAGTTGGCATTTTGCCTTTTCTATTTAATTCCGATGCAATTTCTGTGTTTCATCGTCAATAAGAAGGTCAGAGGTATACAGTAAACCTGAAGTGAATCATCAGAAGCTATAACTAGTGTCACAGGAATGGTTCAAATCATAGACAGTAGGAAGAGTCAGTCTTCTTGTACTTGATTCGGCATTGTGCCTTTTGTATTTAATTCCGATGCAATTTCAGTGTTTCATCGTCAATAAGAAGGTCAGGGGGATACAGTAAACATATAGTGAAGCATCGGAATCTAAAACTGGTCTCACAGGAAATGTTCACAACATAGTCAGAAAGAAGAGACAGTCTTCTTGTACTTAAGTCGGCATTGTGCCTTTTGTATTTAATTCCGATGCAATTTCTGTGTTACATCGTCAATAAGAAGGTCAGAGGGATACAGTAAACCTGAAGTGAAGCATCGGAATCTATAACTAGTGTCACAGGAATGGTTCAAGACAGAGGCAGTAGGAAGAGTAAGTCTTCTTGTACTTAAGTCGACATTGTGCCTTTTGTATTTAATTCCGATGCAACTTCTAAGTTTCATCGTCAATAAGAAGGTCCAAGGGATACAGTAAACCTGAAGTGAGGCATCGGAATCTATAACTAGTGTCACAGGAATGGTTCCAAATATAGACAGTAAGAAGAGTCAGTTTTCTTGTACTTAAGTCGGCATTGTGCCTTTTCTGTTTAATTACGATGCAATTTCTGTCTTTCATCGTCAATAAGAACGTCCAAGGGATACAGAATACCTGAAGTGAAGCATCGTAATCTAAAACCGGTCTCACAGGAAAGGTTCAAAACATAGAGGGTAAGTGGAGCCAGTCATCTTGTATTTGAGTCGGCTTTGTGCCTTTTGTATTTAATTCCGATGCAATTTCTAAGTTTCATCGTCAATAAGAAGGTCAGAGGGATACAGTAAACCTGAAGTGAAGCATCGGAATGTATAACTAGTGTCACACGAATGGTTAATAACATTGACTGTAAGAAGAGTCAGTCTTCTTGTACTTAAGTCGGCATTGTGCCTTTTGTATTTAATTCCGATGCAATTTCTGTGTTTCATCGTCAATAAGAAGGTCCAAGTGATACAGTAAACCCAAAGTGAAGCATCGGAATCTATAACTAGTGTCACAGGAATGGTTCAAAACATAGACAGTAAGAAGAGTCAGTCCTCTTGTACTTAAGTCGGCATTGTTCCTTTTGTATTTAATTCCGATGCAATTTCTGTGTTTCATCGACAATAAGAAGGTCAGAGGGATACAGTAAAACTGAAGAGAAGCATCGGAATGTATAACTAGTGCCACAGAAATGGTTCAAATCATAGACAGTAGGAAGAGTCAGATTTCTTGTACTTGAGTCGGCTTGTGCCTTTGTATTTCATTCCGATGCAATTTCTGTGTTTCATCGTCAATAAGAAGGTCCAAGTGATACAGTAAACCTAAAGTGAAGCATCGGAAACTATAACTAGTGTCACCGTATTTGGTTCAAAACATAGACAGTAAGAATAGTCAGTCTTCTTGTACTTAAGTAGGCATTGTGCCTTTTGTATTTAATTCCGATGCAATTTCTGTGTTTCATCGTCAATAAGATGGTCCAAGGGATACAGTAAACCTGAAGTGAGGCATCGGAATCTACAAGTAGTGTCACAGGAATGGTTCAAATCATAGACAGTAGGAAGAGTACGTCTTCTTGTACTTAAGTCGGCATTGTGCCTTTTCTATTTAATTACGATGCAATTTCTGTGTTTCATCATCAATAAGAAGGTCAGAGGGATACAGTGAACCTGAAGTGAGGCATCGGAATCTATAACTAGTGTCACAGGAATGGTTCAAAACATAGTCAGTAAGAAGAGTCAGTCTTCTTGTACTTAAGTCGGCATGGTGCCTTTTGTATTTAATTCGGATGCAATTTCTGTGTTTCATCGTCAATAAGAAGGTCCAAGGGATACAGTAAACATATTGTGAAGCATCGGAATCTAAAACTGGTCTCACAGGAAATGTTTAAAACATAGCCAGTAAGAAGAGTCAGTCCTCTTGTACTTAAGTCGGCATCACGCATTTTATATTTAATTCCGATGCAATTTCTGTGTTTCGTCGTCAATAAGAAGGTCCAAGGGATACAGTAAACCTGAGGTGAAGCATCGGAAACTAATACCGGTCTCACAGGGAAGGTTCATAGCATAGAGAGTAAGAAGAGCCAGTCATCTTGTATTTGAGTCGGCATTCTGCCTTTTGTATTTAATTCCGATGCAATTTCTGCGTTTCATCGACAGTAAGAAAGTCAGAGGGATGCAGTAAACCTGAAGTGAAGCATCGGAATCTATAACTAATGTCACAGGAATGGTTCAAAACGTAGAAAGTTGGAAGAGTCAGTCTTCTCGGACTTAAGTCGGCATTGTGCCTTTTCTATTTATATCCGATGCAGTTACTGTGTTTCGTCGTCAATGACAAGGTCCAAGGGATACAGTAAACCTGAAGTGAAGCATCGGAATCTATAACTAGTGTCACAGGAATGGTTCAAGACAGAGGCAGTAGGAAGAGTAAGTCTTCTTGTACTTAAGTCGACATTGTGCCTTTTGTATTTAATTCCGATGCAACTTCTAAGTTTCATCGTCAATATGAAGGTCCAAGGGATACAGTAAACCTGAAGTGAGGCATCGGAATCTATAACTAGTGTCACAGAAATGGTTCCAAATATAGACAGTAAGAAGAGTCAGTTTTCTTGTACTTAAGTCGGCATTGTGCCTTTTCTGTTTAATTCCGATGCAATTTCTGTCTTTCATCGTCAATAAGAAGGTCCAAGGGATACAGAATACTTGAAGTGAAGCATCGTAATCTAAAACCGGTCTCACAGGAAATGTTCAAAACATAGAGGGTAAGTGGAGCCAGTCATCTTGTATTTGAGTCGGCTTTGTGCCTTTTGTATTTAATTCCGATGCAATTTCTAAGTTTCATCGTCAATAAGAAGGTCAGAGGGATACAGTAAACCTGAAGTGAAGCATCGGAATGTATAACTAGTGTCACACGAATGGTTAATAACATTGACTGTAAGAAGAGTCAGTCTTCTTGTACTTAAGTCGGCATTGTGCCTTTTGTATTTAATTCCGATGCAATTTCTGTGTTTCATCGTCAATAAGAAAGTCCAAGTGATACAGTAAACCCAAAGTGAAGCATCGGAATCTATAACTAGTGTCACAGGAATGGTTCAAAACATAGACAGTAAGAAGAGTCAGTCCTCTTGTACTTAAGTCGGCATTGTTCCTTTTGTATTTAATTCCGATGCAATATCTGTGTTTCATCGACAATAAGAAGGTCAGAGGGATACAGTAAAACTGAAGAGAAGCATCGGAATGTATAACTAGTGCCACAGAAATGGTTCAAATCATAGACAGTAGGAAGAGTCAGATTTCTTGTACTTGAGTCGGCTTGTGCCTTTGTATTTCATTCCGATGCAATTTCTGTGTTTCATCGTCAATAAGAAGGTCCAAGTGATACAGTAAACCTAAAGTGAAGCATCGGAAACTATAACTAGTGTCACCGTATTTGGTTCAAAACATAGACAGTAAGAATAGTCAGTCTTCTTGTACGTAAGTAGGCATTGTGCCTTTTGTATTTAATTCCGATGCAATTTCTGTGTTTCATCGTCAATAAGATGGTCCAAGGGATACAGTAAACCTGAAGTGAGGCATCGGAATCTACAAGTAGTGTCACAGGAATGGTTCAAATCATAGACAGTAGGAAGTGTACGTCTTCTTGTACTTAAGTCGGCATTGTGCATTTTCTATTTAATTACGATGCAATTTCTGTGCTTCATCATCAATAAGAAGGTCCAAGGGATACAGTAAACATATTGTGAAGCATCGGAATCTAAAACTGGTCTCACAGGAAATGTTTTAAACATAGCCAGTAAGAAGAGACAGTCCTCTTGTACTTAAGTCGGCATCATGCATTTTATATTTAATTCCGATGCAATTTCTGTGTTTCGTCGTCAATAAGAAGGTCCAAGGGATACAGTAAACCTGAGGTGAAGCATCGGAAACTAATACCGGTCTCACAGGGAAGGTTCATAGCATAGAGAGTAAGAAGAGCCAGTCATCTTGTATTTGAGTCGGCATTCTGCCTTTTGTATTTAATTCCGATGCAATTTCTGTGTTTCATCGACAGTAAGAAAGTCAGAGGGATGCAGTAAACCTGAAGTGAAGCATCGGAATCTATAACTAATGTCACAGGAATGGTTCAAAAAGTAGAAAGTTGGAAGAGGCAGTCTTCTCGGACTTAAGTCGGCATTGTGCCTTTTCTATTTATTTCCGATGCAGTTACTGTGTTTCGTCGTCAATGACAAGGTCCAAGGGATACAGTAAACCTGAAGTGAAGCATCGGAATCTATAACTAGTGTCACAGGAATGGTTCAAAACATAGACAGAAGGATGAGTCAGTCTTCTTGTACGTAAGTCGGCATTGTGCCTTTTGTATTTAATTCCGATGCAATTTCTGTCTTTCATCGTCAATAAGAATGTCCAAGGGATACAGTAAACCTGAAGTGAAGCAACGGAATCTATAACTAGTATCACGGGAATGGTTCAAAACATAGAGATTAGGAAGAGTCAGTCTTCTTATATTTAAGTCGGCACTGTGCCTTTTGTATTTAATTGCGATACAATTTCTGTGTTTCATCGTCAATTAGAAGGTCAGAGGGATAAAGTAAACCTGAAGTGAAGCATCGGAATGTATAACTAGTGTCACAGGAATGGTTCAAAACATAGACAGTAAGAAAAGTCAGTCTTCCTGTACTTAAGTCGGCATTGTGCCTTTTCTATTTAATTCCGACGCAATTTCTGTGTTTCATCATCAAGAAGAAGGTCAGAGGGATACAGTAAACCTGAAGTGAAGCATCGGAATGTATAACTAGTGTCACAGGAATGGTTTAAAACAAGGACAGTAGGAAGAGTCAGTTTTCTTGTACTTGAGTCGGCATTGTGCCTTTTGAATTTAATTCCGATGCAATTTCTGTGTTTCATCGTCAATAAGAAGGTCAGAGGGATACAGTAAACCTGAAGTGAGGCATCGGAATCTATAAGTAGTGTCACAGGAATGGTTCAGAACATAGACAGTAGGAAGAGTAAGTCTTCTTGAACTTAAGTCGGCATTGTGGCTTTTGTATTTAATTCCGATGCAATTTCTGTGTTTCATCATCAATAAGAAGGTCAGAGGGATACAGTAAACCTGAGGTGAGGCATCGGAATCTATAACTAGTTTCACAGGAGTGGTTCAAAACATAGTCAGTAAGAAGAGTCAGTCTTCTTGTACTTAAGTCGGCATGGTGCCTTCTGTATTTACTTCCGATACAATTTCTGTGTTTCATCGTCAATAAGAAGGTCCAAGGGATAGAGTAAACATATTGCGAAGCATCGGAATCTAAAGCTAGTCTAACAGGAAATGTTCAAAACATAGCCAGTAAGAAGAGTCAGTACTCTTGTACTTAAGTCGGCATTGTGCCTTTTCCATTTAATTCCGATGCAATTTCTGTGTTTCGTCGTCAATAAGAAGGTCCAAGGGATACAGTAAACCTGAAGTGAAGCATCGGAATATAATACCGGTCTCACAGGAAAGGTTCATAGCATAGAGAGTAAGAAGAGCCAGTCATCTTGTATTATAGTGGCATTGTGCCTTTTGTATTTAATTCCGATGCAATTTCTGTGTTTCATCGTCAATAAGAGGGTCAGAGGGATACAGTTAACCTGAGGTGAAGCATCGGAATCTATAACTAGTGTCACAGGAGTGGTTCAAAACATAGTCAGTAAGAAGAGTCCGTCTTCTTGTACTTAAGTCAGCATTGCGCATTTTCTATTTAATTCCGATGCAATTTCTGTGTTTTATCGTCAATAAGAAGGTCAGAGGGATACAGTAAACCTGAGGTGAATCATCGGAATCTATAACTAGTGTCACAGGGATGGTTCAAAACGTGGACAGTAGGAACAGTCAGTATTCTTGTACTTAAGTCGGCATTGTGCTTTTGTATTTAATTCCGATGCAATATCTGTGTTTCATCGTCAATAAGAGGGTCAGAGTGATACAGTAAACCTGAAGTGAGGCATCAGAATCTATAACTAGTGTCACAGGAATGGTCCAAACATAGACAGTAAGAAGAGTCAGTCTACTTGTACTTAATTCGGCAATGTGCCTTCTGTATTTAATTCCGATGCAATTTCTGTGTTTCATCTACAATACGAAAGTCAGAGGGATACAGCAAACCTGAAGTGACGCATCGGAATCTATAACTAGTGTCACAGGAATGGTTCAAAACATAGACAGTTGGAAGAGTCAGTCTTCTTGTACTTTAGTCGGCATTGTGCCTTTTCTATTTAATTCCGATGCAGTTTCTGTGTTTCGTCGTCAATGAGAAGGTCCAAGGGATACAGTAAACCTGAAGTGAAGCATCGGAATCTATAACTAGTGTCACAGGAATGGTTCAAAACATAGACAGAAGGATGAGTCGGGCTTCTTGTACGTAAGTCGGCATTGTGCCTTTGTATTTAATTCCGATGCAATTTCTGTGTTTGATCGTCAATAAGATGGTCAGAGGGATACAGTAAACCTGAAGTGAAGCATCGGAATCTATAACTAGTGTCACGGGAATGGTTCAAACATTGAGATTAGGAAGAGTCAGTCTTCTTATACTTAAGTCGGCACTGTGCCATTTGTATTTAATTCCGATGCATTTTCTGTGTTTCATCGTCAATAAGAAGGTCCTAGTGATACAGTAAACCTAAAGTGAAGCATCGAAAGCTATAACTAGTGTCACCGGAATGGATCAAAACATAGACAGTAAGAAGAGTCAGTCTTCTTGTACTTAAGTCGGCATAGTGCCTTTTGCATTTATTTCCGATGCAATTTCTGTGTTTCATCGTACATAAGAAGGTCAGAGGGATACAGTAAACCTGAAGTGAGGCATCGGAATCTATAACTAGTGTCACAGGAATGGTTCAAAACATAGTCAGTAAGAAGAGTCAGTCTTCTTGTACTTAAGTCGGCATGGTGCCTTTTGTATTTAATTCCGATGCAATTTCTGTGTTTCATCATCATTAAGAAGGTCCAAGGGATACAGTAAACATATTGTGAAGCATCGGAATCTAAAACTGGTCTCACAGGAAATGTTCAAAACATAGCCAGTAAGAAGAGTCAGTCCTCTTGTACTTAAGTCGGCATTGTGCCTTTTATATTTAATTCCGATGCAATTTCTGTGTTTCGTCGTCAATAAGAAGGTCCAAGGGATACAGTAAACCTGAAGTGAAGCATCGGAATCTAATACCGGTCTCACAGGAAAGGTTCATAGCATAGAGAGTAAGAAGAGCCAGTCATCTTGTATTTGAGTCGGCATTGTGCCTTTTGTATTTAATTCCGATGCAATTTCTGTGTTTCATCGTCAATTAGAAGGTCACAGGGCTACAGTAAACCTGAAGTGAAGCATCGGAATCTATAGCTAGTGTCACAGGAATGGTTCAAAACAGAGACAGTAGGAAGAGTCAGTCTTCTTGTACTTAAGTCGACATTGTGCCTTTTCTATTTAATTCCGAGGCAAATTCTATGTTTCGTCGTCAATAAGAAGGTCCAAGGGATACAGTAAACCTGAAGTGAAGCATCAGAATCTATAGCTAGTGTCACAGGAATGGTTCAAAGCAGAGACAGTAGGAAGAGTCAGTCTTCTTGTACTTAATTCGGCATTGTGCCTTCTCTATGTAATTCCGATGCAGATTCTATGTTTCGTCGTCAATAAGAAGGTCCAAGGGACACAGTAAACCTGAAGTGAAGCATCGGAATCTATAAGTAGTGTCATAGGAATGGTTCAAAACATAGATAGTAAGAAAAGTCAGTCTTCTTGTACTTAAGTCGGCATTGTGCCTTTTCTATTTAATTCCGATGCAATTTCTGTGTTTCATCATCAATAAGAAGGTCCAAGGGATACAGTAAACCTGAAGTGAGGCATCGGAATCTATAACTAGTGTCACAGGAATGGTTCAAAACATAGTCAGTAGGAAGAGTCAGTCTTCTTGTACTTAAGTCGGCATGGTGCCTTTTGTATTTAATTCCGATGCAATTTCTGTGTTTCATCATCATTAAGAAGGTCCAAGGGATACAGTAAACATATTGTGAAGCATCGGAATCTAAAACTGGTCTCACAGGAAATGTTCAAAACATAGCCAGTAAGAAGAGTCAGTCCTCTTGTACTTAAGTCGGCATTGTGCCTTTTATATTTAATTCCGATGCAATTTCTGTGTTTCGTCGTCAATAAAAAGGTCCAAGGGATACAGTAAACCTGAAGTAAAGCATCGGAATCTAATACCGGTCTCACAGGAAAGGTTCATAGCATAGAGAGTAAGAAGAGCCAGTCATCTTGTATTTGAGTCGGCATTGTGCCTTTTGTATTTAATTCCGATGCAATTTCTGTGTTTCATCGTCAATTAGAAGGTCACAGGGCTACAGTAAACCTGAAGTGAAGCATCGGAATCTATAGCTAGTGTCACAGGAATGGTTCAAAACAGAGACAGTAGGAAGAGTCAGTCTTCTTGTACTTAAGTCGACATTGTGCCTTTTCTATTTAATTCCGAGGCAAATTCTATGTTTCGTCGTCAATAAGAAGGTCCAAGGGATACAGTAAACCTGAAGTGAAGCATCAGAATCTATAGCTAGTGTCACAGGAATGGTTCAAAGCAGAGACAGTAGGAAGAGTCAGTCTTCTTGTACTTAATTCGGCATTGTGCCTTCTCTATGTAATTCCGATGCAGATTCTATGTTTCGTCGTCAATAAGAAGGTCCAAGGGACACAGTAAACCTGAAGTGAAGCATCGGAATCTATAAGTAGTGTCATAGGAATGGTTCAAAACAGTGACAGTAGGAAGAGTCAGGCGTCTTGTACTTAAGTCGGCATTGTGCCTTTTCTATTTAATTCCGATTCAATTTCTGTGTTTCGTCGTCAATAAGAAGGTGCAAGGGATACAGTAAACCTGAAGTGAAGCATCGGAATCTAATACCGGTCTCACAGGAAAGGTTCATAGCATAGAGAGTAAGAAGAGCCAGTCAATATGTATTTGAGTCGGCATTGTGCCTTTTGTAATTAATTCCGATGCAATTTCTGTGTTTCATCGTCAATAAGAAGGTCAGAGGGATACAGTAAACCTGAAGCGAGGCATCGGAATCTATAACTAGTTTCACTGGAATGGTTCAAAACATAGTCAGTAAGAAGAGTCAGTCTTCTTGTACTTAAGTTGGCATGGTGCCTTCTGTATTTAATTCTGATGCAATTTCTGTGTTTCATCGTCAATTAGACGGTCAGAGGGATACAGTAAACCTGAAGTGAAGCATCGGATTGTATAACTAGTGTCACAGGAATGGTTCAAAACATAGACAGTAGGAAGAGTCAGTCTTCTTGTACTTAAGTCGGCATTATGCCTTTTCTATTTAATTCCGAGGCAAATTCTATGTTTCGTCGTCAATAAGAAGGTCCAAGGGATACAGTAAACCTGAAGTGAAGCATCGGAATCTATAACTAGTGTCACAGGAATGGTTCAAAACATAGACAGTAAGAAAAGTCAGTCTCCTTGTACTTAAGTCGGCATTGTGCCTTTTCTATTTATTCCCGATGCAATTTCCGTGTTTCATCATCAAGAAGAAGGTCAGAGGGATACAGTAAACCTGAAGTGAAGCATCGGAATGTATGACTAGTGTCACAGAAATGGTTCAAAGCAAGGACGTAGGAAGAAACGGTTTTCTTGTACTTGAGTCGGCATTGAGACTTTTGTATTTAATTCCGATGCAATTTCTGTGTTTCATCGTCAATAAGAAGGTCCAAAGGATACAGTAAACCTGAAGTGAGGCATCGGAATCTATAACTAGTGTCACAGGAATGGTTAAAATCATAGACAGTAGGTAGAGTAAGTCTTCTAGTACTTAAGTCGGCATTATGCCTTTTGTATTTAATTCCGATGCAAAAATCTGTGTTTCATCATCAATAAGAAGGTCCAAGGGATACTGTAAACCTGAAGTTAGTTATCGGAATCTATAACTAGTGTCACAGGAATGGTTCAAAGCATAGTCAGTAAGAAGAGTCAGTCTTCTTGTACTTAAGTCGGCATTGTGCCTTTTCTATTTAATTCCGATGCAATTTCTGTGTTTCATCATCAATAAGAAGGTCCAAGGGATACAGTAAACCTGAAGTTAGTCATCGGAATCTATAACTAGTGTCACAGGAATGGTTCAAAACATAGACAGTAGGATGAGTAAGTCTTCTAGTACTTAAGTCGCCATTGAGCCTTTTGTATTTAATTCCGAAGCAATTTCTGTGTTTCATCGTCAATAAGAGGTTCAGAGGGATACAGTAAACCTGAAGTGAAGCATCGGAAACTATAACTAGTGTCACAGGAATGGTTCAAAGCATTGAGATTAGGAAGAGTCAGTCTTCTTATACTTAAGTCGGCACTGTGCCTTTTGTATTTAATTCCGATGCAATTTCTGTGTTTCATCGTCAATAGAAGGTGAGACGGATACAGTAAACCTGAAGTGAAGCATCGGAATGTATTACTAGTGTCACAGGAATGGTTCAAAACATAGACAGTAGGAAGAGTCAGTCTTCACGTACTTATGTCGGCATTGTGCCTTTTGCATTTAATTCCGATGCAATTTCTGTGTTTCATCGTAAATAAGAAGGTCAGAGGGATACAGTAAACCTGAAGTGAGGCATCGGAATCTTTAACTAGTGTCACAGGAATGGTTCAAATTATAGTCAGTAAGAAGAGTCAGTCTTCTTGTACTTAAGTCGGCATGGTGCCTTTTGTATTTAATTCCGATGCAATTTCTGTGTTTCATCATCATTAAGAAGGCCAAGGGATATAGTAAACATATTGTGAAGCATCGGAATCTAAAACTGGTCTCACAGGAAATGTTCAAAACATAGCCAGTAAGAAGAGTCAGTCCCCTTGTACTTAAGTCGGCATCGTGCCTTTTATATTTAATTCCGATGCAATTTCGGTGTTTCGTCGTCAATAAGAAGGTCCAAGGGATACAGTAAACCTGAAGTGAAGCATCGGAATTTAATACCGGTCTCACTGGAAAGTTTCATAGCATAGAGAGTAAGAAGAGCCAGTCATCTTGTATTTGAGTCGGCATTGTGCCTTTTGTATTTAATTCCGATGCAATTTCTGTGTTTCAACGTCAATTAGAAGGTCAGAGGGATACAGTAAACCTGAAGTAAAGCATCGGAATCTATAGCTAGTGACACAGGAATGGTTCAAAACAGAGACAGTAGGAAGAGTCAGTCTTCTTGTACTTTAGTCGGCATTGTGCCTTTTCTATTTAATTCCGATGCAGATTGTATGTTTCGTCGTCAATTAGAAGGTCCAAGGGATACAGTAAACCTGAAGTGAAGCATCGGAATCTGTAACTAGTGTCACAGGAATGGCTCAAAACATAGACAGTAAGAAAAGTCAGTCTTCTTGTACTTAAGTCGGCATTGTGCCTTTTCTATTTAATTCCGATGCAATTTCTGTGCTTCATCATCAAGAAGAAGGTCAGAGGCATACAGTAAACCTGAAGGGAAGCATCGGAATGTATAACTAGTGTCACAGGAATGGTTCATAGCAAGGACGTAGGAAGAGTCAGTTTTCTTGTACTTGAGTCGGCATTGAGACTTTTCTATTTAATTCCGATGCAATTTCTGTGTTTCATCGTCAATAAGAAGGTCACAGGGATACAGTAAACCTGAAGTGAAGCATCGGAATCTATAACAAGTGTCACAGCAATGGTGCAAAAAATAGACAGTAGGAAGAAACAGTCTTCTTGTACTAAAGTCGGCATTGTGCCTTTTGTATTTAATTCCGATGCAATTTCTGTGTTTCATCGTCAATAAGAAGGTCCCAGGGATACAGTAAACCTGAAGTGAGGCATCGGAATCTATAACTAGTGCCACAGGAATGGTTCAAAACATAGACAGTAGGAAGAGTAAGTCTTCTAGTACTTAAGTCGGCATTGTGCCTTTTGTATTTAATTCCGATGCAAATTCTGTGTTTCATCATCAATAAGAAGGTCCAAGGGCTATTGTAAACCTGAAGTTAGTCATGGGAATCTATAACTAGTGTGACAGGAATGGTTCAAAACATAGTCAGTAAGAAGAGTCAGTCTTCTTGTACTTAAGTCGGTATTGTGCCTTTTCTATTTAATTCCGTTGCAATTTCTGTGTTTCATCATCAATAAGAAGGTCCAAGGGATACAGTAAACCTGAAGTTAGTCATCGGAATCTATAACTAGTGTCACAGGAATGGTTCAAAACATAGACAGTAGGAAGAGTAAGTCTTCTAGTACTTATGTCGGCATTGTGCCTTTTGTATTTAATTCCGATGCAATTTCTGTGTTTCATCATCAATAAGAAGGTCAGAGGGATACAGTAAACCTGAAGTGAGGCATCGGAATCTACAACTAGTTTCACAGGAATGGTTCAAAACATAGTCAGTAAGAAGAGTCAGTCTTCTTGTACTTAAGGTGGCATGGTGCGTTCTGTATTTAATTCCGATGCAATTTCTGTGTTTCATCGTCAATAAGAAGGTCCAAGGGATACAGTAAACATATTGCGAAGCATCGGAATCTAAAACTGGTCTAACAGGAAATGTTCAAAACATAGCCAGTAAGAAGAGTCAGTCCTCTTGTACTTAAGTCGGCATTGTGCCTTTTCTATTTAATTCCGATGCAATTCCTGTGTTTCGTCGTCAATAAAAAGGTGCAAGGGATACAGTGAACCTGAAGTGAAGCATCGGAATCTAATACCGGTCTCACAGGAAAGGTTCATAGCATAGAGAGTAAGAAGAGCCAGTCAATATGTATTTGTGTCGGCATTGTGCCTTTTGTAATTAATGCCGCTGCAATTGTTGTGTTTCATCGTCAATAAGAAGTTCAGAGGGCTAAAGTAAACCTGAAGTGAAGCATCGGAATCTATAGCTAGTGTCACATGTATGGTTCAAATCACAGACAGTAGGAAGAGTCAGTCTTCTTGTACTTAAGCCGGCATTGTGCCTTTTCTATGTAATTCCCATGCTAATTCTGTGTTCCGTCGTCAATAAGATGGTCCGAGGGATACAGCAAACCTGAAGTGAAGCATCGGAATCTATAACAAGTGTCACAGGAATGGTTCAAAAAATAGACAGTAGGAAGAGTCAGTCGTCTTGTACTAAAGTCGGC
Organism: Schistocerca piceifrons; assembly: GCF_021461385.2. Taxonomy (NCBI): domain Eukaryota; kingdom Metazoa; phylum Arthropoda; class Insecta; order Orthoptera; family Acrididae; genus Schistocerca; species Schistocerca piceifrons. The sequence continues at coordinate 573,501 of NW_025728058.1, forward strand.
ATTGTGCCTTTTGTATTTAATTCCGATGCAATTTCTGTGTTTCATCGTCAATATGAAGGTCCAAGGGATACAGTAAACCTGAACTGAGGCATCGGAAACTATAACTAGTGTCACAGGAATGGTTCAAACATAGACAGTAGGAAGAGTGAGTCTTCTAGTACTTAAGTCGCCATTGTGCCTTTTGTATTTAATTCCGATGCAATTTCTGTGTTTCATCATCAATAAGAAGGTCCAAGGGATACAGTAAACCTGAAGTGAGGCATCGGAATCTATAACTAGTGTTCCAGGAATGGTTCAAAACATAGTCAGTAAGAAGAGTCAGTCTTCTTGTTCTTAAGTCGGCATGGTGCCTTCTGTATTTAATTGCGATCCAATTTCTGTGTTTCATCGTCAATAAGAAGGTCCAAGGGATACAGTAAACATATTGTGATGCATCGGAATCTAAAACTGGTCTCACAGGTATGGTTCAAAACAGAGACAGTAAGAAGAGTCAGTCTTCTTGTACTTAAGTCAGCATTGCGCATTTTCTATTTAATTCCGATGCATTTTCTGTGTTTTATCGTCAATAAGAAGGTCAGAGGGATACAGCAAACCTGAAATGAAGCATCGGAATCTATAACTAGTGTCACAGGGATGGTTCAAAATGTAGACAGTAGGAAGAATCAGTATTCTTGTACTTAAGTCGGCATTGTGCCTTTTGTATTTAATTCCGATGCAATTTCTGTGTTTCGTCGTCAATAAGAAGGTCCAAGTAATACAGTAAACCTGAAGTGAAGCATCGGAATCTATAACTAGTGTCACAGGAATGGTTCAAAACATAGACAGTAAGAAAAGTCAGTCTTGTTGTACTTAAGTCGGCATTGTGCCTTTTCTATTTGATTCCGATGCAATTTCTGTGTTTCATCATCAAGAGAAAGGTCAGAGGGATACAGTAAGCCTGAAGTGAAGCATCGGAATGTATAACTAGTGTCACAGGAATGGTTCAAAGCAAGGACGTAGGAAGAGTCAGTTTTCTTGAAGTTGAGTCGGCATTGAGACTTATGTATTTAATTCCGATGCAATTTCTGTGTTTCATCGTCAATAAGAAGGTCACAGGGATACAGTAAACCTGAAGTGAAGCATCGGAATCTATAACAAGTATCACAGGAATGGTCCAAAAAATAGACAGTAGGAAGAAACAGTCTTCTTGTACTAAAGTCGGCATTGTGCCTTTTGTATTTAATTCCGATGCAATTTCTGTGTTTCATCGTCAATAAGAAGGTCCAAGGGATGCAGTAAACCTGAAGTGAGGCATCGGAATCAATAACTAGTGTCACAGGAATGGTTCAAAACATAGACAGTAGGAAGAGTAAGTCTTCTAGTACTTAAGTCGGCATTGTGCCTTTTGTATTTAATTCCGATGCAAATTCTGTGTTTCATCATCAATAAGAAGTTCCAAGGGATACTGTAAACCTGAAGTTAGTCATCGGAATCTATAACTAGTGTCACAGGAATGGTTCAAAACATAGTCAGTAAGAAGAGTCAGTCTTCTTGTACTTAAGTCGGCATTGTGCCTTTTCTATTTAATTCCTATGCAATTTCTGTGTTTCGTCATCAATAAGAAGGTCCAAGGGATACAGTAAACCTAAAGTGAAGCATCGGAAACTATAACTAGAGTCACCGGAATGGTTCAAAACATAGACAGTAGGAAAAGTCAGTCTTCTTGTACTTAAGTCGGCATTGTGCCTTTTGTATTTAATTCCGATGCAATTTCTGTGTTTCATCGTCAATAAGAAGATCAGAGGGCTAAAGTAAACCTGAAGTGAACCATCGGAATCTATAGCTAGTGTCACATGTATGGTTCAAAACAGAGACAGTAGGGAGAGTCAGTCTTCTTGTACTTAAGCCGGCATTGTGCCTTTTCTATTTAATTCCGATGCAAATTCTGTGTTCCGTCGTCAATAAGATGGTCCAAGGGATACAGTAAACCTGAAGTGAAGCATCGGAATCTATAACTAGTGTCACAGGAATGGTTCAAAACATAGACAGTAAGAAAAGTCAGTCTTCTTGTACTTAAGTCGGCATTGTGCCTTTTGTATTTAATTCCGATGCAATTTCTGTGTTTCATCAACAAGAAGAAGGTCAGAGGGATACAGTAAACCTAAAGTGAAGCATCGGAATGTATACTAGTGTCACAGGAATGGTTCAAAACATTGACAGTAGGAAGAGTCAGTTCCCTTGTACTTGAGTCGGCATTGTGCCTTTTGTATTTAAATCCGATGCAATTTCTGTGTTTCATCGTCAACAAAAAGGTCAGAGGGATACAGAAAACCTGAAGTGAATAATCTGAATCTATAAGAAGTGTCACAGGAATGGTTCAAAAAATAGACAGCAGGAATAGTCAGTCTTCTTCTACTAAAGTCGGCATTGTGCCTTTTGTATTTAATTCCGATGCAATTTCTGTGTTTCATCGTCAATATGAAGGTCCAAGGGATACAGTAAACCTGAAGTGAGGCATCGGAAACTATAACTAGTGTCCCAGGAATGGTTCAAAACATAGACAGTAGGAAGAGTAAGTCTTCTAGTACTTAAGTCGCCATTGTGCCTTTCGTATTTAATTCCGATGCAATTTCTGTGTTTCATCATCAATAAGAAGGTCCAAGGGATACAGTAAACCTGAAGTGAGGCATCGGAATCTATAACTAGTGTTCCAGGAATGGTTCAAACATAGTCAGTAAGAAGAGTCAGTCTTCTTGTACTTAAGTCGGCATGGTTCCTTCTGTATTTAATTGCGATGCAATTTCTGTGTTTCATCGTCAATAAGAAGGTCCAAGGGATACAGTAAACATATTGTGAAGCATGGGAATCTAAAACTGGTCTCACAGGTATGGTTCAAAACAGAGACAGTAGGAAGAGTCAGTCGTCTTGTACTTAAGTCGGCATTGTGCCTTTTCTATTTAATTCCGATGCAAATTCTGTGTTTCGTCGTAAATAATATGGTCCAAGGGATACAGTAAACCTGAAGTGAAGCATCGGAATCTATAACTAGTGTCACAGGAATGGTTCAAAACATAGACAGTAAGAAAAGTCAGTCTTCTTGTACTTATGTCGGCATTGTGCCTTTTCTATTTAATTCCGATGCAATTTCTGTTTTCATCATCACAAAGAAGGTCAGTGGGATACAGTGAACCTGAAGTGAAGCATCGGAATCTATTTTTAGTGTCACAGGAATGGTTAAAATCATTGACAGTAGAAAGAGTCAGTCTTCTTGTAATTTAGTCGACATTGTGCCTTTTGTATTTAATTCCGATGCAATTTCTGTGTTTCATCGTCAATAAGATGATCAAAGTGATACAGTAAACCTAAAGTGAAGCATCGGAATCTATAACTAGTGTCACGGGAATGGTTCAAAACATTGAGATTAGGAAGAGTCAGTCTTCTTATACTTAAGTCGGCACTGTGCCTTTTGTATTTAATTCCAATGCAATTTCTGTGTTTCATCGTCAATTAGAAAGTCAGAGGGATACAGTAAACCTGAAGTGAAGCATCGGAATGTATAATTAGTGTCACAGGAATGGTTCAAAACTTAGACAGTACGAAGAGTCAGATTTCTTGTACTTGAGTCGGCATTGTGCCTTTTGTATTTAATTCCGATGCAATTTCTGTGTTTCATCGTCAATAAGAAGGTCCTAGTGATACAGTAAACCTAAAGTGAAGCATCGGAAACTATAACTAGTGTCACCGGAATGGATCAAAACATAGACAGTAAGAAGAGTCAGTCTTCTTGTACTTAAGTCGGCATTGTGCCTTTTGTATTTAATTCCGATGCAATATCTGTGTTTCATCGTAAATAAGAAGGTCAGAGGGATACAGTAAACCTGATGTGAGGCATCGAAATCTATAACTAGTGTCACAGGAATGGTTCAAATCATAGACAGTAGGAAGAGTCAGATTTCTTGTACTTGAGTCGGCATTGTGCCTTTTGTATTTAATTCCGATGCAATTTCTGTGTTTCATCGTCAATAAGAAGGTCCAAGGGATACAGTAAACCTGAAGTGAAGCATCGGAATCTAATACCGGTCTCACAGGAAAGGATCATAGCATAGAGAGTAAGAAGAGCCAGTCATCTTGTATTTGAGTCGGCATTGTGCCTTTTCTATTTAATTCCGATGCAATTACTGTGTTTGATCGTCAATAAGATGGTCAGAGGGGTACAGTAAACCAGAATTGAAGCATCGGAATCTATAACTAGTGTCACAGGAATGGTTAAAAACATTGACAGTAAAAAGAGTCAGTCTTCTTGTAATTTAGTCGACATTGTGCCTTTTGTATTTAATTCCGATGCAGTTTCTGTGTTTCATCGTCAATAAGAAGATCAAAGTGATACAGTAAACCTAGAGTGAAGCATCAGAATCTATAACTAGTGTCACAGGAATGGTTCAAAACATAGTCAGTAAGAAAAGTCAGTCTTCCTGTACTTAAGCCAGCATTGCGCATTTTCTATTTAATTCCGATGCAATTTCTGTGTTTTATCGTCAATAAGAAGGTCAGAGGGATACAGCAAACCAGAAGTGAAGCATCGGAATCTATAACTAGTGTCACAGGGATGGTTCAAAACGTAGACAGTAGGAAGAATCAGTATTCTTGTTCTTAAGTCGGCATTGTGCCTTTTGTATTTAATTCCGATGCAATTTCTGTGTTTCATCGTCATTTAGAAAGTCAGAGGGGTACAGCAAACCTGAAGTGAAGCATCGGAATGTATAACTAGTGTCACAGGAATGGTTCAAAACTTAGACAGTATGAAGAGTCAGATTACTTGTACTTGAGTCGGCATTGTGCCTTTTGTATTTAATTCCGATGCAATTTCTGTGTTTCATCGTCAATAAGAAGGTCCTAGTGATACAGTAAACCTAAAGTGAAGCATCGGAAACCATAACTAGTGTCACCGGAATGGATCAAAACATAGACAGTAAGAAGAGTCAGTCTTCTTGTACTTAAGTCGGCATTGTGCCTTTTGTATTTAATTCCGATGCAATATCTGTGTTTCATCGTAAATAAGAAGGTCAGAGTGATACAGTAAACCTGAAGTGAGGCATCGAAATCTATAACTAGTGTCACAGGAATGGTTCAAAACATAGACAGTAGGAAGAGTCAGATTTCTTGTACTTGAGTCGGCATTGTGCCTTTTGTATTTAATTCCGATGCAATTTCTGTGTTTCATCGTCAATAAGAAGGTCCAAGGGATACAGTAAACCTGAAGTGAAGCATCGGAATCTAATACCGGTCTCACAGGAAAGGATCATAGCATAGAGAGTAAGAAGAGCCAGTCATCTTGTATTTGAGGCGGCATTGTGCCTTTTTTATCAAATTCTGATGCAATTTCTGTGTTTGATCGTCAATAAGATGGTCAGAGGGATACAGTAAACCTGAATTGAAGCATCGGAATCTATAACTAGTGTCACGGGAATGGTTCAAAACACTGAGATTGGGAAGAGTCAGTCTTCTTATACTTAAGTCGGCACTGTGCCTTTTGTATTTAATTCCGATGCAATTTCTGTGTTTCATCGTCAATTAGAAAGTCAGAGGGATACAGTAAACCTGAAGTGAAGCATCGGAATGTTTAACTAGTGTCACAGGAATGGTTCAAAACTTAGACAGTATGAAGAGTCAGATTACTTGTACTTGAGTCTTCATTGTGCCTTTTGTATATAATTCCGATGCAATTTCTGTGTTTCATCGTCAATAAGAAAGTCCTAGTGATACAGTAAACCTAAAGTGAAGCATCGGAAACTATAACTAGTGTCACCGGAATGGATCAAAACATAGACAGTAAGAAGAGTCAGTCTTCTTGTACTTAAGTCGGCATTGTGCCTTTTGTATTTAATTCCGATGCAATATCTGTGTTTCATCGTAAATAAGAAGGTCAGAGTGATACAGTAAACCTGAAGTGAGGCATCGAAATCTATAACTAGTGTCACAGGAATGGTTCAAAACATAGACAGTAGGAAGAGTCAGATTTCTTGTACTTGAGTCGGCATTGTGCCTTTTGTATTTAATTCCGATGCAATTTCTGTGTTTCATCGTCAATAAGAAGGTCCAAGGGATACAGTAAACCTGAAGTGAAGCATCGGAATCTAATACCGGTCTCACAGGAAAGGATCATAGCATAGAGAGTAAGAAGAGCCAGTCATCTTGTATTTGACTCGGCATTGTGCCTTTTGTATTTAATTCCGATGCAATTTCTGTGTTTCATCGTCAATAAGAAGGTCACAGGGATACAGTAAACCTGAAGTGAAGCATCGGAATCTATAACAAGTATCACAGGAATGGTCCAAAAAATAGACAGTAGGAAGAAACAGTCTTCTTGTACTAAAGTCGGCATTGTGCCTTTTGTATTTAATTCCGATGCAATTTCTGTGTTTCATCGTCAATAAGAAGGTCCAAGGGATGCAGTAAACCTGAAGTGAGGCATCGGAATCAATAACTAGTGTCACAGGAATGGTTCAAAACATAGACAGTAGGAAGAGTAAGTCTTCTAGTACTTAAGTCGGCATTGTGCCTTTTGTATTTAATTCCGATGCAAATTCTGTGTTTCATCATCAATAAGAAGTTCCAAGGGATACTGTAAACCTGAAGTTAGTCATCGGAATCTATAACTAGTGTCACAGGAATGGTTCAAAACATAGTCAGTAAGAAGAGTCAGTCTTCTTGTACTTAAGTCGGCATTGTGCCTTTTCTATTTAATTCCTATGCAATTTCTGTGTTTCGTCATCAATAAGAAGGTCCAAGGGATACAGTAAACCTAAAGTGAAGCATCGGAAACTATAACTAGAGTCACCGGAATGGTTCAAAACATAGACAGTAGGAAAAGTCAGTCTTCTTGTACTTAAGTCGGCATTGTGCCTTTTGTATTTAATTCCGATGCAATTTCTGTGTTTCATCGTCAATAAGAAGATCAGAGGGCTAAAGTAAACCTGAAGTGAAGCATCGGAATCTATAGCTAGTGTCACATGTATGGTTCAAAACAGAGACAGTAGGAAGAGTCAGTCTTCTTGTACTTAAGCCGGCATTGTGCCTTTTCTATTTAATTCCGATGCAAATTCTGTGTTCCGTCGTCAATAAGATGGTCCAAGGGATACAGTAAACCTGAAGTGAAGCATCGGAATCTATAACTAGTGTCACAGGAATGGTTCAAAACATAGACAGTAAGAAAAGTCAGTCTTCTTGTACTTAAGTCGGCATTGTGCCTTTTGTATTTAATTCCGATGCAATTTCTGTGTTTCATCAACAAGAAGAAGGTCAGAGGGATACAGTAAACCTAAAGTGAAGCATCGGAATGTATACTAGTGTCACAGGAATGGTTCAAAACATTGACAGTAGGAAGAGTCAGTTCCCTTGTACTTGAGTCGGCATTGTGCCTTTTGTATTTAAATCCGATGCAATTTCTGTGTTTCATCGTCAATAAAAAGGTCAGAGGGATACAGAAAACCTGAAGTGAATAATCGGTATCTATAACAAGTGTCACAGGAATGGTTCAAAAAATAGACAGCAGGAATAGTCAGTCTTCTTCTACTAAAGTCGGCATTGTGCCTTTTGTATTTAATTCCGATGCAATTTCTGTGTTTCATCGTCAATATGAAGGTCCAAGGGATACAGTAAACCTGAAGTGAGGCATCGGAAACTATAACTAGTGTCCCAGGAATGGTTCAAAACATAGACAGTAGGAAGAGTAAGTCTTCTAGTACTTAAGTCGCCATTGTGCCTTTCGTATTTAATTCCGATGCAATTTCTGTGTTTCATCATCAATAAGAAGGTCCAAGGGATACAGTAAACCTGAAGTGAGGCATCGGAATCTATAACTAGTGTTCCAGGAATGGTTCAAACATAGTCAGTAAGAAGAGTCAGTCTTCTTGTACTTAAGTCGGCATGGTTCCTTCTGTATTTAATTGCGATGCAATTTCTGTGTTTCATCGTCAATAAGAAGGTCCAAGGGATACAGTAAACATATTGTGAAGCATCGGAATCTAAAACTGGTCTCACAGGTATGGTTCAAAACAGAGACAGTAGGAAGAGTCAGTCGTCTTGTACTTAAGTCGGCATTGTGCCATTTCTATTTAATTCCGATGAAAATTCTGTGATTCGTCGTAAATAATATGGTCCAAGGGATACAGTAAACCTGAAGTGAAGCATCGGAATCTATAACTAGTGTCACAGGAATGGTTCAAAACATAGACAGTAAGAAAAGTCAGTCTTCTTGTACTTATGTCGGCATTGTGACTTTTCTATTTAATTCCGATGCAATTTCTGTTTTCATCATCACAAAGAAGGTCAGTGGGATACAGTAAACCTGAAGTGAAGCATCGGAATCTATTTTTAGTGTCACAGGAATGGTTAAAAGCATTGACAGTAGAAAGAGTCAGTCTTCTTGTAATTTAGTCGACATTGTGCCTTTTGTATTTAATTCCGATGCAATTTCTGTGTTTCATCGTCAATAAGATGATCAAAGTGATACAGTAAACCTAAAGTGAAGCATCGGAATCTATAACTAGTGTCACGGGAATGGTTCAAAACATTGAGATTAGGAAGAGTCAGTCTTCTTATACTTAAGTCGGCACTGTGCCTTGTGTATTTAATTCCGATGCAATTTCTGTGTTTCATCGTCAATTAGAAAGTCAGAGGGATACAGTAAACCTGAAGTGAAGCATCGGAATGTATAATTAGTGTCACAGGAATGGTTCAAAACTTAGACAGTACGAAGAGTCAGATTTCTTGTACTTGAGTCGGCATTGTGCCTTTTGTATTTAATTCCGATGCAATTTCTGTGTTTCATCGTCAATAAGAAGGTCCTAGTGATACAGTAAACCTAAAGTGAAGCATCGGAAACTATAACTAGTGTCACCGGAATGGATCAAAACATAGACAGTAAGAAGAGTCAGTCTTCTTGTACTTAAGTCGGCATTGTGCCTTTTGTATTTAATTCCGATGCAATATCTGTGTTTCATCGTAAATAAGAAGGTCAGAGGGATACAGTAAACCTGATGTGAGGCATCGAAATCTATAACTAGTGTCACAGGAATGGTTCAAATCATAGACAGTAGGAAGAGTCAGATTTCTTGTACTTGAGTCGGCATTGTGCCTTTTGTATTTAATTCCGATGCAATTTCTGTGTTTCATCGTCAATAAGAAGGTCCAAGGGATACAGTAAACCTGAAGTGAAGCATCGGAAACTAATACCGGTCTCACAGGAAAGGATCATAGCATAGAGAGTAAGAAGAGCCAGTCATCTTGTATTTGAGTCGGCATTGTGCCTTTTCTATTTAATTCCGATGCAATTACTGTGTTTGATCGTCAATAAGATGGTCAGAGGGGTACAGTAAACCAGAATTGAAGCATCGGAATCTATAACTAGTGTCACAGGAATGGTTAAAAACATTGACAGTAAAAAGAGTCAGTCTTCTTGTAATTTAGTCGACATTGTGCCTTTTGTATTTAATTCCGATGCAATTTCTGTGTTTCATCGTCAATAAGAAGATCAAAGTGATACAGTAAACCTAGAGTGAAGCATCGGAATCTATAACTAGTGTCACAGGAATGGTTCAAAACATAGTCAGTAAGAAGAGTCAGTCTTCCTGTACTTAAGCCAGCATTGCGCATTTTCTATTTAATTCCGATGCAATTTCTGTGTTTTATCGTCAATAAGAAGGTCAGAGGGATACAGCAAACCAGAATTGAAGCATCGGAATCTATAACTAGTGTCACGGGAATGGTTCAAAACACTGAGATTGGGAAGAGTCAGTCTTCTTATACTTAAGTCGGCACTGTGCCTTTTGTATTTAATTCCGATGCAATTTCTGTGTTTCATCGTCAATTAGAAAGTCAGAGGGATACAGTAAACCTGAAGTGAAGCATCGGAATGTTTAACTAGTGTCACAGGAATGGTTCAAAACTTAGACAGTATGAAGAGTCAGATTACTTGTACTTGAGTCTTCATTGTGCCTTTTGTATATAATTCCGATGCAATTTCTGTGTTTCATCGTCAATAAGAAAGTCCTAGTGATACAGTAAACCTAAAGTGAAGCATCGGAAACTATAACTAGTGTCACCGGAATGGATCAAAACATAGACAGTAAGAAGAGTCAGTCTTCTTGTACTTAAGTCGGCATTGTGCCTTTTGTATTTAATTCCGATGCAATATCTGTGTTTCATCGTAAATAAGAAGGTCAGAGTGATACAGTAAACCTGAAGTGAGGCATCGAAATCTATAACTAGTGTCACAGGAATGGTTCAAAACATAGACAGTAGGAAGAGTCAGTCTTCTTGTACTTGAGTCGGCATTGTGCCTTTTGTATTTAATTCCGATGCAATTTCTGTGTTTCATCGTCAATAAGAAGGTCCAAGGGATACAGTAAACCTGAAGTGAAGCATCGGAATCTAATACCGGTCTCACAGGAAAGGATCATAGCATAGAGAGTAAGAAGAGCCAGTCATCTTGTATTTGAGTCGGCATTGTGCCTTTTGTATTTAATTCCGATGCAATTTCTGTGTTTCATCGTCAATTAAAAGGTCAGAGGGCTACAGTAAATCTGAAGTGAGGCATCGGAATCTATAGCTAGTGTCACTGGAATGGTTCAAAACAGAGACAGTGAGAAGAGTCAGTCTTCTTGTACTAAAGTCGGCATTGTGCCTTTTGTATTTAATTCCGATGCAATTTCTGTGTTTCATCGTCAATATGAAGGTCCAAGGGATACAGTAAACCTGAAGTGTGGCATCGGAAACTATAACTATTGTTACAGGAATACTTCAAAACATAGACAGTACTAAGAGTAAGTCTTCTAGTACTTATGTCGCCATTGTGCATTTAGTATTTAATTCCGATGCAATTTCTGTGTTTCATCATCAATAAGAAGGTCCAAGGGATACAGTAAACCTGAAGTGAGGCATCGGAATCTATAACTAGTGTTCCAGGAATGGTTCAAAACATAGTCAGTAAGAAGAGTCAGTCATCATGTACTTAAGTCGGCATGGTGCCTTCTGTATTTAAGTGCGATGCAATTTCTGTGTTTCATCGTCAATAAGAAGGTCCAAGGGATACAGTAAACATATTGTGAAGCATCGGAATCTAAAACTGGTCTCACAGGTATGGTTCAAAACAGAGACAGTAGGAAGAGTCAGTCGCCTTGTACTTAAGTCGGCATTGTGCCTTTTCTATTTAATTCCGATGCAAATTCTGTGTTTCGTCGTCTATAAGATGGTCCAAGGGATACAGTAAACCTGAAGTGAAGCATCGGAATCTATAACTAGTGTCACAGGAATGGTTCAAAACATAGACAGTAGGAAAAGTCAGTCTTCTTGTACTTATGTCGGCATTGTGCCTTTTCTATTTAATTCCGATGCAATTTCTGTGTTTCATCATCAAGTAGAAGGTCAGAGGGATACAGTAAACCTGAAGTGAAGCATCGGAATCTATAACTAGTGTCACAGGAATGGTTAAAAACATTGACAGTAAAAAGAGTCAGTCTTCTTGTAATTTAGTCGACATTGTGCATTTTGTATTTAATTCCGATGCAATTTCTGTGTTTCATCGTCAATAAGAAGATCAAAGTGATACAGTAAACCTAAAGTGAAGCATCGGAATCTATAACTAGTGTCACAGGAATGGTTCAAAACATAGTCAGTAAGAAGAGTCAGTCTTCCTGTACTTAAGCCAGCATTGCGCATTTTCTATTTAATTCCGATGCAATTTCTGTGTTTCATCTACAATAGGAAGATCAGAGGGATACAGTAAACCTGAAGCATCGGAATCTATAACTAGTGTCACAGGAATGATTCAAAACATAGACGGTTGGAAGAGTCAGTCTTCTTGTACTTAAGTCGGCATTGTGTATTTTCTATTTAATTCCGATGCAGTTTCTGTGTTTCGTCGTCAATGAGAAGGTCCAAGGGATACAGTAAACCTGAAGTGAAGCATCGGAATCTATAACTAGTGTCACAGGAATGGTTCAAAACATAGACAGAAGAATGAGTCGGGCTTCTTGGACGTAAGTCGGCATTGTGCCTTTCGAATTTAATTCCGTTGCAATTTCTGTGTTTGATCGTCAATAAGATGGTCAGAGGGATACAGTAAACCTAAATTGAAGCATCGGAATCTATAACTAGTGTCACGGGAATGGTTCAAAACATTGAGATTAGGAAGAGTCAGTCTTCTTATACTTAAGTCGGCACTGTGCCTTTTGTATTTAAGTCCGATGCAATTTCTGTGTTTCATCGTCAATTAGAAGGTCAGAGGGATACAGTAAACCTGAAGTGAAACATCGGAATGTATAACTAGTGTCACAGGAATGGTTCAAAACATAGACAGTAGGAAGAGAGAGATTTCTTGTACTTGAGTCGGCATTGTGCCTTTTATATTTAATTCCGATGCAATTTCTGTGTTTCATCGTCAATAAGAATGTCCTAGTGATACAGCAAACCTAAAGTGAAGCATCGGAAACTATAACTAGTGTCACCGGAATGGATCAAAACATAGACAGTAAGTAGAGTCAGTCTTCTTGTACTTACGTCGGCATTGTGCCTTTTGTATTTAATTCCGATGCAATTTCTGTGTTTCATCGTAAATAAGAAGGTCAGAGGGATACAGTAAACCTGAAGTGAGGCATCGAAATCTATAACTGGTGTCACAGGAATGGTTCAAAACATAGACAGTAGGAAGAGTCAGATTTCTTGTACTTGAGTCGGCATTGTGCCTTTTGTATTTAATTCCGATGAAATTTCTGTGTTTCATCGTCAATAAGAAGGTCCAAGGGATACAGTAAACCTGAAGTGAAGCATCGGAATCTAATACCGGTCTCGCAGGAAAGGATCATAGCATAGAGAGTAAGAAGAGCCAGTCATCTTGTATTTGAGTCGGCATTGTGCCTTTTGTATTTAATTCCGATGCAATATCTGAGTTTCATCGTCAATTAAAAGGTCAGAGGGCTACAGTAAACCTGAAGTGAAGCATCGGAATCTATAGCTAGTGTCACAGGAATGGTACAAAACAGAGACAGTAAGAAGAATCAGTCTTCTTGTACTTAAGTCGGCATTGTGCCTTTTCTATTTAATTCCGATGCAAATTCTATGTTTCGTCGTCAATAAGAAGGTCCAAGGGATACAGTAAACCTGAAGTGTAGCATCAGAATCTATCACTAGTGTCACAGGAATGGTTCAAAACATAGACAGCAAGAAAAGTCAGTCTTCTTGTACTTAAGTCGGCATTGTGCCTTTTCTATTTAATTCCGATGCAATTTCTGTGTTTCATCATCAAGAAGAAGGCCAGAGGGATACAGTAAACCTGAAGTGAAGCATCGGAATGTATAACTAGTGTCACGGGATTGGTTCAAACAAGGACGTAGGAAGAGTCAGTTTACTTGTACTTGAGTCGGCATTGAGACTTTTGTCTTTAATTCCGATGCAATTTCTGTGTTTCATCGTCAATAAGAAGGTCACAGGGATACAGTAAACCTGAAGTGAAGCATCGGAATCTATAACAAGTGTCACAGGAATGGTCCAAAAAATAGACAGTAGGAAGAAACAGTCTTCTTGTACTAAAGTCGGCATTGTGCCTTTTGTATTTAATTCCGATGCAATTTCTGTGTTTCATCGTCAATAAAAAGGTCCAAGGGATACAGTAAACCTGAAGTGAGGCATCGGAATCTATAACTAGTGTCACAGGAATGGTTCAAAACATAGACAGTAGGAAGAGTAAGTCTTCTTGTACTTAAGTCGCCATTGTGCCTTTTGTATTTAATTCCGATGCAATTTCTGTGTTTCATCATCAATAAGAAGGTCCAAGGGATACAGTAAACCTGAAGTGAGGCATCGGAATTTATAACTAGTGTTCCAGGAATGGTGCAAAACATAGTCAGTAAGAAGAGTCAGTCTTCTTGTACTTAAGTCGGCATGGTGCCTTCTGTATTTAATTGCGATGCAATTTCTGTGTTTCATCGTCAATAAGAAGGTCCAAGGGACACAGTAAACATATTGTGAAGCATCGGAATCTAAAACTGGTCTCACAGGTATGGTTCAAAACAGAGACAGTAGGAAGAGTCAGTCGTCTTGTACTTAAGTCGGCATTGTGCCTTTTCTATTTAATTCCGATGCAAATTCTGTGTTTCGTCGTCAATAAGATGGTCCAAGGGATACAGTAAACCTAAAGTGAAGCATCGGAATCTATAACTAGAGTCACAGGAATGGTTCAAAACATAGACAGTAAGAAAAGTCAGTCTTCTTGTACTTAAGTCGGCATTGTGCCTTTTCTATTTAATTCCGATGCAATTTCAGTGTTTCATCATCAAGAAGAAGGTCAGAGGGATACAGTAAACCTGAAGTGAATCATCGGAATCTATAACTAGTGTCACAGGAATGGTTAAAAACATTGACAGTAAAAAGAGTCAGTCTTCTTGTAATTTAGTCGGCATTGTGCCTTTTGTATTTAATTCCTATGCAATTTCTGTGTTTCATCGTCAATAAGAAGATCAAAGTGATACAGTAAACCTAAAGTGAAGCATCGGAATCTATAACTAGTGTCACAGGAATGGTTAAAAACATAGTCAGTAAGAAGAGTCAGTCTTCTTGTACTTAAGTCAGCATTGCGCATTTTCTATTTAATTCCGATGAATTTTTTGTGTTTTATCGTTAATAAGACGGTCAGAGGGATACAGCAAACCTGAAGTGAAGCATCGGAATCTATAACTAGTGTCACAGGGATGGTTCAAAATGTAGACAGTAGGAAGAATCAGTATTCTTGTACTTAAGTCGGCATTGTGCCTTTTGTATTTAATTCCGAAGCAATTTCTGTGTTTCGTCGTCAATAAGAAGGTCCAAGGGATACAGTAAACCTGAAGTGAAGCATCGGAATCTATAACTAGTGTCACAGGAATGGTTCAAAACATAGACAGTAAGAAAAGTCAGTCTTCTTGTACTTAAGTCGGCATTGTGACTTTTCTATTTAATTCCGATGCAATTTCTGTGTTTCATCATCAAGAGGAAGGTCAGAGGGATACAGTAAACCTGAAGTGAAGCATCGGAATGTATAACTAGTGTCACAGGAATGGTTCAAAGCAAGGTCGTAGGAAGAGTCAGTTTTCTTGTACTTGAGTGGGCATTGAGACTTTTGTATTTAATTCCGATGCAATTTCTGTGTTTCATCGTCAATAAGAAGGTCACAGGGATACAGTAAACCTGAAGTGAAGCATCGGAATCTATAACAAGTATCAGAGGAATGGTCCAAAAAATAGACAGTAGGAAGAAACAGTCTTCTTGTATTAAATTCGGCATTGTGCCTTTTGTATTAAATTCCGATGCAATTTCTGTGTCTCATCGTCAATAAGAAGGTCCAAGGGATACAGTAAACCTGAAGTGAGGCATCGGAATCTATAACTAGTTTCACAGGAATGGTTCAAAGCATAGTCAGTAAGAAGAGTCAGTCTTCTTGTACTTAAGGCGGCATGTTGCCTTCTGTATTTAATTCCGATGCAATTTCTGTGTTTCATCGTCAATAAGAAGGTCCAGCGGATACAGTAAACATATTGCGAAGCATCGGTATCTAAAACTGGTCTAACCGGAAATGTTCAAAACATAGCCAGTATGAAGAGCCAGTCCTCTTGTACTTAAGTCGGCATTGTGCCTTTTCTATTTAATTCCGATGCAATTTCTGTGTTTCGTCGTCAATACGAAGGTTCAAGGGATACAGTAAACCTGAAGTGGAGCATCGGAATCTAATACCGGTCTCACAGGAAAGGTTCATAGCATAGAGAGTAAGAAGAGCCAGTCAATATGTATTTGAGTCGGCATTGTGCCTTTTGTAATTAATGCCGCTGCAATTTCTGTGTTTCATCGTCAATAAGAAGATCGGAGGGCTAAAGTAAACCTGAAGAGAAGCATCGGAATCTATAGCTAGTGTCACATGTATGGTTCAAAACAGAGACATTAGGAAGAGTCAGTCTTCTTGTACTTAAGTCGGCATTGTGCCTTTTCTATTTAATTCCGATGCAAATTCTGTGTTCCGTCGTCAATAAGATGGTCCAAGGGATACAGTAAACCTGAATTGAAGCATCGGAATCTGTAACTAGTGTCACGGGAATGGTTCAAAACATTGAGATTAGGAAGAGTCAGTCTTCTTATACTTAAGTCGGCAGTGTCCTTTTTGTATTTAATTACGATGCAATTTCTGTGTTTCATCGTCAATTAGAAAGTCAGAGGGATACAGTAAACCTGAAGTGAAGCATCGGAATGTATAACTAGTGTCACAGGAATGGTTCAAAACATAGACAGTATGAAGAGTCAGATTTCTTGTACATGAGTCGGCATTGTGCCTTTTGTATTTAATTCCGATGCAATTTCTGGGTTTCATCGTCAATATGAAGGTCCAAGGGATACAGTAAACCTGAAGTGAGGCATCGGAAACTATAACTAGTGCACAGGAATGGTTCAAAACATAGACAGTAGGAAGAGTAAGTCTTCTAGTACTTAAGTCGCCATTGTGCCTTTTGTATTTAATTCCGATGCAATGTCTGTGTTTCATCATCAATAAGAAGGTCCAAGGGATACAGTAAACCTGAAGTGAGGCATCTGAATCTATAACTAGTGTTCCAGGAATGGTTCAAAACATAGTCAGTAAGAAGAGTCAGCCTTCTTGTACTTATGTCGGCATGGTGCCTTCTGTATTTAATTGCGATGCAATATCTGTGTTTCATCGTCAATAAGAAGGTCCAAGGGATACAGTAAACATATTGTGAAGCATCGGAATCTAAAACTGGTCTCACAGGTATGGTTCAAACAGAGACAGTAGGAAGAGTCAGTCGTCTTGTACTTAAGTCGGCATTGTGCCTTTTCTATTTAATTTCGATGCAAATTATGTGTTTCGTCGTCAATAAGATGGTCCAAGGGATACAGTAAACCTGAAGTGAAGCATCGGAATCTATAACTAGTGTCACAGGAATGGTTCAAAACATAGACAGTAAGAAAAGTCAGTCTTGTTGTACTTATGTCGGCATTGTGCCTTTTCTATTTAATTCCGATGCAATTTCTGTGTTTCATCATCAAGAAGAAGGTCAGAGGGATACAGTAAACCTGAAGTGAAGCATCGGAATCTATTACTAGTGTCACAGGAATGGTTAAAAACATTGACAGTAGAAAGAGTCAGTCTTCTTGTAATTTAGTCGACATTGTGCCTTTTGTATTTAATTCCGATGCAATTTCTGTGTTTCAACGTCAATAAGAAGATCAAAGTGATACAGTAAACCTAAAGTGAAGCATGGGAATCTATAACTAGTGTCACAGGAATGGTTCAAAACATAGTCAGTAAGAAGACTCAGTCTTCCTGTACTTAAGTCAGCATTGCGCATTTCCTATTTAATTCCGATGCAATTTCTGTGTTTTATCGTCAATAAGAAGGTCAGAGGGCTACAGCAAACCTAAAGTGAGGCATCGGAATCTATAACTAGTGTCACAGGGATGGTTCAAAACGTAGACAGTAGGAAGAATCAGTATTCTTGTACTTAAGTCGGCATTGTGCTTTTTGTATTTAATTCCGATGCAATTTCAGTGTTTCATCGTCAATAAGAGGGTCAGAGGGATACAGTAAACCTGAAGTGAGGCATCAGAATCTATAACTAGAGTCACAGTAATGGTTCAAAACATAGACAGTAAGAAGAGTCAGTCTACTTGTACTTAATTCGGCAATGTGCCTTCTGTATTTAATTCCGATGCAATTTCTGTGTTTCATCTACAATAAGAAGGTCAGAGGGATTCAGTAAACCTGAAGTGAAGCATCGGAATCTATAACTAGTGTCACAGGAATGGTTCAAAACATAGGCAGTTGGAAGAGTCAGTCTTCTTGTACTTAAGTCGGCATTGTGCTTTTTCTATTTAATTCCGATGCAGTTTCTGTGTTTCGTCGTCAATGAGAATTTCCAAGGGATACAGTAAACCTGAAGTGAAGCATCGGAATCTATAACTAGTGTCACAGGAATGGTTCAAAACATACACAGAAGGATGAGTCGGGCTTCTTGTACGTAAGTCGGCATTGTGCCTTTTGTATTTAATTCCGATGCAATTTCTGTGTTTGATTGTCAATAAGATGGTCAGAGGGATACAGTAACCCTGAAGTGAAGCATCGGAATGTATAACTAGTGTCACAGGAATGGTTCAAAACATAGACAGTATGAAGAGTCAGATTTCTTGTACTTGAGTCGGCATTGTGCCTTTTGTATTTAATTCCGATGCAATTTCTGTGTTTCATCGTCAATAAGAAGGTCCTAGTGATACAGTAAACCTAAAGTGAAGCTTCGGAAACAATAACTAGTGTCACCGGAATGGATCAAAACATAGACACTAAAAAGAGTCAGTCTTCTAGTACTTAAGTCTGCATTGTGCCTTTTGTATTTAATTACGATGCAATTTCTGTGTTTCATCGTAAATAAGAAGGTCAGAGGGATACAGTAAACCGGAAGTGAGGAATCGAAATCTATAACTAGTGTCACAGGAATGGTTCAAAACATAGACAGTAAGAAAAGTCAGTCTTCTTGTACTTATGTCGGCATTGTGTCTTTTCTATTTAATTCCGATGCAATTTCTGTGTTTCATCATCAAGAAGAAGGTCAGAGGGATACAGTAAACCTGAAGTGAAGCATCGGAATCTATTACTAGTGTCACAGGAATGGTTAAAAACATTGACAGTAGAAAGAGTCAGTCTTCTTGTAATTTAGTCGACATTGTGCCTTTTGTATTTATTTCCGATGCAATTTCTGTGTTTCAACGTCAATAAGAAGATCAATGTGATACAGTAAAACTAAAGTGAAGCATCGGAATCTATAACTAGTGTCACAGGAATGGTTCAAAACATAGTCAGTAAGAAGACTCAGTCTTCCTGTACTTAAGTCAGCATTGCGCATTTCCTATTTAATTCCGATGCAATTACTGTGTTTCATCGTCAATAAGAAGGTCAGAGGGCTACAGTAAACCTGAAGTGAAGCATCGGAATCTAATACCGGTCTCACAGGAAAGGATCATAGCATAGAGAGTAAGAAGAGCCAGTCATCTTGTATTTGAGTCGACATTGTGCTTTTGTATTTAATTCCTATGCAATTTCTGTGTTTCATCGTCAATTAGAAGGTCAGAGGGCTACAGTAAACCTGAAGTGAAGCATCGGAATCTATAGCTAGTGTCACAGGAATGGTTCAAAACAGAGACAGTAAGAAGAGTCAGTCTTCTTGTACTAAAGTCGGCATTGTGCCTTTTGTATTTAATTCCGTTGCAATTTCTGTGTTTCATCGTCAATATGAAGGTCCAAGGGATACAGTAAACCTGAAGTGAGGCATCGGAAACTGTAACTAGTGTTACAGGAATGGTTCAAAACATAGACAGTAGGAAGAGTAAGTCTTCTACTACTTAAGTCGCCATTGTGCATTTTGTATTTAATTCCGATGCAATTTCTGTGTTTCATCATCAATAAGAAGATCCAAGGGATA
Organism: Schistocerca piceifrons; assembly: GCF_021461385.2. Taxonomy (NCBI): domain Eukaryota; kingdom Metazoa; phylum Arthropoda; class Insecta; order Orthoptera; family Acrididae; genus Schistocerca; species Schistocerca piceifrons. The sequence goes on from NW_025728058.1 coordinate 592,988, forward strand.
CAGTAAACCTGAAGTGAGGCATCGGAATCTATAACTAGTGTTCCAGGAATGGTTCAGAACATAGTCAGTAAGAAGAGTCAGTCTTCATGTACTTAAGTCGGCATGGTGCCTTCTGTATATAATTGCGATGCAATTTCTGTGTTTCATCGTCAATAAGAAGGTCCAAGGGATACAGTAAACATATTGTGAAGCATCGGAATCTAAAACTGGTCTCACAGGTATGGTTCAAAGCAGAGACAGTAGGAAGAGTCAGTCGTCTTGTACTTAAGTCGGCATTGTGCCTTTTCTATTTAATTCCGATGCAAATTCTATGTTTCGTCGTCTATAAGATGGTCCAAGGGATACAGTAAACCTGAAGTGAAGCATCGGAATCTATAACTAGTGTCACAGGAATGGTTCAAAACATAGACAGTAAGAAAAGTCAGTCTTCTTGTACTGATGTCGGTATTGTGCCTTTTCTATTTAATTCCGATGCAATTTCTGTGTTTCATCATCAAGAAGAAGGTCAGTGGGATACAGTAAACCTGAAGTGAAGCATCGGAATCTATAACTAGTGTCACAGGAATGGTTAAAAACATTGACAGTAAAAAGAGTCAGTCTTCTTGTAATTTAGTCGACATTGTGCCTTTTGTATTTAATTCCGATACAATTTCTGTGTTTCATCGTCAATAAGAAGATCAAAGTGATACAGTAAACCTAAAGTGAAGCATCGGAATTTATAACTAGTGTCACAGGAATGGTTCAAAACATAGTCAGTAAGAAGAGTCAGTCTTCCTGTACTTAAGTCAGCATTGCGCCTTTTCTATTTAATTCCGATGCAATTTCTGTGTTTTATCGTCAATAAGAAGGTCAGAGGGATACAGCAAACCAGAAGTGAAGCATCGGAATCTATAACTAGTGTCACAGGGATGGTTCAAAACGTAGACAGTAGGAAGAATCAGTATAATTGTACTTAAGTCGGCATTGTGCCTTTTGTATTTAATTCCGATGCAATTTCTGTGTTTCATCGTCAGTAAGAGGGTCAGAGGGATACAGTAAACCTGAAGTGAGGCATCAGAATCTATAACTAGAGTCACAGTAATGGTTCAAAACATAGACAGTAAGAAGAGTCAGTCTACTTGTACTTAATTCGGCAATGTGCCTTCTGTATTTAATTCCGATGCAATATCTGTGTTTCATCTACAATAAGAAGGTCAGAGGGATACAGTAAACCTGAAGTGAAGCATCTGAATCTATAACTAGTGTCACAGGAATGGTTCAAAACATAGACGGTTGGAAGAGTCAGTCTTCTTGTACTTAAGTCGGCATTGTGCCTTTTCTATTTAATTCCGATGCAGTTTCTGTGTTTCGTCGTCAATGAGAAGGTCCAAGGGATACAGTAAACCTGAAGTGAAGCATCGGAATCTATAACTAGTGTCACAGGAATGGTTCAAAACATAGACAGAAGAATGAGTCGGGCTTCTTGTACGTAAGTCGGCATTGTGCCTTTTGTATTTAATTCCGATGCAGTTTCTGTGTTTGATCGTCAATAAGATGGTCAGAGGGATACAGTAAACCTGAATTGAAGCATCGGAACCTATAACTAGTGTCACGGGAATGGTTCAAATCATTGAGATTAGGAAGAGTTAGTCTTCTTATACTTAAGTCGGCACTGTGCCTTTTGTATTTAATTCCGATGCAATTTCTGTGTTTCATCGTCACTTAGAAGGTCAGAGGGATACAGTAAACCTGAAGTGAAACATCGGAATGTATAACTAGTGTCACAGGAATGGTTCAAAACATAGACAGTAGGAAGAGTCAGATTTCTTGTACTTGAGTCGGCATTGTGCCTTTTGTATTTAATTCCGATGCAATTTCTGTGTTTCATCATCATATAAGAAGGTCCAAGGGATACAGTAAACCTGAAGTTAGTCATCGGAATCTATAACTAGTGTCACAGGAATGGTTCAAAACATAGACAGTAGGAAGAGTAAGTCTTCTAGTACTTAAGTCGGCATTGTGCCCTTTGTATTTAATTACGATGCAATTTCTGTGTTTCTTCATCAATAAGAAGGTCTGAGGGATACAGTAAACCTGAAGTGAGGCATCGGAATCTATAACTAGTTTCACAGGAATGGTTCAAAGCATAGTCAGTAAGAAGAGCCAGTCTTCTTGTACTTAAGTCGGCATGGTGCCTTTTGTATTTAATTCCGATGCAATTTCTGTGTTTCATCGTCATTAAGAAGGTCCAAGGGATACAGTAAACCTGAAGTGAAGCATCGGAATCTAATACCGGTCTCACAGGAAAGGATCATAGCATAGAGAGTAAGAAGAGCCAGTCATCTTGTATTTGAGTCGGCATTGTGCCTTTTGTATTTAATTCCGATGCAATATCTGAGATTCATCGTCAATTAGAAGGTCAGAGGGCTACAGTAAACCTGAAGTGAAGCATCGGAATCTATAGCTAGTGTCACAGGAATGGTTCAAAACAGGGACAGTAAGAAGAGTCAGTCTTATTGTACTTAAGTCGGCATTGTGCCTTTTCTATTTAATTCCGATACAAATTCTATGTTTCGTCGTCAATAAGAAGGTCCAAGGGATACAGTAAACCTGAAGTGAAGCATCGGAATCTATAACTAGTGTCACAGGAATGGTTCAAAACATAGACAGTAGGAAGAGTAAGTCTTCTTGTACTTAAGTCGGCATTGTGCCATTTGTATTTGATTCCGATGCAATTTCTGTGTTTCATCGTCAATAAGAAGATCCAAGGGAAGCAGAAAACCTGAAGTGAAGCATCGATACCTATAACAAGTATCACAGAAATGGTTCAAAACATAGACAGTAAGCAGAGTCAGTCTTCTGGTACTGAAGTCGGCATTGTGCCCTTTGGATTTAATTCCGATGCAATTTCTGTGTTATATCATCAATAAGAAGGTCAGAGGGATACAGTAAACCTGAAGTGAGGCATCGGAATCTATAACTAGTTTCACAGGAATGGTTCAAAACATAGTCAGTAAGAAGAGTCAGTCTTCTTGTACTTAAGTCGGCATGGTGCCTTCTGTATTTAATTCCGATGCAATTTCTGTGTTTCATCGTCAATAAGAAGGTGCAAGGGATACAGTAAACATATTGCGAAGCATCGGAATCTAAAACTGGTCTAACAGGAAATGTTCATATCATAGCCAGCAAGAAGTGTCAGTCTTCTTGTACTTAAGTCGGCATTGTGCCTTTTCTATTTAATTCCGATGCAATTTCTGTGTTTCATCGTCAATAAGAAGAAAAGAGGGCTAAAGTAAACCTGAAGTGAAGCATCGGAATCTATAGCTAGTGTCACATGTATGGTTCAAAACAGAGACAGTAGGAAGAGTCAGTCTTCTTGTACATAAGTCGGCATTGTGCCTTTTCTATTTAATTCCGATGCAAATTCTGTATTCCGTCGTCAATAAGATGGTCCAAGGGATACAGTAAACCTGAAGTGACGCATGGGAATCTATAACTAGTGTCACAGGAATGGTTCAAATCATAGACAGTAAGAAAAGTCAGTCTTCTTGTACTTAAGTCGGCATTGTGCCTTTTCTATTTAATTCCGATGTAATTTCTGTGTTTCATCAACAAGAAGAAGGTCAGAGGGATACAGTAAACCTAAAGTGAAGCATCGGAATGTATGCTAGTGTCACAGGAATGGTTCAAAATATAGACAGTAGGAAGAGTCAGTTCTCTTGTACATGAGTCAGCATTGTGCCTTTTGTATTTAATTCCGATGCAATTTCTGTGTTTCATCGTCAATAAAAAGGTCAGAGGGATACAGTAAACCTGAAGTGAAGCATCGGAATCTATAACAAGTGTCACAGGAATGGGTCAAAAAATAGACAGTAGGAAGAGTCAGTCTTCTTGTACTAAAGTCGGCATTGTGTCTTTTGTATTTAATTCCGATGCAATTTCTGTGTTTCATCATCAATAAGAAGGTCCACGGGAAACAGTAAACCTGAAGTGAGGCATCGGAATCTATAACTAGTGTTCCAGGAATGGTTCAAAACATAGTCAGTAAGAAGAGTCAGGCTTCTTGTACTTAAGTCGGCATGGTGCCTTCTGTATTTAATTCCGATGCAATTTCTGTTTTTCATCATCAAGAAGAAGGTCAGAGGGATACAGTAAACCTCAAGTGAAGCATCGGAATCTATAACTAGTGTCACAGGAATGGTTAAAAACATTGACAGTAAAAAGAGTCAGTCTTCTTGTAATTTAGACGGCATTGTGCCTTTTGTATTTAATTCCGATGCAATTTCTGTGTTTCATCGTCAATAAGAAGATCAAAGTGATACAGTAAACCTAAAGTGAAGCATCGGAATCTATAACTAGTGTCACCGGAATGGTTCAAAACATAGTCAGTAAGAAGAGTCAGTCTTTTTGTACTTAAGTCAGCATTGCGCATTTTCTATTTAATTCCGATGCAATTTCTGTGTTTTATCGTTAATAAGAAGGTCAGAGGGATACAGCAAACCTGAAGTGAAGCATCGGAATCTATAACTAGTGTCACAGGGATGGTTCAAAACGAAGACAGTAGGAAGAATCAGTATTCTTGTACTTAAGTCGGCATTGTGCCTTTTGTATTTAATTCCGATGCAATTTCTGTGTTTCATCGTCAATAAGAGGGTCAGAGGGATACAGTAAACCTGCAGTGAGGCATCAGAATCTATAACTAGTGTCACAGGAATGGTTCAAAACACAGAGAGTGAGAAGAGTCAGTCTACTTGTACTTAATTCGGCAATGTGCCTTCTGTATTTACTTCCGATGCAATTTCTGTGTTTCATCTACAATAAGAAGATCAGAGGGATACAGTAAACCTGACGTGAAGCATCGGATCTATAACTAGTGTCACAGGAATGGTTCAAAACATAGACAGTTGGAAGAGTCAGTCTTCTTGTACTTAAGTCGGCATTGTGCCTTTTCTATTCAATTCCGATGCAGTTTCTGTGTTTCGTTCTCAATGTGTAGGTCCAAGGGATACAGTAAACCTGAAGTGAAGCATCGGAATCTATAACTAGTGTCACAGGAATGGTTCAAAACATAGACAGAAGGATGAGTCGGGCTTCTTGTACGTAAGTCGGCATTGTGCATTTTGTATTTAATTCCGATGCAATGTCTCTGTTTGATCGTCAATAAGATGGTCAGAAGGATACAGTAAACCTGAATTGAAGCATCGGAATCTATAACTAGTGTCACGGGAATGATTCAAAACATTGAGATTAGGAAGAGTCAGTCTTCTTATACTTAAGTCGGAACTGTGCCTTTTGTATTTAATTCCGATGTTCCATTTCTGTGTTTCATCGTCAATTAGAAGGTCAGAGGGATACAGTAAACCTGAAGTGAAGCATCGGAATGTATAATTATTGTCACAGGAATGGTTCAAAACATAGACAGTAGGAAGAGTCAGATTTCTTGTACTTGAGTCGGCATTGTGACTTTTGTATTTAATTCCGATGCAATTTCTGTGTTTCATCGTCAATAAGAAGATCAAAGTGATACAGTAAACCTAAAGTGAAGCATCGGAATCAATAACTAGTGTCACAGGAATGGTTCAAAACATAGTCAGTAAGAAGAGTCAGTCTTCCTGTACTTAAGTCAGCATTGCGCATTTTCTATTTAATTCCGATGCAATTTCTGTGTTTTATCGTCAATAAGAAGGTCAGAGGGATACAGCAAACCTGAAGTGAAGCATCGGAATCTATAACTAGTGTCACAGGGATGGTTCAAAACGTAGACAGTAGGAAGAATCAGTATTCATGTACTTAAGTCGGCATTGTGCCTTTTGTATTTAATTCCGATGCAATTTCTGTGTTTCATCGTCAATAAGAGGGTCAGAGGGATACAGTAAACCTGAAGTGAGGCATCAGAATCTATAACTAGTGTCACAGGAATGGTTCAAAACATAGACAGTAAGAAGAGTCAGCCTACTTGTACTTAATTCGGCAATGTGCCTTCTGTATTTAATTCCGATGCAATTTCTGTGTTTCATCGTAAATAAGAAAGTCAGAGGGATACAGTAAACCTGAAGTGAGGCATCGAAATCTATAACTAGTGTCAAAGGAATGGTTCAAAACATAGACAGTAAGAAGACTCAGTCTTCTTGTACTTAAGTCGGCATGGTGCCTTTTGTATGTAATTCCTATGCAATTTCTGTGTTTCATCGTCAATAAGAAGGTCCAAGGGATACAGTAAACAAATTGTGAAGCATCGGAATCTAAAACTGGTCTCACAGGAAATGTTCAAATCATTGTCAGTAAGAAGAGTCAGTCGTCTTGTACTAAAGTCGGCATTTAGCCTTTTCTACTTAATTCCGATGCAATTTCTGTGTTTTATCGTCAATAAGAAGGTCAGAGGGATACAGTAAACCTGACGTGAAGCTTCGGAATCTATAACTAGTGTCACAGGGATGGTTCAAAACGTAGACAGTAGGAAGAGTCTGTATTTTTCTACTAAAGCCGGATTGTGCCTTTTGTATTTAATTCCGATGTAATTTCTGAGTTTCATCGTCAATAAGAAGAACTGAGGTATACAGTAAACGTGAAGTGAAGCATCGGAATCTATAACATGTGTCACAGGAATAGTTAAAAGCATTGACAGTAAGAAGAGTCTGTCTTCTTGTACTTAAGTCGGCATTGTGACTTTTGTATTTAATTACGATGCTTACAGCAAACCTAAAGTGGAGCATCGGAATCTATAACTAGTGTCACAGGAATGGTTCAAAACATAGTCAGTAAGAAGAGTCAGTCTTTTTGTACTTAAGTCAGCATTGTGCCTTTTCTATTCAATTCCGATGCAATTTCTGTGTTTTATCGTCAATACGAAGGTCAGAGGGATACAGTAAACTTGAAGTGAAGCATCGGAATCTATAACTAGTGTCAAAGGAATGGTTCAAAACGTAGACAGTAGGAAGAGTCAGTCTTCTTGTACTGAAGTCGGCATTGTGATTTTTGTATTTAATTCCGATGCAATTTCTGTTTTTCATCGTCAATATGAGGGTCAGAGCGATACAGTAAACCTGAAGTGAGGCATCAGAATCTATAACTAGTTTCACAGGATTGGTTCAAAACATAGACAGTAGGAAGAGTCAGTCTTCTTGTACTTAAGTTGGCATTGTCCTATTTGTATTTAATTCCGATGGAACTTCTGTGATTCATGGGCAATAAGAAGGTCCAAGGGATACAGTAAACCTGAAGTGAGGCATCGGAATCTATTACTAGTGTCACAGGAATGGTTCAAATCATAGACAGTAAGAAGAGTCAGTCTTCTTGTACTTAAGTCAGCATTGTGCCTATTCTGATTAATTCCGATGCAATTTCTGTGTTTCATCGTCAATAGGAAAGTCCAAGGGATACAGTAAACATATAGTGAAACATCGGAATCTAAAACTGGTGTCACAGGAAATGTTCAAAACATAGTCAGTAAGAAGAGTCAGTCTTCTTGTACATAAGTCGGCATTGTGCCTTTGCTATTTAATTCCGATGCCATTTCTGTGTTTCGTCGTCGATAAGAAGGTCCAAGGGATACAGTACACCTGAAGTGAAGTATCGGAATCTAAAGCTGGTCTCATAGGAAAGGCTCAAAACATAGAGAGTAAGCAGAGCCAGTCATCTTGTGTTTGAGTCGGCATTGTGCCTTTTGTATTTAATTCCGATGCAAATTCTAAGTTTCGTCGTCAATAAGTACGTCAGAGGTATACAGTAAACCTTAAGTTAAGCATCGGGATCTATAACTAGTGTCACAGGAATGGTTAAAAACATTGACAGTAAGAGGAGTCAGTCTTCTTGTACGTATGTCGGCATTGTGCCTTTTGTATTTAATTCCGATGCAACTTCTGTGTATCATCGTCAATAGAAAGGTCCAAGGGATACAGTAAACCTGAAGTGAGGCATCAGAATCTATAAGTAGTGTCTCAGGAATGGTTCAAATCATAGACAGTAGCAAGAGACAGTCTTCTTGTACTTAAGTCGGCATTGTGCCTTTTGTATTTAATTCCGATGCAATTTCAGTGATTCATCGTCAATAAGAAGGTCAGAGGGATACAGTCAAACTGAAGTGAAGCATCAGAATCTACAACTAGTGTCACAGGAATGGTTCAAGTCATAGACAGTAAGTAGAGTCAGTCTACTTGTACTTAAGTCGGTATTGTGCCTTTTCTATTTAATTCCGATGCAATTTCTCTGTTTCATCGTCAATAAGAAAGTCAGAGGGATACAGTAAACCTGAAGTGAAGCATCGGAATCTATAACAAGTGTCACAGGAATGGTTCAAATCGTAGTCAGTAAGAAGAGTCAGTCTTCTTGTACTTAAGTCGGCATTGTGCCTTTTCTATTTAATTCCGATGCAATTTCTGTGTGTCGTCGTGAATAAGAGCGTCCAAGGGATACAGTATACCTGAAGTGAAGCATCGGAATCTAAAACCGGTCTCACACGAAAGGTTCAAAACATAGAGAGTAAGAAGAGCCAGTCATCTTGTATTTGAGTCGGCATTTTGCCTTTTGTATTTATTTCCGATGCAATTTCTGTGTTTCATCGTCAATAAGAAGGTCCAAGTGATGCAGTAAGCCTAAAGTGAAGCATCGGAATCTATAACTAGTGTCACAGGAATGGTTCAAAACATAGTAAGTAAGAAGAGTCAGTCTTCTTGTACTTAAGTCAGCATTGTGCCTTTTCTATTTAATTCCCATCCTATATCTGTGTTTTATCGTCAATAAGAAGGTCAGAGGGATACAGTAAACTTGAAGTGAAGCATCGGAATCTGTAACTAGTGTCACAGGAACTGTTCAAAGCATAGACAGTAGGAAGAGTCAGTCTTCTTGTACTTAAGTCGGCATTGTGCCTTTTGTATTTATTTCCGATACAACTTCTGTGTTTCATCTTCAATTAAAAGGTCCGAGGGATACAGTAAACCTGAAGTGAGTCATCGGAATCTATAACTAGTGTCACAGGAATGGTTCAAAACGTAGACAGTAAGAAGAGTCAGTCTTCTTGTACTTAAGTCAGCATTGTGTATTTTCTATTTATTTCCGATGCAATTTCTGTGTTTCATCGTCAATAAGAAGGTCTGAGGGATAAAGTAAACATATAGTGAAGCATCGGATTCTAAAACTGGTCTCACAGGAAATGGTTGAAACATAGTCAGTAAGAAGAGTCAGTCTTCCTGTACTTAAGTCGGCATTGTGCCATTTCTGTTTAATTCCGATGCAATTTCTGTGTGTCGTCGTCAATAAGAGGGTCCAAGGGATACAGTATACCTGAAGTGAAGCATCGGAATCTAAATGCGGTCTCACACGAAAGGTTCAAAACATAGAGAGTAAGAAGAGCCAGTCATCTTGTATTTGAGTCGGCATTGTGCCTTTTGTATTTATTTCCGATGCAATTTCTGTGTTTCATCGTCAATAAGAAGGTCCAAGTGATACAGTAAACCTAAAGTGAAGCATCGGAATCTATAACTAGTGTCACAGGAATGGTACAAAGCATAGTCAGTAAGAAGAGTCAGTCTTCTTGTACTTAAGTCAGCATTGTGCCTTTTCTATTTAATTCCGATCCTATTTCTGTGTTTTATCGTCAATAAGAAGGTCAGAGGGATACAGTAAACTTGAAGTGAAGCATCGGAATCTATAACTAGTGTCACAGGGATGGTTCAAATCGTAGACAGTAGGAAGAGTAAATGTTCTTGTACTTAAGTCGGCATTGTGCCTTTTGTATTTAATTCCGATGCAACTTCTGTGTTTCATCGTCAATAAGAAGGTCCAAGGGATACAGTAAACCTGAAGTGAGGCATCGGAATCTATAACTAGTGACACAGGAATGGTTCAAAACATAGACAGTAAGAAGAGTCAGTCTTCTTGTACTTAAGTCAGCATTGTGCCTTTTCTAATTAATTACGATTCAATTTCTCTGTTTCATCGTCAATAAGAATGTCAGAGGTATACAGCAAACCTGAAGTGACGCATCGGAATCTATAACTAGTGTCACAGGAATGGTTAAAACATTGATAGTAAGAAGAGTAAGTCATCTTGTACTTAAGTCGGCATTGTGCCTTTTGTATTTAATTCATATGCAATTTCTGTGTTTCATCGTCAATAAGAAGGTCAGGGGGATACAGTAAAACTGATGTGAAGCATCAGAATCCATAACTAGTGTCACAGGAATGGTTCAAAACATAGACAGTAAGAAGGGTCAGTCTACTTGTACTTAAGTTGGCATTGTGCCTTTTGTATTTAATCCCGATGCAATTTCTGTGTTTCAACGTCAATACGAACGTCCAAGGGATACAGTACACATGAAGTGAAGCATCGGAACCTATAACTAGTGTCACAGAAATGGTTCAAATCATAGACAGTAAGAAGAGTCAGTCTTCTTGTACTTAAGTCGGCATTGTGCCTTTTCTATTTAATTCCGATGCAATTTCTGTGTTTCATCATCAAGAAGAAGGTCAGAGGGATACAGTAAACCTGAAGTGAAGCATCGGAATGTATAACTAGTGTCACAGAAATGGTTCAAAACATAGACAGTAGGATGAATCAGTCTTCTTGTACTTGAGTCGGCATTGTGCCTTTTGTATTTAATACCGATGCAATTTCTGTGTTTCATCATCAATAAGAAGGTGAGAGGGATACAGTAAACCTGAAGTGAAGCATCGGAATCTATAACAAGTGTCACAGGAATGGTTCAAAAAATAGACAGTAGGAGTAGTCAGTCTTCTTGTACTTAAGTCGGCATTGTGCCTTTTGTATTTAATTCCGATGCAGTTTCTGTGTTTCATCGTCAATACGAAGGTCCAAGGGTTACTGTAAACCTGAAGTGAGACATCGGAATCTATAACTAGTGTCACAGGAATGGTTCAAAACATAGACAGTAGGAAGAGTCAGTCTTCTTGTACTTAAGTCGGCATTGTGCCTTTTGTATTTAATTCCGATGCAGTTTCTGTGTTTCATCATCAATACGAAGGTCCAAGGGATACAGTAAACCTGAAGTGAAGCATCGGAATCTATAACTAGTGTCACAGGGATGGTTCAAAACGTAGACAGTAGGAAGAGTCAGTCTTCTTGTACTTAAGTCGGCATGGTGCTATTTGTATTTAATTCCGATGCAATTTCTGTGTTTCATCGTCAATAATAAGGTCCAAGATATACAGTAAACATATAGAGAAGCATCGGAAACTGAAACGGGTCTCACAGGATATGTTCAAAGCATAGTCAGTTAGAAGAGCAAGTCATCTTGTATTTGAGTCGGCATTGTGCCTTTTCTATTTAATTCCGATGAAATTTCTGTGTTTCGTCGTCAATCAGAAGGTAAAAGGGATACAGTAAACCTGAAGTGAAGCATCGGAATCTAATACCGGTCTCACAGGAAAGGTTCAAAGCATAGTGAGTAAGAAGAGCCAGTCATCTTGTATTTGAGTCGGCATTGTGCCTTTTGTATCTAATTCCGATGCCATTTCTGTGTTTCGTCATCCATATGAAGGTCCAAGGGATACAGTAGACCTGAAGTGAAGCATCAGAATCTAAAACCGGTCTCACAGGAAAGGTTCAAAGCATAGTGAGTAAGAAGAGCCAGTCATCTTGTATTTGAGTCGACATTGTGCCTTTTGTATTTAATTCCGATGCAATTTCTGTGTTTCATCGTCAGTAAGAAGGTCCTGGTGATACAGTAAACCTAAAGTGAAGCATCTTAATCAATAACTAGAGTCACAGGAATGGTTCAAAACCTAGTCTGCAAGAAGAGTCTGTCTTCTTGTACTTAAGTCAACATTGTGCCTTTTCTATTTAATTCCGATGCAATTTCTATGCTTTATCGTCAATAAGAAGGTCAGAGGGATACAGTAAACTTGAAGTGAAGCATCAGAATCTATAACTAGTGTCACAGGGATGGTTCAAATCATAGACAGTCTTCTTGTACTTAAGTCGGCATTGTGCCTTTTCTATCTAATTCCGATGCAATTTCTGTGTTTCATCATCAAGAAGAAGGTCAGAGGGATACAGTAAACCTGAAGTGAAGCATCGGAATGTATAACTAATGTCACCGGAATGGTTCAAAACATAGATAGTAGGAAGAGTCAGTCTTCTTGTACTTGAGTCGGCATTGTGCCTTTTGTACCTAATTCCGATGCAATTTCTGTGTTTCATCGTCAATAAGAAGGTCAGAGGGATACAGTTAACCTGAATTGAAGCATCGGAATATATAACAAGTGTCACAGGAATGGTTCAAAAAATAGACAGTAGGAGAAGTCAGTCTTCTTGTACTTAAGTCGGCATTGTGCCTTTTGTATTTAATTCCGATGCAATTTCTGTGTTTCATCGTCAAAAAGAAGGTCCAAGCGATGCAGTAAACCTGAAGTGAGACATCGGAATCTATAACTAGTGTCACAAGAATGGTTCAAAACATAGACAGTAGGAAGAGTCAGTCTTCTAGTACAATAAGTCGGCATTGTGCCTTTTGTATTTAATTCCGATGCGATTTCTGTGTATCATCATCAATACGAATGTCCAAGGGATACAGTAAACCTGAAGTGAGGCATCGGAATCTATAACTAGTGTCGCAGGAATGGTTCAAAACATAGTCAGTAAGAAGAGTCAGTCTTCTTGTACTTAAGTCGGCATGGTGCCTTTTCTATTTAATTCAGATGCTATTTCTGTGTTTCATCGTCAGTAAGAAGGTCCAAGATATACAGTAAAATTATAGTGAAGCATCGGAATCTAAAACTGGTCTCCCAGGAAATGTTCAAAGCATAGTCAGTAAGAAGAGTCAGTCTTCTCGTCCTTAACTCGGCATTGTGCCTTTTCTATTTAATTCCGATGAAATTACTGTGTTTCGTCGTCAGTAAGAAGGTCCAAGGGATACAGTAAACCTGAAGTGAAGCAACGGAATCTAATACCGGTTCTCACAGGAAAGGTTCAAAGCATAGTGAGTAAAAAGTGCCAGTCATCTTGTATTTGAGTCGGCACTGTGCATTTTGTATTTAATTCCGGTGCAATTTCTAAGTTTCATCGTCAATAAGAAGGTCAGAGGGATACAGTAAACCTGAAGTGAAGCATCGGAATCTATAACTAGTGTCACAGGAATGGTTAAAAACATTGACAGTAAAAAGAGTCAGTCATCTTGTACTTAAGTCGGCATTGTGCCTTTTGTATTTAATTCCGATGCAATTTCTGTGTTTCATCGTCAATAAGAAGGTCCAAGTGATATAGTGAACCCATAGTGAAGCATCGGAATCTATAACTAGTGTCACAGGAATGGTTCAAAACATAGTCAGTAAGAAGAGTCAGTCTTCTTGTACTAAGTCAGCATTATGCCTTTTCTATTTAATTCCGATGCAATTTCTGTGTTTTATAGTCAATAAGAAGGTCAGAGGGATACAGTAAACCTGAAGTGAAGCATCGGAATCTATAACTAGTGTCACAGGGATGGTTCAAAACGTAGACAGTATGAAGAGTCAGTCTTCTTGTACTTAAGTCGACATTGTGCCTTTTGTATTTGATTCCGATGCAATCTCTGTGCTTCATCGTCAATAAGAGGGACAGAGGGATACAGTAAACCTGAAGTGAGGCATCGGAATCTATAACTAGTGTCACAGGAATGGTTCAAATCATAGACAGTAGGAAGAGAAAGTCTTCTTGTACTTAAGTCGCCATTGTGCTTTTGTATTTAATTCCGATGCAATTTCTGTGTTTCATCGTCAATAAGAAGGTCAGAGGGATACAGATAAACTGCAGTGAAGCACCAGAATCCATAACGAAAGTCACAGGAATGGTTCAAAACATAGTCAGTAAGAAGAGTCAGTCATCATGTACTTAAGTCGGCATGGTGCCTTCTGTATTTAAGTGCGATGCAATTTCTGTGTTTCATCGTCAATAAGAAGGTCCAAGGGATACAGTAAACATATTGTGAAGCATCGGAATCTAAAACTGGTCTCACAGGTATGGTTCAAAACAGTGACAGTAGGAAGAGTCAGTCGCCTTGTACTTAAGTCGGCATTGTGCCTTTTCTATTTAATTCCGATGCAAATTCTGTGTTTCGTCGTCTGTAAGATGGTCCAAGGGATACAGTAAACCTGAAGTGAAGCATCGGAATCTATAACTAGTGTCACAGGAATGGTTCAAAACATAGACAGTAAGAAAAGTCAGTCTTCTTGTACTTATGTCGGCATTGTGCCTTTTCTATTTAATTCCGATGCAATTTCTGTGTTTCATCATCAAGTAGAAGGTCAGAGGGATACAGTAAACCTGAAGTGAAGCATCGGAATCTATAACTAGTGTCACAGGAATGGTTAAAAACATTGACAGTAAAAAGAGTCAGTCTTCTTGTAATTTAGTCGACATTGTGCCTTTTGTATTTAATTCCGATGCAATTTCTGTGTTTCATCGTCAATAAGAAGATCAAAGTGATACAGTAAACCTAAAGTGAAACATCGGAATCTATAACTAGTGTCACAGGAATGGTTCAAAACATAGTCAGTAAGAAGAGTCAGTCTTCCTGTACTTGAGCCAGCATTGCGCAATTTCTATTTAATTCCGATGCAATTTCTGTGTTTCATCTACAATAAGAAGGTCAGAGGGATACAGTAAACCTGAAGCATCGGAATCTATAACTAGTGTCACAGGAATGATTCAAAACATAGACGGTTGGAAGAGTCAGTCTTCTTGTACTTAAGTCGGCATTGTGTCTTTTCTATTTAATTCCCATGCAGTTTCTGTGTTTCGTCGTCAATGAGAAGGTCCAAGGAATACAGTAAACCTGAAGTGAAGCATCGGAATCTATAACTAGTGTCACAGGAATGGTTCAAAGCATAGACAGAAGAATGTGTCGGGCTTCTTGGACGTAAGTCGGCATTGTGCCTTTTGAATTTAATTCCGTTGCAATTTCTGTGTTTGATCGTCAATAAGATGGTCAGAGGGATACAGTAAACCTAAATTGAAGCATCGGAATCCATAACTAGTGTCACGGGAATGGTTCAAAACATTGAGATTAGGAAGAGTCAGTCTTCTTATACTTAAGTCGGTACTGTGCCTTTTGTATTTAATTCCGATGCAATTTCTGTGTTTCATCGTCAATTAGAAGGTCAGAGGGATACAGTAAACCTGAAGTGAAACATCGGAATGTATAACTAGTGTCACAGGAATGGTTCAAAACATAGACAGTAGGAAGAGCCAGATTTCTTGTACTTGAGTCGGCATTGTGCCTTTTATATTTAATTCCGATGCAATTTCTGTGTTTCATCGTCAATAAGAATGTCCTAGTGATACAGTAAACCTAAAGTGAAGCATCGGAAACTATAACTAGTGTCACCGGAATGGATCAAAACATAGACAGTAAGTAGAGTCAGTCTTCTTGTACTTAAGTCGGCATTGTGCCTTTTGTATTTAATTCCGATGCAATTTCTGTGTTTCATCGTAAATAAGAAGGTCAGAGGGATACAGTAAACCTGAAGTGAGGCATCGAAATCTATAACTGGTGTCACAGGAATGGTTCAAAACATAGACAGTAGGAAGAGTCAGATTTCTTGTACTTGAGTCGGCATTGTGCCTTTTGTATTTAATTCCGATGAAATTTCTGTGTTTCATCGTCAATAAGAAGGTCCAAGGGATACAGTAAACCTGAAGTGAAGCATAGGAATCTAATACCGGTCTCGCAGGAAAGGATCATAGCATAGAGAGTAAGAAGAGCCAGTCATCTTGTATTTGAGTCGGCATTGTGCCTTTTGTATTTAATTCCGATGCAATATCTGAGTTTCATCGTCAATTAAAAGGTCAGAGGGCTACAGTAAACCTGAAGTGAAGCATCGGAATCTATAGCTAGTGTCACAGCAATGGTTCAAAACAGAGACAGTAAGAAGAATCAGTCTTCTTGTACTTAAGTCGGAATTGTGCCTTTTCTATTTAATTCCGATGCAAATTCTATGTTTCGTCGTCAATAAGAAGGTCCAAGGGATACAGTAAACCTGAAGTGTAGCATCAGAATCTATCACTAGTGTCACAGGAATGGTTCAAAACATAGACAGTAAGAAAAGTCAGTCTTCTTGTACTTAAGTCGGCATTGTGCCTTTTCTATTTAATTCCGATGCAATTTCTGTGTTTCATCATCAAGAAGAAGGCCAGAGGGATACAGTAAACCTGAAGTGAAGCATCGGAATGTATAACTAGTGTCACGGGAATGGTTCAAACATGGACGTAGGAAGAGTCAGTTTACTTGTACTTGAGTCGGCATTGAGACTTTTGTCTTTAATTCCGATGCAATTTCTGTGTTTCATCGTCAATAAGAAGGTCACAGGGATACAGTAAACCTGAAGTGAAGCATCGGAATCTATAACAAGTGTCACAGGAATGGTCCAAAAAATAGACAGTAGGAAGAAACAGTCTTCTTGTACTAAAGTCGGCATTGTGCCTTTTGTATTTAATTCCGATGCAATTTCTGTGTTTCATCGTCAATACAAAGGTCCAAGGGATACAGTAAACCTGAAGTGAGGCATCGGAATCTATAACTAGTGTCACAGGAATGGTTCAAAACATAGACAGTAGGAAGAGTAAGTCTTCTTGTACTTAAGTCGCCATTGTGCCTTTTGTATTTAATTCCGATGCAATTTCTGTGTTTCATCGTCAATAAGAAGGTCCAAGGGATACAGTAAACCTGAAGTGAGGCATCGGAATCTATAACTAGTTTCACAGGAATGGTTCAAAGCATAGTCAGTAAGAAGAGTCAGTCTTCTTGTACTTAAGGCGGCATGTTGCCTTCTGTATTTAATTCCGATGCAATTTCTGTGTTTCATCGTCAATAAGAAGGTCCAACGGATACAGTAAACATATTGCGAAGCATCGCTATCTAAAACTGGTCTAACCGGAAATGTTCAAAACATAGCCAGTATGAAGAGCCAGTCCTCTTGTACTTAAGTCGGCATTGTGCCTTTTCTATTTAATTCCGATGCAATTTCTGTGTTTCGTCGTCAATACGAAGGTTCAAGGGATACAGTAAACCTGAAGTGAAGCATAGGAATCTAATACCGGTCTCGCAGGAAAGGATCATAGCATAGAGAGTAAGAAGAGCCAGTCATCTTGTATTTGAGTCGGCATTGTGCCTTTTGTATTTAATTCCGATGCAATATCTGAGTTTCATCGTCAATTAAAAGGTCAGAGGGCTACAGTAAACCTGAAGTGAAGCATCGGAATCTATAGCTAGTGTCACAGCAATGGTTCAAAACAGAGACAGTAAGAAGAATCAGTCTTCTTGTACTTAAGTCGGAATTGTGCCTTTTCTATTTAATTCCGATGCAAATTCTATGTTTCGTCGTCAATAAGAAGGTCCAAGGGATACAGTAAACCTGAAGTGTAGCATCAGAATCTATCACTAGTGTCACAGGAATGGTTCAAAACATAGACAGTAAGAAAAGTCAGTCTTCTTGTACTTAAGTCGGCATTGTGCCTTTTCTATTTAATTCCGATGCAATTTCTGTGTTTCATCATCAAGAAGAAGGCCAGAGGGATACAGTAAACCTGAAGTGAAGCATCGGAATGTATAACTAGTGTCACGGGAATGGTTCAAACATGGACGTAGGAAGAGTCAGTTTACTTGTACTTGAGTCGGCATTGAGACTTTTGTCTTTAATTCCGATGCAATTTCTGTGTTTCATCGTCAATAAGAAGGTCACAGGGATACAGTAAACCTGAAGTGAAGCATCGGAATCTATAACAAGTGTCACAGGAATGGTCCAAAAAATAGACAGTAGGAAGAAACAGTCTTCTTGTACTAAAGTCGGCATTGTGCCTTTTGTATTTAATTCCGATGCAATTTCTGTGTTTCATCGTCAATACAAAGGTCCAAGGGATACAGTAAACCTGAAGTGAGGCATCGGAATCTATAACTAGTGTCACAGGAATGGTTCAAAACATAGACAGTAGGAAGAGTAAGTCTTCTTGTACTTAAGTCGCCATTGTGCCTTTTGTATTTAATTCCGATGCAATTTCTGTGTTTCATCATCAATAAGAAGGTCCAAGGGATACAGTAAACCTGAAGTGAGGGATCGGAATTTATAACTAGTGTTCCAGGAATGGTGCAAAACATAGTCAGTAAGAAGAGTCAGTCTTCTTGTACTTAAGTCGGCATGGTGCCTTCTGTATTCAATTGCGATGCAATTTCTGTGTTTCATCGTCAATAAGAAGGTCCAAGGGACACAGTAAACATATTGTGAAGCATCGGAATCTAAAACTGGTCTCACAGGTATGGTTCAAAACAGAGACAGTAGGAAGAGTCAGTCGTCTTGTACTTAAGTCGGCATTGTGCCTTTTCTATTTAATTCCGATGCAAATTCTGTGTTTCGTCGTCAATAAGATGGTCCAAGGGATACAGTAAACCTAAAGTGAAGCATCGGAATCTATAACTAGAGTCACAGGAATGGTTCAAAACATAGACAGTAAGAAAAGTCAGTCTTCTTGTACTTAAGTCGGCATTGTGCCTTTTCTATTTAATTCCGATGCAATTTCAGTGTTTCATCATGAAGAAGAAGGTCAGAGGGATACAGTAAACCTGAAGTGAAGCATCGGAATCTATAACTAGTGTCACAGGAATTGTTAAGAACATTGACAGTAAAAAGAGTCAGTCTTCTTGTAATTTAGTCGGCATTGTGCCTTTTGTATTTAATTCCTATGCAATTTCTGTGTTTCATCGTCAATAAGAAGATCAAAGTGATACAGTAAACCTAAAGTGAAGCATCGGAATCTATAACTAGTGTCACAGGAATGGTTAAAAACATAGTCAGTAAGAAGAGTCAGTCTTCTTGTACTTAAGTCAGCATTGCGCATTTTCTATTTAATTCCGATGAATTTTTTGTGTTTTATCGTTAATAAGACGGTCAGAGGGATACAGCAAACCTGAAGTGAAGCATCGGAATCTATAACTAGTGTCACAGGGATGGTTCAAAATGTAGACAGTAGGAAGAATCAGTATTCTTGTACTTAAGTCGGCATTGTGCCTTTTGTATTTAATTCCGAAGCAATTTCTGTGTTTCGTCGTCAATAAGAAGGTCCAAGGGATACAGTAAACCTGAAGTGAAGCATCGGAATCTATAACTAGTGTCACAGGAATGGTTCAAAACATAGACAGTAAGAAAAGTCAGTCTTCTTGTACTTAAGTCGGCATTGTGACTTTTCTACTTAATTCCGATGCAATTTCTGTGTTTCATCATCAAGAGGAAGGTCAGAGGGATACAGTAAACCTGAAGTGAAGCATCGGAATGTATAACTAGTGTCACAGGAATGGTTCAAAGCAAGGTCGTAGGAAGAGTCAGTTTTCTTGTACTTGAGTGGGCATTGAGACTTTTGTATTTAATTCCGATGCAATTTCTGTGTTTCATCGTCAATAAGAAGGTCACAGGGATACAGTAAACCTGAAGTGAAGCATCGGAATCTATAACAAGTATCAGAGGAATGGTCCAAAAAATAGACAGTAGGAAGAAACAGTCTTCTTGTATTAAAGTCGGCATTGTGCCTTTTGTATTAAATTCCGATGCAATTTCTGTGTCTCATCGTCAATAAGAAGGTCCAAGGGATACAGTAAACCTGAAGTGAGGCATCGGAATCTATAACTAGTTTCACAGGAATGGTTCAAAGCATAGTCAGTAAGAAGAGTCAGTCTTCTTGTACTTAAGGCGGCATGTTGCCTTCTGTATTTAATTCCGATGCAATTTCTGTGTTTCATCGTCAATAAGAAGGTCCAACGGATACAGTAAACATATTGCGAAGCATCGCTATCTAAAACTGGTCTAACCGGAAATGTTCAAAACATAGCCAGTATGAAGAGCCAGTCCTCTTGTACTTAAGTCGGCATTGTGCCTTTTCTATTTAATTCCGATGCAATTTCTGTGTTTCGTCGTCAATACGAAGGTTCAAGGGATACAGTAAACCTGAAGTGGAGCATCGGAATCTAATACCGGTCTCACAGGGAAGGTTCATAGCGTAGAGAGTAAGAAGAGCCAGTCAATATGTATTTGAGTCGGCATTGTGCCTTTTGTAATTAATGCCGCTGCAATTTCTGTGTTTCATCGTCAATAAGAAGATCGGAGGGCTAAAGTAAACCTGAAGAGAAGCATCGGAATCTATAGCTAGTGTCACATGTATGGTTCAAAACAGAGACATTAGGAAGAGTCAGTCTTCTTGTACTTAAGTCGGCATTGTGCCTTTTCTATTTAATTCCGATGCAAATTCTGTGTTCCGTCGTCAATAAGATGGTCCAAGGGATACAGTAAACCTGAATTGAAGCATCGGAATCTGTAACTAGTGTCACGGGAATGGTTCAAAACATTGAGATTAGGAAGAGTCAGTCCTCTTATACTTAAGTCGGCAGTGTCCTTTTTGTATTTAATTCCGATGCAATTTCTGTGTTTCATCGTCAATTAGAAAGTCAGAGGGATACAGTAAACCTGAAGTGAAGCATCGGAATGTATAACTAGTGTCACAGGAATGGTTCAAAACATAGACAGTATGAAGAGTCAGATTTCTTGTACATGAGTCGGCATTGTGCCTTTTGTATTTAATTCCGATGCAATTTCTGGGTTTCATCGTCAATATGAAGGTCCAAGGGATACAGTAAACCTGAAGTGAGGCATCGGAAACTATAACTAGTGTCACAGGAATGGTTCAAAACATAGACAGTAGGAAGAGTAAGTCTTCTAGTACTTAAGTCGCCATTGTGCCTTTTGTATTTAATTCCGATGCAATGTCTGTGTTTCATCATCAATAAGAAGGTCCAAGGGATACAGTAAACCTGAAGTGAGGCATCTGAATCTATAACTAGTGTTCCAGGAATGGTTCAAAACATAGTCAGTAAGAAGAGTCAGCCTTCTTGTACTTATGTCGGCATGGTGCCTTCTGTATTTAATTGCGATGCAATATCTGTGTTTCATCGTCAATAAGAAGGTCCAAGGGATACAGTAAACATATTGTGAAGCATCAGAATTTAAAACTGGTCTCACAGGTATGGTTCAAACAGAGACAGTAGGAAGAGTCAGTCGTCTTGTACTTAAGTCGGCATTGTGCCTTTTCTATTTAATTTCGATGCAAATTCTGTGTTTCGTCGTCAATAAGATGGTCCAAGGGATACAGTAAACCTGAAGTGAAGCATCGGAATCTATAACTAGTGTCACAGGAATGGTTCAAAACATAGACAGTAAGAAAAGTCAGTCTTCTTGTACTTATGTCGGCATTGTGCCTTTTCTATTTAATTCCGATGCAATTTCTGTGTTTCATCATCAAGAAAAAGGTCAGAGGGGTACAGTAAACCTGAAGTGAAGCATCGGAATCTATTACTAGTGTCACAGGAATGGTTAAAAACATTGACAGTAGAAAGAGTCAGTCTTCTTGTAATTTAGTTGACATTGTGCCTTTTGTATTTAATTCCGATGCAATTTCTGTGTTTCAACGTCAATAAGAAGATCAAAGTGATACAGTAAACCTAAAGTGAAGCATCGGAATCTATAACTAGTGTCACAGGAATGGTTCAAAACATAGTCAGTAAGAAGACTCAGTCTTCCTGTACTTAAGTCAGCATTGCGCATTTCCTATTTAATTCCGATGCAATTTCTGTGTTTTATCGTCAATAAGAAGGTCAGAGGGCTACAGCAAACCTAAAGTGAGGCATCGGAATCTATAACTAGTGTCACAGGGATGGTTCAAAACGTAGACAGTAGGAAGAATCAGTATTCTTGTACTTAAGTCGGCATTGTGCCTTTTGTATTTAATTCCGATGCAATTTCAGTGTTTCATCGTCAATAAGAGGGTCAGAGGGATACAGTAAACCTGAAGTGAGGCATCAGAATCTATAACTAGTGTCACAGGAATGTTTTAAATCATAGACAGTAATAAGAGTCAGTCTACTTGTACTTAATTCGGCAATGTTCCTTCTGTATTTAATTCCGATGCAATATCTGTGTTTCATCTACAATAAGAAGGTCAGAGGGATACAGTAAACCTGAAGTGAAGCATCGGAATCTATAACTAGTGTCACAGGAATGGTTCAAAACATAGGCAGTTGGAAGAGTCAGTCTTCTTGTACTTAAGTCGGCATTGTGCCTTTTCTATTTAATTCCGATGCAGTTTCTGTGTTTCGTCGTCAATGAGAATTTCCAAGGGATACAGTAAACCTGAAGTGAAGCATCGGAATCTATAACTAGTGTCACAGGAATGGTTCAAAACATAGACAGAAGGATGAGTCGGGCTTCTTGTACGTAAGTCGGCATTGTGCCTTTTGTATTTAATTCCGATGCAATTTCTGTGTTTCATCGTCAATAAGAAGGTCCTAGTGATACAGTAAACCTAAAGTGAAGCTTCGGAAACAATAACTAGTGTCACCGGAATGGATCAAAACATAGACACTAAAAAGAGTCAGTCTTCTAGTTCTTAAGTCTGCATTGTGCCTTTTGTATTTAATTACGATGCAATTTCTGTGTTTCATCGTAAATAAGAAGGTCAGAGGGATACAGTAAACCGGAAGTGAGGCATCGAAATCTATAACTAGTGTCACAGGAATGGTTCAAAACATAGACAGTAAGAAAAGTCAGTCTTCTTGTACTTATGTCGGCATTGTGTCTTTTCTATTTAATTCCGATGCAATTTCTGTGTTTCATCATCAAGAAGAAGGTCAGAGGGATACAGTAAACCTGAAGTGAAGCATCGGAATCTATTACTAGTGTCACAGGAATGGTTAAAAACATTGACAGTAGAAAGAGTCAGTCTTCTTGTAATTTAGTCGACATTGTGCCTTTTGTATTTAATTCCGATGCAATTTCTGTGTTTCAACGTCAATAAGAAGATCAAAGTGATACAGTAAAACTAAAGTGAAGCATCGGAATCTATAACTAGTGTCACAGGAATGGTTCAAAACATAGTCAGTAAGAAGACTCAGTCTTCCTGTACTTAAGTCAGCATTGCGCATTTCCTATTTAATTCCGATGCAATTACTGTGTTTTATCGTCAATAAGAAGGTCAGAGGGCTACAGCAAACCTGAAGTGAGGCATCGGAATCTATAACTAATGTCACAGGGATGGTTCAAAACGTAGACAGTAGGAAGAATCAGTATTCTTGTACTTAAGTCGGCATTGTGCCTTTTGTATTTAATTCCGATGCAATTTCAGTGTTTCATCGTCAATAAGAGGGTCAGAGGGATACAGTAAACCTGAAGTGAGGCATCAGAATCTATAACTAGTGTCACAGGAATGGTTCAAAACATAGACAGTAAGAAGAGTCAGTCTACTTGTACTTAATTCGGCAATGTTCCTTCTGTATTTAATTCCGATGCAATTTCTGTGTTTCATCTACTATAAGAAAATAAGAGGGATACAGTAAACCTGAAGTGAAGCATCGGAATCTATAACTAGTGTCACAGGAATGGTCCAAAACATAGGCAGTTGGAAGAGTCAGTCTTCTTGTACTTAAGTCGGCATTGTGCCTTTTCTATTTAATTCCGATGCAGTTTCTGTGTTTCGTCGTCAATGAGAATTTCCAAGGGATACAGTAAACCTGAAGTGAAGCAATGGAATCTATAACTAGTGTCACGGGAATGGTTCAAAACATAGACAGAAGGATGAGTCGGGCTTCTTGTACGTAAGTCGGTATTGTGCCTTTTGTATTTAATTCCGATGCAATTTCTGTGTTTGATCGTCAATAAGATGGTCAGAAAGATACAGTAAACCTGAAGTGAAGCATCGGAATGTATAACTAGTGTCACAGGAAGGGTTCAAAACATAGACAGTATGAAGAGTCAGATTTCTTGTACTTGAGTCGGCATTGTGCCTTTTGTATTTAATTCCGATGCAATTTCTGTGTTTCATCGTCAATAAGAAGGTCCTAGTGATACAGTAAACCTAAAGTGAAGCATCGGAAACTATAACTAGTGTCACAGGAATGGATCAAAACATAGACAGTAAGAAGAGTCAGTCTTCTTGTACTTAAGTCGGCATTCTGCCTTTTGTATTTAATTCCGATGCAATTTCTGTGTTTCATCGTAAATAAGAAGGTCAGAGGGATACAGTAAACCTGAAGTGAGGCATCGAAATCTATAACTAGTGTCACAGGAATGGTTCAAAACATAGACAGTAGGAAGAGTCAGATTTCTTGTACTTGAGTCGGCATTGTGCCTTTTGTATTTAATTCCGATGCAATTTCTGTGTTTCATCGTCAATAAGAAGGTCCAAGGGATACAGAAAACCTGAAGTGAAGCATCGGAATCTAATACCGGTCTCACAGGAAAGGATCATAGCATAGAGAGTAAGAAGAGCCAGTCATCTTGTATTTGAGTCGACATTGTGCTTTTGTATTTAATTCCTATGCATTTTCTGTGTTTCATCGTCAATTAGAAGGTCAGAGGGCTACAGTAAACCTAAAGTGAAGCATCGGAATCTATAGCTAGTGTCACAGGAATGGTTCAAAACAGAGACAGTAAGAAGAGTCAGTCTTCTTGTACTAAAGTCGGCATTGTGCCTTTTGTATTTAATTCCGTTGCAATTTCTGTGTTTCATCGTCAATATGAAGGTCCAAGGGATACAGTAAACCTGAAGTGAGGCATCGGAAACTGTAACTAGTGTTACAGGAATGGTTTAAAACATAGACAGTAGGAAGAGTAAGTCTTCTACTACTTAAGTCGCCATTGTGCATTTTGTATTTAATTCCGATGCAATTTCTGTGTTTCATCATCAATAAGAAGATCCAAGGGATACAGTAAACCTGAAGTGAGGCATCGGAATCTATAACTAGTGTTCCAGGAATGGTTCAAAACATAGTCAGTAAGAAGAGTCAGTCTTCATGTACTTAAGTCGGCATGGTGCCTTCTGTATATAATTGCGATGCAATTTCTGTGTTTCATCGTCAATAAGAAGGTCCAAGGGATACAGTAAACATATTGTGAAGCATCGGAATCTAAAACTGGTCTCACAGGTATGGTTCAAAGCAGAGACAGTAGGAAGAGTCAGTCGTCTTGTACTTAAGTCGGCATTGTGCCTTTTCTATTTAATTCCGATGCAAATTCTATGTTTCGTCGTCTATAAGATGGTCCAAGGGATACAGTAAACCTGAAGTGAAGCATCGGAATCTATAACTAGTGTCACAGGAATGGTTCAAAACATAGACAGTAAGAAAAATCAGTCTTCTTGTACTGATGTCGGTATTGTGCCTTTTCTATTTAATTCCGATGCAATTTCTGTGTTTCATCATCAAGAAGAAGGTCAGTGGGATACAGTAAACCTGAAGTGAAGCATCGGAATCTATAACTAGTGTCACAGGAATGGTTAAAAACATTGACAGTAAAAAGAGTCAGTCTTCTTGTAATTTAGTCGACATTGTGCCTTTTGTATTTAATTCTGATGCAATTTCTGTGTTTCATCGTCAATAAGAAGATCAAAGTGATACAGTAAACCTAAAGTGAAGCATCGGAATCTATAACTAGTGTCACAGGAATGGTTCAAAACATAGTCAGTAAGAAGAGTCAGTCTTCCTGTACTTAAGTCAGCATTGCGCCTTTTCTATTTAATTCCGATGCAATTTCTGTGTTTTATCGTCAATAAGAAGGTCGGAGGGATACAGCAAACCAGAAGTGAAGCATCGGAATCTATAACTAGTGTCACAGGGATGGTTCAAAACGTAGACAGTAGGATGAATCAGTATAATTGTACTTAAGTCGGCATTGTGCCTTTTGTATTTAATTCCGATGCAATTTCTGTGTTTCATCGTCAGTAAGAGGGTCAGAGGGATACAGTAAACCTGAAGTGAGGCATCAGAATCTATAACTAGAGTCACAGGAATGGTTCAAAACATAGACAGTAAGAAGAGTCAGTCTACTTGTACTTAATTCGGCAATGTGCCTTCTGTATTTAATTCCGATGCAATATCTGTGTTTCATCTACAATAAGAAGGTCAGAGGGATACAGTAAACCTGAAGTGAAGCATCTGAATCTATAACTAGTGTCACAGGAATGGTTCAAAACATAGACGGTTGGAAGAGTCAGTCTTCTTGTACTTAAGTCGGCATTGTGCCTTTTCTATTTAATTCCGATGCAGTTTCTGTGTTTCGTCGTCAATGAGAAGGTCCAAGGGATACAGTAAACCTGAAGTGAAGCATCGGAATCTATAACTAGTGTCACAGGAATGGTTCAAAACATAGACAGAAGAATGAGTCGGGCTTCTTGTACGTAAGTCGGCATTGTGCCTTTTGTATTTAATTCCGATGCAGTTTCTGTGTTTGATCGTCAATAAGATGGTCAAGAGGGGTACAGTAAACCTGAATTGAAGCATCGGAACCTATAACTAGTGTCACGGGAATGGTTCAAATCATTGAGATTAGGAAGAGTTAGTCTTCTTATACTTAAGTCGGCACTGTGCCTTTTGTATTTAATTCCGATGCAATTTCTGTGTTTCATCGTCACTTAGAAGGTCAGAGGGATACAGTAAACCTGAAGTGAAACATCGGAATGTATAACTAGTGTCACAGGAATGGTTCAAATCATAGACAGTAGGAAGAGTCAGATTTCTTGTACTTGAGTCGGCATTGTGCCTTTTGTATTTAATTCCGATGCAATTTCTGTGTTTCATCATCAATAAGAAGGTCCAAGGGATACAGTAAACCTGAAGTTAGTCATCGGAATCTATAACTAGTGTCACAGGAATGGTTCAAAACATAGACAGTAGGAAGAGTAAGTCTTCTAGTACTTAAGTCGGCATTGTGCCCTTTGTATTTAATTACGATGCAATTTCTGTGTTTCTTCATCAATAAGAAGGTCTGAGGGATACAGTAAACCTGAAGTGAGGCATCGGAATCTATAACTAGTTTCACAGGAATGGTTCAAAGCATAGTCAGTAAGAAGAGCCAGTCTTCTTGGACTTAAGTCGGCATGGTGCCTTTTGTATTTAATTCCGATGCAATTTCTGTGTTTCATCGTCATTAAGAAGGTCCAAGGGATACAGTAAACCTGAAGTGAAGCATCGGAATCTAATACCGGTCTCACAGGAAAGGATCATAGCATAGAGAGTAAGAAGAGCCAGTCATCTTGTATTTGAGTCGGCATTGTGCCTTTTGTATTTAATTCCGATGCAATATCTGAGTTTCATCGTCAATTAGAAGGTCAGAGGGCTACAGTAAACCTGAAGTGAAGCATCGGAATCTATAGCTAGTGTCACAGGAATGGTTCAAAACAGGGACAGTAAGAAGAGTCAGTCTTATTGTACTTAAGTCGGCATTGTGCCTTTTCTACTTAATTCCGATACAAATTCTATGTTTCGTCGTCAATAAGAAGGTCCAAGGGATACAGTAAACCTGAAGTGAAGCATCGGAATCTATAACTAGTGTCACAGGAATGGTTCAAAACATAGACAGTAGGAAGAGTAAGTCTTCTTGTACTTAAGTCGGCATTGTGCCATTTGTATTTGATTCCGATGCAATTTCTGTGTTTCAAAGTCAATAAGAAGGTCCAAGGGAAGCAGAAAACCTGAAGTGAAGCATCGATACCTATAACAAGTATCACAGAAATGGTTCAAAACATAGACAGTAAGCAGAGTCAGTCTTCTGGTACTGAAGTCGGCATTGTGCCCTTTGGATTTAATTCCGATGCAATTTCTGTGTTATATCATCAATAAGAAGGTCAGAGGGATACAGTAAACCTGAAGTGAGGCATCGGAATCTATAACTAGTTTCACAGGAATGGTTCAAAACATAGTCAGTAAGAAGAGTCAGTCTTCTTGTACTTAAGTCGGCATGGTGCCTTCTGTATTTAATTCCGATGCAATTTCTGTGTTTCATCGTCAATAAGAAGGTGCAAGGGATACAGTAAACATATTGCGAAGCATCGGAATCTAAAACTGGTCTAACAGGAAATGTTCAAAACATAGCCAGCAAGAAGTGTCAGTCTTCTTGTACTTAAGTCGGCATTGTGCCTTTTCTATTTAATTCCGATGCAATTTCTGTGTTTCATCGTCAATAAGAAGAAAAGAGGGCTAAAGTAAACCTGAAGTGAAGCATCGGAATCTATAGCTAGTGTCACATGTATGGTTCAAAACAGAGACAGTAGGAAGAGTCAGTCTTCTTGTACTTAAGTCGGCATTGTGCCTTTTCTATTTAATTCCGATGCAAATTCTGTATTCCGTCGTCAATAAGATGGTCCAAGGGATACAGTAAACCTGAAGTGAAGCATGGGAATCTATAACTAGTGTCACAGGAATGGTTCAAATCATAGACAGTAAGAAAAGTCAGTCTTCTTGTACTTAAGTCGGCATTGTGCCTTTTCTATTTAATTCCGATGCAATTTCTGTGTTTCATCAACAAGAAGAAGGTCAGAGGGATACAGTAAACCTAAAGTGAAGCATCGGAATGTATACTAGTGTCACAGGAATGGTTCAAAATATAGACAGTAGGAAGAGTCAGTTCTCTTGTACATGAGTCAGCATTGTGCCTTTTGTATTTAATTCCGATGCAATTTCTGTGTTTCATCGTCAATAAAAAGGTCAGAGGGATACAGTAAACCTGAAGTGAAGCATCGGAATCTATAACAAGTGTCACAGGAATGGGTCAAAAAATAGACAGTAGGAAGAGTCAGTCTTCTTGTACTAAAGTCGGCATTGTGTCTTTTGTATTTAATTCCGATGCAATTTCTGTGTTTCATCATCATTAAGAAGGTCCACGGGAAACAGTAAACCTGAAGTGAGGCATCGGAATCTATAACTAGTGTTCCAGGAATGGTTCAAAACATAGTTAATAAGAAGAGTCAGGCTTCTTGTACTTAAGTCGGCATGGTGCCTTCTGTATTTAATTCCGATGCAATTTCTGTTTTTCATCATCAAGAAGAAGGTCAGAGGGATACAGTAAACCTCAAGTGAAGCATCGGAATCTATAACTAGTGTCACAGGAATGGTTAAAAACATTGACAGTAAAAAGAGTCAGTCTTCTTGTAATTTAGACAGCATTGTGCCTTTTGTATTTAATTCCGATGCAATTTCTGTGTTTCATCGTCAATAAGAAGATCAAAGTGATACAGTAAACCTAAAGTGAAGCATCGGAATCTATAACTAGTGTCACTGGAATGGTTCAAAACATAGTCAGTAAGAAGAGTCAGTCTTTTTGTACTTAAGTCAGCATTGCGCATTTTCTATTTAATTCCGATGCAATTTCTGTGTTTTATCGTCAATAAGAAGGTCAGAGGGATACAGCAAACCTGAAGTGAAGCATCGGAATCTATAACTAGTGTCACAGGGATGGTTCAAAACGAAGACAGTAGGAAGAATCAGTATTCTTGTACTTAAGTCGGCATTGTGCCTTTTGTATTTAATTCCGATGCAATTTCTGTGTTTCATCGTCAATAAGAGGGTCAGAGGGATACAGTGAACCTGAAGTGAGGCATCAGAATCTATAACTAGTGTCACAGGAATGGTTCAAAACATAGAGAGTGAGAAGAGTCAGTCTACTTGTACTTAATTCGGCAATGTGCCTTCTGTATTTACTTCCGATGCAATTTCTGTGTTTCATCTACAATACGAAGGATCAGAGGGATACAGTAAACCTGACGTGAAGCATCGGAATCTATAACTAGTGTCACAGGAATGGTTCAAAACATAGACAGTTGGAAGAGTCAGTCTTCTTGTACTTAAGTCGGCATTGTGCCTTTTCTATTTACTTCCGATGCAGTTTCTGTGTTTCGTTCTCAATGTGTAGGTCCAAGGGATACATTAAACCTGAAGTGAAGCATCGGAATCTATAACTAGTGTCACAGGAATGGTTCAAAACATAGACAGAAGGATGAGTCGGGCTTCTTGTACGTAAGTCGGCATTGTGCACTTTTGTATTTAATTCCGATGCAATGTCTGTGTTTGATCGTCAATAAGATGGTCAGAGGGATACAGTAAACCTGAATTGAAGCATCGGAATCTAATAACTAGTGTCACGGGAATGGTTCAAACATTGAGATTAGGAAGAGTCAGTCTTCTTATACTTAAGTCGGAACTGTGCCTTTTGTATTTAATTCCGATGTTCCATTTCTGTGTTTCATCGTCAATTAGAAGGTCAGAGGGATACAGTAAACCTGAAGTGAAGAATCGGAATGTATAATTATTGTCACAGGAATGGTTCAAAACATAGACAGTAGGAAGGTTCAGATTTCTTGTACTTGAGTCGGCATTGTGCCTTTTGTATTTAATTCCGATGCAATTTCTGTGTTTCATCGTCAATAAGAAGATCAAAGTGATACAGTAAACCTAAAGTGAAGCATCGGAATCAATAACTAGTGTCACAGGAATGGTTCAAAACATAGTCAGTAAGAAGAGTCAGTCTTCCTGTACTTAAGTCAGCATTGCGCATTTTCTATTTAATTCCGATGCAATTTCTGTGTTTTATCGTCAATAAGAAGGTCAGAGGGATACAGCAAACCTGAAGTGAAGCATCGGAATCTATAACTAGTGTCACAGGGATGGTTCAAAACGTAGACAGTAGGAAGAATCAGTATTCATGTACTTAAGTCGGCATTGTGCCTTTTGTATTTCATTCCGATGCAATTTCTGTGTTTCATCGTCAATAAGAGGGTCAGAGGGATACAGTAAACCTGAAGTGATTCATCAGAATCTATAACTAGTGTCACAGGAATGGTTCAAAACATAGACAGTAAGAAGAGTCGGCCTACTTGTACTTAATTCGGCAATGTGCCTTCTGTATTTAATTCCGATGCAATTTCTGTGTTTCATCGTAAATAAGAAAATCAGAGGGATACAGTAAACCTGAAGTGAGGCATCGAAATCTATAACTAGTGTCAAAGGAATGGTTCAAAACATAGACAGTAAGAAGAGTCAGTCTTCTTGTACTTAAGTCGGCATGGTGCCTTTTGTATGTAATTCCTATGCAATTTCTGTGTTTCATCGTCAATAAGAAGGTCCAAGGGATACAGTAAACAAATTGTGAACCATCGGAATCTAAAACTGGTCTCACAGGAAATGTTCAAATCATTGTCAGTAAGAAGAGTCAGTCGTCTTGTACTAAAGTCGGCATTTAGCCTTTTCTACTTAATTCCGATGCAATTTCTGTGTTTTATCGTCAATAAGAAGGTCAGAGGGATACAGTAAACCTGACGTGAAGCTTCGGAATCTATAACTAGTGTCACAGGGATGGTTCAAAACGTAGACAGTAGGAAGAGTCTGTATTTTTGTACTAAAGCCGGATTGTGCCTTTTGTAATTAATTCCGATGTAATTTCTGAGTTTCATCGTCAATAAGAAGAACTGAGGTATACAGTAAACCTGAAGTGAAGCATCGGAATCTATAACATGTGTCACAGGAATAGTTAAAAGCATTGACAGTAAGAAGAGTCTGTCTTCTTGTACTTAAGTCGGCATTGTGACTTTTGTATTTAATTACGATGCTTACAGCAAACCTAAAGTGGAGCATCGGAATCTATAACTAGTGTCACAGGAATGGTTCAAAACATAGTCAGTAAGAAGAGTCAGTCTTTTTGTGCTTAAGTCAGCATTGTGCCTTTTCTATTCAATTCCGATGCAATTTCTGTGTTTTATCGTCAATACGAAGGTCAGAGGGATACAGTAAACTTGAAGTGAAGCATCGGAATCTATAACTAGTGTCACAGGAATGGTTCAAAACGTAGACAGTAGGAAGAGTCAGTCTTCTTGTACTGAAGTCGGCATTGTGATTTTTGTATTTAATTCCGATGCAATTTCTGTTTTTCATCGTCAATATGAGGGTCAGAGCGATACAGTAAACCTGAAGTGAGGCATCAGAATCTATAACTAGTTTCACAGGATTGGTTCAAAACATAGACAGTAGGAAGAGTCAGTCTTCTCGTACTTAAGTCGGCATTGTCCTATTTGTATTTAATTCCGATGCAATTTCTGTGTTTCATCGTCAATAAGAGGGTCAGAGGGATACAGTGAACCTGAAGTGAGGCATCAGAATCTATAACTAGTGTCACAGGAATGGTTCAAAACATAGAGAGTGAGAAGAGTCAGTCTACTTGTACTTAATTCGGCAATGTGCCTTCTGTATTTACTTCCGATGCAATTTCTGTGTTTCATCTACAATACGAAGATCAGAGGGATACAGTAAACCTGACGTGAAGCATCGGAATCTATAACTAGTGTCACAGGAATGGTTCAAAACATAGACAGTTGGAAGAGTCAGTCTTCTTGTACTTAAGTCGGCATTGTGCCTTTTCTATTTAATTCCGATGCAGTTTCTGTGTTTCGTTCTCAATGTGTAGGTCCAAGGGATACAGTAAACCTGAAGTGAAGCATCGGAATCTATAACTAGTGTCACAGGAATGGTTCAAAACATAGACAGAAGGATGAGTCGGGCTTCTTGTACGTAAGTCGGCATTGTGCATTTTGTATTTAATTCCGATGCAATGTCTGTGTTTGATCGTCAATAAGATGGTCAGAGGGATACAGTAAACCTGAATTGAAGCATCGGAATCTATAACTAGTGTCACGGGAATGGTTCAAAACATTGAGATTAGGAAGAGTCAGTCTTCTTATACTTAAGTCGGAACTGTGCCTTTTGTATTTAATTCCGATGTTCCATTTCTGTGTTTCATCGTCAATTAGAAGGTCAGAGGGATACAGTAAACCTGAAGTGAAGCATCGGAATGTATAATTATTGTCACAGGAATGGTTCAAAACATAGACAGTAGGAAGAGTCAGATTTCTTGTACTTGAGTCGGCATTGTGCCTTTTGTATTTAATTCCGATGCAATTTCTGTGTTTCATCGTCAATAAGAAGATGAAAGTGATACAGTAAACCAAAAGTGAAGCATCGGAATCAATAACTAGTGTCACAGGAATGGTTCAAAACATAGTCAGTAAGAAGAGTCAGTCTTCCTGTACTTAAGTCAGCATTGCGCATTTTCTATTTAATTCCGATGCAATTTCTGTGTTTTATCGTCAATAAGAAGGTCAGAGGGATACAGCAAACCTGAAGTGAAGCATCGGAATCTATAACTAGTGTCACAGGGATGGTTCAAAACGTAGACAGTAGGAAGAATCAGTATTCATGTACTTAAGTCGGCATTGTGCCTTTTGTATTTCATTCCGATGCAATTTCTGTGTTTCATCGTCAATAAGAGGGTCAGAGGGATACAGTAAACCTGAAGTGATTCATCAGAATCTATAACTAGTGTCACAGGAATGGTTCAAAACATAGACAGTAAGAAGAGTCGGCCTACTTGTACTTAATTCGGCAATGTGCCTTCTGTATTTAATTCCGATGCAATTTCTGTGTTTCATCGTAAATAAGAAAATCAGAGGGATACAGTAAACCTGAAGTGAGGCATCGAAATCTATAACTAGTGTCAAAGGAATGGTTCAAAACATAGACAGTAAGAAGAGTCAGTCTTCTTGTACTTAAGTCGGCATGGTGCCTTTTGTATGTAATTCCTATGCAATTTCTGTGTTTCATCGTCAATAAGAAGGTCCAAGGGATACAGTAAACAAATTGTGAAGCATCGGAATCTAAAACTGGTCTCACAGGAAATGTTCAAATCATTGTCAGTAAGAAGAGTCAGTCGTCTTGTACTAAAGTCGGCATTTAGCCTTTTCTACTTAATTCCGATGCAATTTCTGTGTTTTATCGTCAATAAGAAGGTCAGAGGAATACAGTAAACCTGACGTGAAGCTTCGGAATCTATAACTAGTGTCACAGGGATGGTTCAAAACGTAGACAGTAGGAAGAGTCTGTATTTTTGTACTAAAGCCGGATTGTGCCTTTTGTATTTAATTCCGATGTAATTTCTGAGTTTCATCGTCAATAAGAAGAACTGAGGTATACAGTAAACCTGAAGTGAAGCATCGGAATCTATAACATGTGTCACAGGAATAGTTAAAAGCATTGACAGTAAGAAGAGTCTGTCTTCTTGTACTTAAGTCGGCATTGTGACTTTTGTATTTAATTACGATGCTTACAGCAAACCTAAAGTGGAGCATCGGAATCTATAACTAGTGTCACAGGAATGGTTCAAAACATAGTCAGTAAGAAGAGTCAGTCTTTTTGTGCTTAAGTCAGCATTGTGCCTTTTCTATTCAATTCCGATGCAATTTCTGTGTTTTATCGTCAATACGAAGGTCAGAGGGATACAGTAAACTTGAAGTGAAGCATCGGAATCTATAACTAGTGTCACAGGAATGGTTCAAAACGTAGACAGTAGGAAGAGTCAGTCTTCTTGTACTGAAGTCGGCATTGTGATTTTTGTATTTAATTCCGATGCAATTTCTGTTTTTCATCGTCAATATGAGGGTCAGAGCGATACAGTAAACCTGAAGTGAGGCATCAGAATCTATAACTAGTTTCACAGGATTGGTTCAAAACATAGACAGTAGGAAGAGTCAGTCTTCTTGTACTTAAGTCGGCATTGTCCTATTTGTATTTAATTCCGATGGAACTTCTGTGATTCATGGGCAATAAGAAGGTCCAAGGGATACAGTAAACCTGAAGTGAGGCATCGGAATCTATTACTAGTGTCACAGGAATGGTTCAAATCATAGACAGTAAGAAGAGTCAGTCTTCTTGTACTTAAGTCAGCATTGTGCCTATTCTGATTAATTCCGATGCAATTTCTGTGTTTCATCGTCAATAGGAAAGTCCAAGGGATACAGTAAACATATAGTGAAACATCGGAATCTAAAACTGGTGTCACAGGAAATGTTCAAAACATAGTCAGTAAGAAGAGTCAGTCTTCTTGTACATAAGTCGGCATTGTGCCTTTGCTATTTAATTCCGATGCCATTTCTGTGTTTCGTCGTCAATAAGAAGGTCCAAGGGATACAGTACACCTGAAGTGAAGTATCGGAATCTAAAGCTGGTCTCATAGGAAAGGCTCAAAGCATAGAGAGTAAGCAGAGCCAGTCATCTTGTGTTTGAGTCGGCATTGTGCCTTTTGTATTTAATTCCGATGCAAATTCTAAGTTTCGTCGTCAATAAGTACGTCAGAGGTATACAGTAAACCTTAAGTTAAGCATCGGGATCTATAACTAGTGTCACAAGAATGGTTAAAAACATTGACAGTAAGAGGAGTCAGTCTTCTTGTACGTAAGTCGGCATTGTGCCTTTTGTATTTAATTCCGATGCAACTTCTGTGTATCATCGTCAATAAAAAGGTCCAAGGGATACAGTATACCTGAAGTGAGGCATCGGAAATTATAACTATTGTCACAGAAATGGTTCAAACATAGACGGTAAGAAGAGTCAGTCTTCTTGTACATAACTCAGCATGGTGCCTTTTCTATTTAATTCCGATGCAATTTCTGTGTTTCATCGTCAATAAGAAGGTCAGAGGGATACAGTAAACCTGAAGTGAGGCATCAGAATCTATAAGTAGTGTCTCAGGAATGGTTCAAATCATAGACAGTAGCAAGAGACAGTCTTCTTGTACTTAAGTCGGCATTGTGCCTTTTGTATTTAATTCCGATGCAATTTCAGTGATTCATCGTCAATAAGAAGGTCAGAGGGATACAGTTAAACTGAAGTGAAGCATCAGAATCTATAACTAGTGTCACAGGAATGGTTCAAATCATAGACAGTAAGTAGAGTCAGTCTACTTGTACTTAAGTCGGTATTGTGCCTTTTCTATTTAATTCCGATGCAATTTCTCTGTTTCATCGTCAATAAGAAAGTCAGAGG
Organism: Schistocerca piceifrons; assembly: GCF_021461385.2. NCBI lineage: Eukaryota > Metazoa > Arthropoda > Insecta > Orthoptera > Acrididae > Schistocerca > Schistocerca piceifrons. The sequence continues at coordinate 628,623 of NW_025728058.1, forward strand.
GATACAGTAAACCTGAAGTGAAGCATCGGAATCTATAACAAGTGTCACAGGAATGGTTCAAATCATAGTCAGTAAGAAGAGTCAGTCTTCTTGTACGTAAGTCGGCATTGTGCCTTTTCTATTTAATTCCGATGCAATTTCTGTGTGTCGTCATCAATAAGATGGTCCAAGGGATACAGTATACCTGAAGTGAAGCATCGGAATCTAAAACCGGTCTCACACGAAAGGTTCAAAACATAGAGAGTAAGAAGAGCCAGTCATCTTGTATTTGAGTCGGCATTTTGCCTTTTGTATTTATTTCCGATGCAATTTCTGTGTTTCATCGTCAATAAGAAGGTCCAAGTGATGCAGTAAGCCTAAAGTGAAGCATCGGAATCTATAACTAGTGTCACAGGAATGGTTCAAAACATAGTCAGTAAGAAGAGTCAGTCTTCTTGTACTTAAGTCAGCATTGTGCCTTTTCTATTTAATTCCCATCCTATATCTGTGTTTTATCGTCAATAAGAAGGTCAGAGGGATACAGTAAACTTGAAGTGAAGCATCGGAATCTATAACTAGTGTCACAGGAACTGTTCAAAGCATAGACAGTAGGAAGAGTCAGTCTTCTTGTACTTAAGTCGGCATTGTGCCTTTTGTATTTATTTCCGATACAACTTCTGTGTTTCATCTTCAATTAAAAGGTCCGAGGGATACAGTAAACCTGAAGTGAGTCATCGGAATCTATAACAAGTGTCACAGGAATGGTTCAAAACGTAGACAGTAAGAAGAGTCAGTCTTCTTGTACTTAAGTCAGCATTGTGTATTTTCTATTTATTTGCCATGCAATTTCTGTGTTTCATCGTCAATAAGAAGGTCTGAGGGATAAAGTAAACATATAGTGAAGCATCGGATTCTAAAACTGGTCTCACAGGAAATGGTTGAAACATAGTCAGTAAGAAGAGTCAGTCTTCCTGTACTTAAGTCGGCATTGTGCCATTTCTGTTTAATTCCGATGCAATTTCTGTGTGTCGTCGTCAATAAGAGGGTCCAAGGGATACAGTATACCTGAAGTGAAGCATCGGAATCTAAATGCGGTCTCACACGAAAGGTTCAAAACATAGAGAGTAAGAAGAGCCAGTCATCTTGTATTTGAGTCGGCATTGTGCCTTTTGTATTTATTTCCGATGCAATTTCTGTGTTTCATCGTCAATAAGAAGGTCCAAGTGATACAGTGAACTTAAAGTGAAGCATCGGAATCTATAACTAGTGTCACAGGAATGGTACAAAGCATAGTCAGTAAGAAGAGTCAGTCTTCTTGTACTTAAGTCAGCATTGTGCCTTTTCTATTTAATTCCGATCCTATTTCTGTGTTTTATCGTCAATAAGAAGGTCTGAGGGATACAGTAAACTTGAAGTGAAGCATCGGAATCTATAACTAGTGTCACAGGGATGGTTCAAAACGTAGACAGTAGGAAGAGTAAATGTTCTTGTACTTAAGTCGGCATTGTGCCTTTTGTATTTAATTCCGATGCAACTTCTGTGTTTCATCGTCAATAAGAAGGTCCAAGGGATACAGTAAACCTGAAGTGAGGCATCGGAATCTATAACTAGTGACACAGGAATGGTTCAAAACATAGACAGTAAGAAGAGTCAGTCTTCTTGTACTTAAGTCAGCATTGTGCCTTTTCTAATTAATTACGATTCAATTTCTCTGTTTCATCGTCAATAAGAATGTCAGAGGTATACAGCAAACCTGAAGTGACGCATCGGAATCTATAACTAGTGTCACAGGAATGGTTAAAACATTGATAGTAAGAAGAGTAAGTCATCTTGTACTTAAGTCGGCATTGTGCCTTTTGTATTTAATTCATATGCAATTTCTGTGTTTCATCGTCAATAAGAAGGTCCATGTGATACAGTAAACCTAAAGTGAAGCATCGGAATCTGTAACTAGTGTCACAGGAATGGTTCAAAACGTAGACAGTAGGAAGAGTCAGTCTTCTTGTACTTAAGTCGGCATTGTGATTTTTTGTATTTAATTCCGATGCAATTTCTGTGTTTCATCGTCAATAAGAAGGTCAGGGGGATACAGTAAAACTGATGTGAAGCTTCAGAATCCATAACTAGTGTCACAGGAATGGTTCAAAACATAGACAGTAAGAAGGGTCAGTCTACTGGTACTTAAGTTGGCATTGTGCCTTTTGTATTTAATCCCGATGCAATTTCTGTGTTTCAACGTCAATACGAACGTCCAAGGGATACAGTACACATGAAGTGAAGCATCGGAACCTATAACTAGTGTCACAGAAATGGTTCAAATCATAGACAGTAAGAAGAGTCAGTCTTCTTGTACTTAAGTCGGCATTGTGCCTTTTCTATTTAATTCCGACGCAATTTCTGTGTTTCATCATCAAGAAGAAGGTCAGAGGGATACAGTAAACCTGAAGTGAAGCATCGGAATGTATAACTAGTGTCACAGAAATGGTTCAAAACATAGACAGTAGGATGAATCAGTCTTCTTGTACTTGAGTCGGCATTGTGCCTTTTGTATTTAATACCGATGCAATTTCTGTGTTTCATCATCAATAAGAAGGTGAGAGGGATACAGTAAACCTGAAGTGAAGCATCGGAATCTATAACAAGTGTCACAGGAATGGTTCAAAAAATAGACAGTAGGAGTAGTCAGTCTTCTTGTACTTAAGTCGGCATTGTGCCTTTTGTATTTAATTCCGATGCAGTTTCTGTGTTTCATCGTCAATAAGAAGGTCCAAGGGTTACTGTAAACCTGAAGTGAGACATCGGAATCTATAACTAGTGTCACAGGAATGGTTCAAAACATAGACAGTAGGAAGAGTCAGTCTTCTTGTACTTAAGTCGGCATTGTGCCTTTTGTATTTAATTCCGATGCAGTTTCTGTGTTTCATCATCAATACGAAGGTCCAAGGGATACAGTAAACCTGAAGTGAAGCATCGGAATCTATAACTAGTGTCACAGGGATGGTTCAAAACGTAGACAGTAGGAAGAGTCAGTCTTCTTGTACTTAAGTCGGCATGGTGCTATTTGTATTTAATTCCGATGCAATTTCTGTGTTTCATCGTCAATAATAAGGTCCAAGATATACAGTAAACATATAGAGAAGCATCGGAAACTGAAATGGGTCTCACAGGATATGTTCAAAGCATAGTCAGTTAGAAGAGCAAGTCATCTTGTATTTGAGTCGGCATTGTGCCTTTTCTATTTAATTCCGATGAAATTTCTGTGTTTCGTCGTCAATCAGAAGGTAAAAGGGATACAGTAAACCTGAAGTGAAGCATCGGAATCTAATACCGGTCTCACAGGAAAGGTTCAAAGCATAGTGAGTAAGAAGAGCCAGTCATCTTGTATTTGAGTCGGCATTGTGCCTTTTGTATCTAATTCCGATGCCATTTCTGTGTTTCGTCATCCATATGAAGGTCCAAGGGATACAGTAGACCTGAAGTGAAGCATCAGAATCTAAAACCGGTCTCACAGGAAAGGTTCAAAGCATAGTGAGTAAGAAGAGCCAGTCATCTTGTATTTGAGTCGACATTGTGCCTTTTGTATTTACTTCCAATGCAATTTCTGTGTTTCATCGTCAGTAAGAAGGTCCTAGTGATACAGTAAACCTAAAGTGAAGCATCTTAATCAATAACTAGAGTCACAGGAATGGTTCAAAACCTAGTCTGCAAGAAGAGTCAGTCTTCTTGTACTTAAGTCAACATTGTGCCTTTTCTATTTAATTCCGATGCAATTTCTATGTTTTATCGTCAATAAGAAGGTCAGAGGGATACAGTAAACTTGAAGTGAAGCATCAGAATCTATAACTAGTGTCACAGGGATGGTTCAAATCATAGACAGTCTTCTTGTACTTAAGTCGGCATTGTGCCTTTTCTATCTAATTCCGATGCAATTTCTGTGTTTCATCATCAAGAAGAAGGTCAGAGGGATACAGTAAACCTGAAGTGAAGCATCGGAATGTATAACTAGTGTCACCGGAATGGTTCAAAACATAGATAGTAGGAAGAGTCAGTCTTCTTGTACTTGAGTCGGCATTGTGCCTTTTGTACCTAATTACGATGCAATTTCTGTGCTTCATCGTCAATAAGAAGGTCAGAGGGATACAGTTAACCTGAATTGAAGCATCGGAATATATAACAAGTGTCACAGGAATGGTTCAAAAAATAGACAGTAGGAGAAGTCAGTCTTCTTGTACTTAAGTCGGCATTGTGCCTTTTGTATTTAATTCCGATGCAATTTCTGTGTTTCATCGTCAAAAAGAAGGTCCAAGCGATGCAGTAAACCTGAAGTGAGACATCGGAATCTATAACTAGTGTCACAAGAATGGTTCAAAACATAGACAGTAGGAAGAGTCAGTCTTCTAGTACAATAAGTCGGCATTGTGCCTTTTGTATTTAATTCCGATGCGATTTCTGTGTATCATCATCAATACGAATGTCCAAGGGATACAGTAAACCTGAAGTGAGGCATCGGAATCTATAACTAGTGTCGCAGGACTGGTTCAAAACATAGTCAGTAAGAAGAGTCAGTCTTCTTGTCCTTAAGTCGGCATGGTGCCTTTTCTATTTAATTCAGATGCTATTTCTGTGTTTCATCGTCAGTAAGAAGGTCCAAGATATACAGTAAACTTATAGTGAAGCATCGGAATCTAAAACTGGTCTCACAGGAAATGTTCAAAGCATAGTCAGTAAGAAGAGTCAGTCTTCTCGTCATTAAGTCGGCATTGTGCCTTTTCTATTTAATTCCGATGAAATTTCTGTGTTTCATCGTCAATAAGAAGGTCCAAGTGATACAGTAAACCTAAAGTGAAGCATCGGAATCTAATACCGGTTCTCACAGGAAAGGTTCAAAGCATAGTGAGTAAAAAAGTGCCAGTCATCTTGTATTTGAGTCGGCACTGTGCATTTTGAATTTAATTCCGGTGCAATTTCTAAGTTTCATCGTCAATATGAAGGTCAGAGGGATACAGTAAACCTGAAGTGAAGCATCGGAATCTATAACTAGTGTCACAGGAATGGTTAAAAACATTGACAGTAAAAAGAGTCAGTCTTCTTGTACTTAAGTCGGCATTGTGCCTTTTGTATTTAATTCCGATGCAATTTCTGTGTTTCATCGTCAATAAGAAAGTCCAAGTGATATAGTGAACCCATAGTGAAGCATCGGAATCTATAACTAGTGTCACAGGAATGGTTCAAAACATAGTCAGTAAGAAGAGTCAGTCTTCTTGTACTAAGTCAGCATTATGCCTTTTCTATTTAATTCCGATGCAATTTCTGTGTTTTATAGTCAATAAGAAGGTCAGAGGGATACAGTAAACCTGAAGTGAAGCATCGGAATCTATAACTAGTGTCACAGGGATGGTTCAAAACGTAGACAGTATGAAGAGTCAGTCTTCTTGTACTTAAGTCGACATTGTGCCTTTTGTATTTGATTCCGATGCAATCTCTGTGCTTCATCGTCAATAAGAGGGACAGAGGGATACAGTAAACCTGAAGTGAGGCATCGGAATCTATAACTAGTGTCACAGGAATGGTTCAAATCATAGACAGTAGGAAGAGAAAGTCTTCTTGTACTTAAGTCGCCATTGTGCTTTTGTATTTAATTCCGATGCAATTTCTGTGTTTCATCGTCAATAAGAAGGTCAGAGGGATACAGATAAACTGAAGTGAAGCATCAGAATCCATAACGAAAGTCACAGGAATGGTTCAAAAACATAGACAGTAAGAAGAGTCAGTCTACTTGTACTTAAGTCGGCATTGTGCCTTTTGTATTTAATCCCGATGCAATATCTGTGTTGCATCGTTAATACAAAGGTCCAAGGGATACAGTACACCTGAAGTGAAGCATCGTAATCTATAACTAGTGTCACAGGAATGGTTCAAATCATAGACAGTAAGAAGAGTCAGTCTTCTTGTACTTAAGTCGGCATTGTGCCTTTTGTATTTAATTCCGATGCAATTTCTGAGCTTCATCGTCAATAAGAGGGTCCAAGGAATACAGTAAACCTGAAGTGAGACATCGGAATCTATAACTATTGTCACAGGAATGGTTCAAAACATAGACAGTAGGAAGAGTCGGTCATCTAGTACAATAAGTCGGCATTGTGCCTTTTGTGTTTAATTCCGATGCGATTTCTGTGTATCATCATCAATACGAAGGTCCAAGTGATAGAGTAAACCTGAAGTGAGGCATCGGAATCTATAACTAGTGTTACAGGAATGGTTCAAAGCATAGTCAGTAAGAAGAGTCAGTCTTCTTGTACTTATGTCGGCATGGTGCCTTTTCTATTTAATTCCGATGCAATTTGTGTGTTTCATCGTCAGTAAGAAGGTCCAAGATATACAGTAAACATATAGTGAAGCATCGGTATCTAAAACTGGTCTCACAGGAAATGTTCAAAGCATAGTCAGTAAGAAGAGTCAGTCCTCTCGTACTTAAGTCGGCATTGTGCCTTTTCTATTTAATTCCGATGAAATTTCTGTGTTTCGTCGTCAATAAGAAGGTCAGAGGGATACAGTAAACCTGAAGTGAAGCATCGGAATCTATAACTAGTGTCACAGGAATGGTTAAAAGTATTGACAGTAAATAGAGTCAGTCTTCTTGTACTTAAGTCGGCATTGTGCCTTTTGTATTTAATTCCGATGCAATTTATGTGTTTCATCGTCAATAAGAAGGTCCAAGTGATACAGTGAACATAAAGTGAAGCATCGGAATCTATCACTAGTGTCACAGGAATGGTTCAAAACATAGTCAGTAAGAAGAGTCAGTCTTCTTGTACTTAAGTCAGCATTGTTCCTTTTCTATTTAATTCCGATGCAATTTCTGTGTTTTATCGTCAATAAGAAGGTCAGAGGGATACAGTAAACCGGAAGTGAAGCATCGGAGTCTATAACTAGTGCCACAGGGATGGTTCAAAACGTAGACAGTATGAAGAGTCAGTCTTCTTGTACTTAAGTCGACATTGTGCCTTTTGTATTTGATTCCGATGCAATTTCTGTGCTTCATCGTCAATAAGAGGGACAGAGGGATACAGTAAACCTGAAGTGAGGCATCAGAATCTATAACTAGTGTCACAGGAATGGTTTAAAACATAGACAGTAAGAGAGTCAGTCTACTTGTACTTAATTCGGCATTGTGCCTTTTCTATTTAATTCCGATGCAATTTCCATGTTTCATCGTCAATACGAAGGTCAGAGGGATACAGTAAACCTGAAGTGAAGCATCGGAATCTATAACTAGTGACACAGGAATGGTTCGAAACATAGACAGTGGGAAGAGTAATTCTTCTTGTACTTAAATCGGCATTGTGCCTTTTGAATTTAATTAGGATGCAACTTCTGTCTTTCATCGTCAATAAGAAGGTCCAAGGGATACAGTAAACCTGAAGTGAGGCATCGGAATCAATAACTAGTGTCACAGGAATGGTTCAAAACATAGACTGTAAGAAGAGTGAGTTTTCTTGTACTCAAGTCGGCATTGTGCCTTTTGTATTTAATCCCGATGCTATATCTGTGTTTCATCGTTAATACGAAGGTCCAAGGGATACAGTACACCTGAAGTGAAGCACCGTAATCTATAACTAGTTTCACAGGAATGGTTCAAATCATAGACAGTAAGAAGAGTCAGTCCTCTTGTACTTATTTCGGCATTGTGCCTTTTCTATTTAATTCCGATGCAATTTCTGGGTTTCATCATCAAGAAGAAGGTCAGAGGGATACAGTAATCCTAAAGTGAAGCATCGGAATGTATAACTAGACTCACAGGAATGGTTCAAAACATAGACAGTAGGAAGAGTCAGTCTTCTTGTACTTGAGTCGGCATTGTGCATTTTGTATTTAATTTTGATGCAATTTCTGTGTTTCATCGTCAATAAGAAGGTCAGAGGGATACAGTAAACCTGAAGTGAAGCATCGGAATCTATAACTAGTGTCACTGGAATGGTTCAAAACATTGACAGTAGGAAGAGTCAGTCTTCTTGTAATTAAGTCGGCATTGTGGCTTTTCTATTTAATTCCGATGCAATTTCTCTGTTTCATCGTCAATAAGAAAGTCAGAGGGATACAGTAAACCTGAAGTGAAGCATCGGAATCTATAGCATGTGTCACAAGAATGGTTCAAAACATAGTCAGTAAGAAGAGTCAGTCTTCCTGTACTTGAGTCGGCATGGTGCCTTTTGTATTTAATTCCGATGCAATTTCTGTGTTTCATTGTCAATAAGAAGGTCCAAGGGATATAGTAAACATACAGTGAAGCATCGGAATCATAAACCGGTCTCAATGGAAAGGTTCAAAACATAGAGGGTAAGAAGAGCCAGTCTTCTTGTACTTAAGTCAGCATTGTGCCTTTTCTATTTAATTCCGATGCAATTTCTGTGTTTTATCGTCAATAAGGAGGTCAGAGGGATACAGTAAACTTGAAGTGTAGCATTGGAATCTATAACTAGTGTCACAGGAATGGTTCAAAACATTGACAGTAGGAAGAGTCAGTCTTCTTGTACTTAAGTCGGCATTGTGCCTTTTGTATTTAATGCCGATGCAATTTCTAAGTTTCATCGTCAATATGAAGGTCAGTGGGATACAGTAAACCTGAAGTGAAGCATCGGAATCTATAACTAGTGTCACAGGAATAGTTAAAACATTGACAGAAAGAAGAGTCAGTCTTCTTGCACTTAAGTCGGCATTGTGCCTTTTCTATTTAATTCGGATGCAATTTCTGTGTTTCATCGTCAATAAGAAGGTCCAAGTGATACAGTAAACCTAAAGTGAAGCATCGGAAACTATAACTAGGGTCACAGGAATTGTTCAAAACATAGACAGTAGGAAGAGTCAGTCTTCTTGTACTTAAGTCGGCATTGTGCCTTTTCTATTTAATTCCGATGCAATTTCTGTATTTTATCGTCAATAAGAAGGTCAGAGGGATACAGTAAACTTGAAGTGAAGCATCGGAATCTATAACTAGTGTCTCAGGGATGGTTCAAAACGTAGACAGTAGGAAGAGTCATTCTTCTTGTACTTAAGTCGGCATTGTGATTTTTGTATTTAATTCCGACGCAATTTCTGTGTTTCATCGTCAATAAGAAGGTCCAAGGGATACTGCACACCTGAAGTGAAGAATCGGAATCTATAACTAGTGTCACAGGAATTGTTCAAAACATAGACAGTAGGAAGAGTCAGTCTTCTTGTACTTAATTCGGCATTGTGCCTTTTCTATTTAATTCCGATGCAATTTCTATGTTTCATCGTCATTAAGAAGGTCAGAGGGATACAGTAAACCTGATGTGAAGCATCGGAATCTATAACTAGTGTCACAGGAATGGTTCAAATCATAGACAGTAGGAAGAGTCAGTCTTCTTGTACTTAAGTCGGCATTGTGCCTTTTGTATTCAATTCCGATGCAACTTCTGTGTTTCATCGTCAATAAAAAGGTCCAAGGGATACAGCACACCTGAAGTGAAGAATCGGAATCTACAACTAGTGTCACAGGAATGGTTCAAATCATAGACAGTGAGAAGAGTCAGTCTTCTTGTACTTAAGTCGGCATTGTGCCTTTTGCATTTAAATCCGATGCAATTTCTGTGTTTCGTCGTCAATAATTAGTTCAGAGGGATACAGTAAACCTGAAGTGAATCATCGGAATCTATAACTAGTGTCACAGGATTGTTTCAAAACATAGACAGTAGGAAGAGTCAGTCTTCTTGTACTTGAGTCGGCATTGTGCCTTTTGTATTTAATTCCGATGCAATTTCTAGGTTTCATCGTCAATAAGAAGGTCAGGGGAATACAGTAAACCTGAAGTGAAGCATCGGAATCTATAACTAGTGTCACAGGAATGGTTCAAAACATAGACAGTAGGAAGAGACAGTCTTCTTGTACTTAAGTCGGCATTGTGCGTTTTGTATTTAATTCCGATGCAATTTCTGTGTTTCATCGTCAATAAGAAGGTCAGAGGGATACAGTAAAACTGAAGTGAAGCATCAAAATCTATAACTAGTGTCACAGGAATGGTTCACATTATAGACAGTAAGAAGAGTCAGTCTACTTGTACTTAAGTCGGCATTGTGCCTTTTGTATTTAATCCCGATGCAATTTCTGTGTTTCATCGCCAATAAGAAGGTCCAAGGGATACAGTACACCTGAAGTGAAGCATCGGAATCTATAACTAGTGTCACAGGAATGGTTCAAATCATAGACAGCAAGAAGAGTCAGTCTTCTTGTACTTAAGTCGGCATTGTGCCTTTTCTATTTAATTCCGATGTAATTTCTGGGTTTCATCATCGAGAAGAACGTCAGAGGGATACAGTAAACCTGAAGCATCGGAATGTATAACTAGTCTCACAGCAATGGTTCAAAACATAGATAGTAGGAAGAGTCAGTCATCTTGTACTTTAGTCGGCATTGTGCCTTTTGTATTTAATTCCGATGCAATTTCTGTGTTTCATTGTCAATTAGAAGGTCAGAGGGATACAGTAAACCTAAAGTGAACCATCGGAATCCATAACTAGGGTCACAGGTATGGTTCAAAACATTGACAGTATGATGAGTCAGTCTTCTTGAACTTAAGTCGGCATGGTGCCTTTTGTATTTAATTCCGATGCAATTTCTGGGTTTCATCGTCAATAAGAAGGTCCAAGGGATACAGCAAACCTGAAGTGAAGCATCGGAATCAAAAACCGGTCTCACAGGAAAGGTTCAAAACATAGAGAGTAAGAAGAGCCAGTCTTCTTGTACTTAAGTCAGCATTGTGCCTTTTCTATTTAATTCCGATGCAATTTCTGTGTTTTATCGTCAATACGAAGGTCAGAGGGATACAGTAAACTTGATGTGAAGCATCGGAATCCATAACTGGTGTCACAGGAATGGTTCAAAACATTGACAGTAAGAAGAGTCAGTCTTCTTGTACTTAAGTCGGCATTGTGCCTTATGTATTTAATTCCGATGCAATTTCTATGTTTCATCGTCAATAAGAAGGTCCAAGGGATACAGTGAACCTGAGGTGAAGCATCGGAATCTATAACTAGTGTCACAGGAATGGTTAATAACATTGACAGTAAGAAGAGTCAGTCTTCTTGTACTTAAGTCGGCATTGTGCCTTTTGTATTTAATTCCAATGCAATTTTTGTGTTTCATCGTCAATAAGAAGGTCCAAGGGATACAGCACACCTGATGTGAAGAATCGGAATCTATAACTAGTGTCACCGGAATGTTTCAAATCATAGACAGTAAGAAGAGTCAGTCTTCTTGTACTTATGTCGGCATTGTGCTTTTCTATTTAATTCCGATGTAATTTTTGGGTTTCATCATCAAGAAGAAGGTCAGAGGGATACAGTAAACCTGAAGTGAAGCATCGGAATGTATAACTAGTCTCACAGGAATGGTTCAAAACATAGATAGTAGGAAGAGTCAGTCATCTTGTACTTTAGTCGGCATTGTGCCTTTTGTATTTAATTCCGATGCAATTTCTGTGTTTCATTGTCAATTAGAAGGTCAGAGGGATACAGTAAACCTAAAGTGAACCATCGGAATCTATAACTAGGGTCACAAGTATGGTTCAAAACATTGACAGTAGGAAGAGTCAGTCTTCTTGTACTTAAGTCGGCATTGTGCCTTTTCTATTTAATTCCGATGCAATTTCTCTGTTTCATCGTCTATAAGATAGTCAGAGGGATACAGAAAACCTGAAGTGAAGCATCGGAATCAATAACAAGTGTCACAGGAATGGTTCAAAACATAGTCAGTAAGAAGAGTCAGTCTTCTTGTACTTAAGTCGGCATGGTGCATTTTGTATTTAATTCCGATGCAATTTCTGTGTTTCATCGTCAATAAGAAGGTCAAGGGATACACTAAACATACAGTGAAGCATCGGAATCTAAAACTAATCTCACAGGAAATGTTCAAAACATAGTAAGTAAGAAGAGTCAGTCTTCTTGTACTTAAGTCGGCAATGTGCATTTTCTATTTAATTCCGATGCAATAGCTGTGTTTCGTCGTCAATAAGAAGGTCCAAGGGATACAGTAAACCTGAAGTGAAGCATCGGAATCTAAAACCGGCCTCACAGGAAAGGTTCAAAACATAGAGAGTAAGAAGAGCCAGTCTTCTTGTACTTAAGTCAGCATTGTGCCTTTTCTATTTAATTCCGATGCAATTCCTGTGTTTTATCGTCAATAAGAAGGTCCGAGGGATACAGTAATTTTGAAGTGAAGCATCGGAATCAATAACTAGTGTCACAGGAATGGTTCAAAACATTGACAGTAGGAAGAGTCAGTCTTCTTGTACTTAAGTCGGCATTGTGCCTTTTGTACTTAATTCCGATGCAATTTCTAAATTTCACCGTCAATAAGAAGGTCAGTGGGATACAGTAAACCTGAAGTGAAGCATCGGAACCTATAACTAGTGTCACAGGAATGGTTAATAACATTGACAGTAAGAAGAGTCAGTCTTCTTGTACTTAAGTCGGCATTGTGCCTTTTGTATTTAATTCCAATACAATTTTTGTGTTTCATCCTCAATAAGAAGGTCCAAGGGATACAGCACACCTGATGTGAAGAATCGGAATCTATAACTAGTGTCACAGGAATGGTTGAAATCATAGACAGTAAGAAGAGTCAGTCTTCTTGTACTTATGTCGGCATTGTGCTTTTCTATTTAATTCCGATGTAATTTCTGGGTTTCATCATCAAGAAGACGGTCAGAGGGATACAGTAAACCTGAAGTGAAGCATCGGAATGTATAACTAGTGTCACAGGAATGGTTAATAACGTTGACAGTAAGAAGAGTCAGTCTTCTTGTACTGTAGTCGGCATTGTGCCTTTTGTATTTAATTCTGATGCAATTTTTGTGTTTCATCGTCAATAAGAAGTTCCAAGGGATACAGCACACCTGATGTAAAGAATCGGAATCTATAACTAGTGTCACAGGAATGGTTCAAATCATAGACAGTAAGAAGAGCCAGTCTTCTTGTACTTATGTCGGCATTGTGCTTTTCTATTTAATTCCGATGCAATTTCTGTGTTTCATCGTCAATAAGAAGGTTAGAGGGATACAGTAATCATGAAGTGAATCATCGGAATCTATAATTAGTGTCACAGGAATGGTTCTAAACATAGACAGTAGGAAGAGTCAGCCTTCTTGTACTTGAGTCGGCATTGTGCCTTTTGTATTTACTTCCGATGCAATTTCTGTTTTTCATCGTCAATTAGAAGGTCAGAGGGATACAGTAAACCTGAAGTGAAGCATCGGAATCTATAACTAGTGTCACAGGAATTGTTCAAAACTTAGACAATAGGAAGAGTCAGTCTTCTTGCACTTAATTCGGCAATGTGCCTTTTCCATTTAATTCCGATGCAATTAATATGTTTCATCGTCAATAAGAAGGTCAGAGGGATATAGTAAACCAGATGTGAAGCATCGGAATCTATAACTAGTGTCACAGGAGTGGTTCAAATCATAGACAGTGAGAAGAGTCAGTCCTCTTGTACTTTTGTCGGCATTGTGCCTTTTCTATTTAAACCCGATGCAATTTCTGTGTTTCATCGTCAATAAGAAGGTCAGAGGGATACAGTTAAACTGAAGTGAATCATCGGAATCTATAACTAGTGTCACCGGATTGGTTCAAAACATAGACAGTAGGAAGAGTCAGTCTTCTTGTACTTGAGTCGGCATTGTGCCTTTTCTATTTTATTCCGATGCAATTTCTATGTTTCATCGTCGATATGAAGGTCAGAGGGATACAGTAAATCCGAAGTGAAGCATCGGAATCTATAACTTGTGTCACAGAAATGGTTCAAAACATAGACAGTAGGAAGATTCAGTCTTCTTGTACTTAAGTCGGCATTGTGCCTTTTGAATTTAATTCCGATGCAACTTCGGTGTTTCATCGTCAATAAGAAGGTCCAAGGGATATAGTAAACCTGAAGTGAGGCATCGGAATTTATAACTAGTGTCACAGGAATGGTTCAAATATAGACAGTAATAAGAGTCAGTTTTCTTGTACTTAAGTCGGCATTGTGCCTTTTCTGTTTAATTCCGATGCAATTTCTGTCTTTCATCGCCAATAATAAGGACCAAGGGATACAGTAAACCTGAAGTGTGGCATCGGAATCAATAACTACTGTTACAGGAATGGTTCAATACATAGACAGTAGGAAGAGACAGTCCTCTTGTACTTAAGTCGGCATTGTGCCTTTTGTATTTAATTCCGATGCAATTTCTGTGTGTCATCGTCAATAAGAATGTCAGAGGGATACAGTAAACCTGAAGTGAAGCATCAGAATCTATAACTAGAGTCACAGGAATGGTTCAAAACATACACAGTAAGAAGAGTCAGTCTACTTGTACTTAAGTCGGCATTGTGCCTTTTGTATTTAATCCCGACGCAATTTCTGTGTTTCATCGTCAATAAGAAGGTCCAAGGTATACAGTACACCTGAAGTGAAGCATCGGAATCTATAACTAGTGTCACGGGAATGGTTCAAATCGTAGACAGTAAGATGAGTCAGTCTTCTTGTACTTAAGTCGACATTGTGCCCTTTCTATTTCATTCCGATGCAATTTCTGTGTTTCATCATCAAGAAGTAGGTCAGAGGGATACAGTAAACCTGAAGTGAAGCATCAGAATGTATAACTAGTGTAACAGGAATGGTTCAAAACATTGACAGTAGGAAGAGTCAGTCTTCATGTACTTGAGTCGGCATTGTGCCTTTTGTATTTAATTCCGATGCAATTTCTGTGTTTCATCGTCAATAAGAAGGTCCAAGGGATACAGCTGAGCAGCAAGTCGTATACTCCTAGCTCACTCATTTGTTACATAGTTTAACTCTTAATTTCTTTGCGTGTTTTTGGTACTTGCATTGTTTAATTCATAAATTTCGAGCGTATTATAGTATTTGAGAGTTGTAGCATCGCGTTTTAGTACCTGAATAGTGTAAATTCACGCAGTCGTTTGTCTACTGTTTTGTTTTGAACGGCCAGTGTCGGTTGGTCGCAGTCAGTGTGCTCCCTGCCGCCGTTGGATAAGCAGCTGAGCAGCAAGTCGTATACTCCTAGCTCACTCATTTGTTACATAGTTTAACTCTTAATTTCTTTGCGTGTTTTTGGTACTTGCATTGTTTAATTCATAAATTTCGGGCGTATTATAGTATTTGAGAGTTGTAGCATCGCGTTTTAGTACCTGAATAGTGTAAATTCGCGTAGTCGTTTGTCTACTGTTTTGTTTTGAACGGCCAGTGTCGGTTGGTAGCAGTCAGTGTGCTCCCTGCCGCCGTTGGATAAGCAGCTGAGCAGCAAGTCGTATACTCCTAGCTCACCCATTTGTTACGTAGTTTAACTCTTAATTTCTTTTCGTGTTTTTGGTTCTTGCATTGTGTAATTCATAAATTTCGGGCGTATTATAGTATTTGAGAGTGTAGCATCGTGTTTTAGTACCTGAATAGTGTAATTTCGCTTAGTCTCCTTCCGCCGCCGAGCAGTGTCAGCAGTGCGCAAGTAGCAGCATTACTGCATTTACTAGGCAATCTTGTATTTTAATAACCGTTTAAATTTTGTCGATTTGTTTGCGCTCTCTGTAGATTAGTTCAGACGTTCTTAGCAAAACAGTTTTTAGCATGGATAGGGACTGCAACTGCTGTGTTCGGATGCAGGCTGAGTTGGCATCCCTTCGCTCCCAGCTTCAGGCAGTGTTGGCTTCGGTCACACAGCT
Organism: Schistocerca piceifrons; assembly: GCF_021461385.2. Lineage (NCBI taxonomy): Eukaryota > Metazoa > Arthropoda > Insecta > Orthoptera > Acrididae > Schistocerca > Schistocerca piceifrons. The sequence continues at coordinate 644,333 of NW_025728058.1, forward strand.
TGAGGCTGTTGCCAATGGGCATCACTGTGGGGGTCGGGATGGGGTTTTGTCGGGGACGGCCAGCTCGTCCCACGCATCCCCTGATCGGACTACGACTGTGGTTGCCCGGGATACTGCCCGCATTGAGGCTGATCCCTCACCTGTGGTAGAGTGGGAGGTCGTTTCAAGGTGTGGCAGGGGGCGAAAGACATTCCGGAGGGCTGAACGGAAAGCCTCTCCAGTTTGTCTGACGAACCGGTTTCAGGCTCTGTCTCAGGCTGATACTGATCTTCGGCCTGACATGGCTGCTTGTCCTGTTCCAGAGGTTGCCCCTCAGTCTGCAAGAACCGGGCAGTCGCAGAGGGTGGGCTTACTGGTAGTTGGGAGCTCCAACGTCAGGCGCGTAATGGGGCCCCTTAGGGAAATGGCAGCAAGAGAGGGGAAGAAAACCCATGTGCACTCCGTGTGCATACCGGGGGGAGTCATTCCAGATGTGGAAAGGGTCCTTCCGGATGCCATGAAGGGTACAGGGTGCACCCATCTGCAGGTGGTCGCTCATGTCGGCACCAATGATGTGTGTCGCTATGGATCGGAGGAAATCCTCTCTGGCTTCCGGCGGCTATCTGATTTGGTGAAGACTGCCAGTCTCGCTAGCGGGATGAAAGCAGAGCTCACCATCTGCAGCATCGTCGACAGGACTGACTGCGGACCTTTGGTACAGAGCCGAGTGGAGGGTCTGAATCAGAGGCTGAGACAGTTCTGCGACCGTGTGGGCTGCAGATTCCTCGACTTGCGCCATAGGGTGGTGGGGTTTCGGGTTCCGCTGGATAGGTCAGGAGTCCACTACACGCAACAAGCGGCTACACGGGTAGCTGGGGTTGTGTGGCGTGGGCTGGGCGGTTTTTTAGGTTAGATGGCCTTGGGCAAGTACAGAAAGGGCAACAGCCTCAACGGGTGCGGGGCAAAGTCAGGACATGCGGGGACCAAGCAGCAATCGGTATTGTAATTGTCAACTGTCGAAGCTGCGTTGGTAAAGTACCGGAACTTCAAGCGCTGATAGAAAGCACCGAAGCTGAAATCGTTATAGGTACAGAAAGCTGGCTTAAGCCAGAGATAAATTCTGCCGAAATTTTTACAAAGGTACACACGGTGTTTAGAAAGGATAGATTGCATGCAACCGGTGGTGGAGTGTTCATCGCTGTTAGTAGTAGTTTATCCTGTAGTGAAGTAGAAGTGGATAGTTCCTGTGAATTATTATGGGTGGAGGTTACACTAAACAACCGAACTAGGAATTGGCTCCTTTTACCGACCTCCCGACTCAGCAGCATTAGTGGCAGAACAACTGAGAGAAAATTTGGAATACATTTCACATAAATTTTCTCAGCATGTTATAGTCTTAGGTGGAGATTTCAATTTACCAGATATAGACTGGGACACTCAGATGTTTAGGACGGGTGGTAGGGACAGAGCATCGAGTGACATTATACTGAGTGCACTATCCGAAAATTACCTCGAGCAATTAAACAGAGAACCGACTCGTGGAGATAACATCTTGGACCTACTGATAACAAACAGACCCGAACTTTTCGAATCTGTATGTACAGAACAGGGAATCAGTGATCATAAGGCCGTTGCAGCATCCCTGAATATGGAAGTTAATAGGAATATAAAAAAAGGGAGGAAGGTTTATCTGTTTAACAAGAGTAATAGAAGGCAGATTTCAGACTACCTAACAGATCAAAACGAAAATTTCTGTTCCGACACTGACAATGTTGAGTGTTTATGGAAAAAGTTCAAGGCAATCGTAAAATGCGTTTTAGACAGGTACGTGCCGAGTAAAACTGTGAGGGACGGGAAAAACCCACCGTGGTACAACAACAAAGTTAGGAAACTACTGCGAAAGCAAAGAGAGCTCCACTCCAAGTTTAAACGCAGCCAAAACCTCTCAGTCAAACTGAAGCTAAACGATGTCAAAGTTAGCGTAAGGAGGGCTATGCGTGAAGCGTTCATTGAATTCGAAAGTAAAATTCTATGTACCGACTTGACAGAAAATCCTGGGAAGTTCTGGTCTTACGTTAAATCAGTAAGTGGCTCGAAACAGCATATCCAGACACTACGGGATGATGATGGCATTGAAACAGAGGATGACACGCGTAAAGCTGAAATACTAAACACCTTTTTCCAAAGCTGTTTCACAGAGGAAGACCGCACTGCAGTTCCTTCTCTAAATCCTCGCACAAACGAAAAAATGGCTGACATCGAAATAAGTGTCCAAGGAATAGAAAAGCAACTGGAATCACTCAATAGAGGAAAGTCCACTGGACCTGACGGGATACCAATTCGATTCTACACAGAGTACGCGAAAGAACTTGCCCCCCTTCTAACAGCCGTGTACCGCAAGTCTCTAGAGGAACGGAGGGTTCCAAATGATTGGAAAAGAGCACAGATAGTCCCAGTCTTCAAGAAGGGTCGTCGAGCAGATGCGCAAAACTATAGACCTATATCTCTTACGTCGATCTCTTGTAGAATTTTAGAACATGTTTTTTGCTCGCGTATCATGTCATTTCTGGAAACCCAGAATCTACTATGTAGGAATCAACATGGATTCCGGAAACAGCGATCGTGTGAGACCCAACTCGCCTTATTTGTTCATGAGACCCAGAAAATATTAGATACAGGCTCCCAGGTAGATGCTATTTTTCTTGACTTCCGGAAGGCGTTCGATACAGTTCCGCACTGTCGCCTGATAAACAAAGTAAGAGCCTACGGAATATCAGACCAGCTGTGTGGCTGGATTGAAGAGTTTTTAGCAAACAGAACACAGCATGTTGTTATCAATGGAGAGACGTCTACAGACGTTAAAGTAACCTCTGGCGTGCCACAGGGGAGTGTTATGGGACCATTGCTTTTCACAATATATATAAATGACTTAGTAGATAGTGTCGGAAGTTCCATGCGGCTTTTCGCGGATGATGCTGTAGTATACAGAGAAGTTGCTGCATTAGAAAATTGTAGCGAAATACAGGAAGATCTGCAGCGGATAGGCACTTGGTGCAGGGAGTGGCAACTGACCCTTAACATAGACAAATGTAATGTATTGCGAATACATAGAAAGAAGGATCCTTTATTGTATGATTATATGATAGCGGAACAAACACTGGTAGCAGTTACTTCTGTAAAATATCTGGGAGTATGCGTACGGAACGATTTGAAGTGGAATGATCATATAAAATTAATTGTTGGTAAGGCGGGTACCAGGTTGAGATTCATTGGGAGAGGGCTTAGAAAATGTAGTCCATCAACAAAGGAGGTGGCTTACAAAACACTCGTTCGACCTATACTTGAGTATTGCTCATCAGTGTGGGATCCGTACCAGGTCGGGTTGACGGAGGAGATAGAGAAGATCCAAAGAAGAGCGGCGCGTTTCGTCACTGGGTTATTTGGTAACCGTGATAGCGTTACGGAGATGTTTAATAAACTCAAGTGGCAGAGTCTGCAAGAGAGGCGCTCTGCATCGCGGTGTAGCATGCTCGCCAGGTTTCGAGAGGGTGCGTTTCTGGATGAGGTATCGAATATATTGCTTCCCCCTACTTATACCTCCCGAGGAGATCACGAATGTAAAATTAGAGAGATTAGAGCGCGCACGGAGGCTTTCAGACAGTCGTTCTTCCCGCGAACCATACGCGACTGGAACAGGAAAGGGAGGTAATAAGGGTGGCACGTAAAGTGCCCTCCGCCACACACAGTTGGGTGGCTTGCGGAGTATCAATGTAGATGTAGATGTAGATGTAGAAGTGGGGCATCGGAATCTATAACTAGTGTCACAGGAATGATTCAAAACGTAGACAGTAGGAAGAGTCAGTCTTCTTGTACTTAAGTCAGCATTGTGCCTCTTCTTTTTAATTCCGATGCAATTTCTCTGTTTCATCGTCAATAAGAAAGTCAGAGGGATACAGTAAACCTGAAGTGAAGCATCGGAATCTATAACAAGTGTCACAGGAATGGTTCAAAAAATAGACAGTAGGATGAGTCTGTCTTCTTGTACTTATGTCGTCATTGTGCCTTTTGTATGTAATTCCGATGCAATTTCTGTGTTTGATCGTCAATAAGAAGGTCCAAGGGATACAGTAAACCTGAAGTGAGGCATCGGAATCTATAACTAGTGTCACAGAAATGGTTCAAAGCAAAGACAGTAGGAAGAGTCAGTCTTCTTGTACTTAAGTCGGCATTGTGCCTATTGTATTTAATACCGATGCAATTTCTGTGTTTCGCCGTCAATAAGAAGGTCCAAGTTATACAGTAAACCTGAAGTGAAGCATCGGAATCTAAAACCGGTCTCACAGGAAAGGTTCAAAACATAGAGAGTAAGAAGAGCCGTTCATCTTGTATTTGAGTCGGCATTGTGCCTTTTGTATTTAATTCCGATGCAATTTCTAAGCTTCATCGTCAAAAAGAAGGTCAGAGGGATACAGTAAACCTGAAGTGGAACATCGGGATATATAACTAGTGTCACAGGAATGGCTAAAACATAGACAGTAAGAAGAGTCAGTCTTCTTGTACTGAAGTCGGCATTGTGCCTTTTCTATTTAATTCCGATGAAATTTCTGGGTTTCATCATCAAGAAGAAGGTCAGAGGGATACAGGAAACCTGAAGTGAAGCATCGGAATGTATAACTAGTCCCACAGGAATGGTTCAAAACATAGATAGTAGGAAGAGTCAGTCATCTTGTACTTTAGTCGGCATTGTGCATTTTGTATTTAATTCCGATGCAATTTCTGTGTTTCATTGTCAATTAGGATGTCAGAGGGATACAGTAAACCTAAAGTGAACCATCGGAATCTATAACTAGGGTCACAGGTATGGTTCAAAACATTGACAGTAGGAAGAGTCAGTCTTCTTGTACTGAAATCGGCATTGTGCCTTTTCTATTTAATTCCGATGCAATTTCTCTGTTTCATCGTCAATAAGAAAGTCAGATGGATACAGAAAACCTGAAGTGAGGCATCGGAATCTGTAACAAGTGTCACAGGAATGGTTCAAAACATAGTCAGTAAGAAGAGTCAGTCTTCTTGTACTTAAGTCGGCATGGTGCCTTTTGATTTAATTCCGATGCAATTTCTGTGTTTCATCGTCAATAAGAAGGTCCAAGGGATACACTAAACATACAGTGCAGCATCGGAATCTAAAACTGGTCTCACAGGAAATGTTCAAAACATAGTAAGTAAGAAGAGTCAGTCTTCATGTACTTCAGTCGGCAATGTGCCTTTTCTATTTAATTCCGATGTAATATCTGTGTTTCGTCGTCAATAAGAAGGTCCAACGGATACAGTAAACCTGAAGTGAAGCATCGGAATCTAAAACCGGTCTCACAGGAAAGGTTCAAAACATAGAGAGTAAGAAGAGCCAGTCATCTTGTACTTAAGTCAGCATTCTGCCTTTTCTATTTAATTCTGATGCAATTTCTGTGTTTCATCGTCAATAAGAAGGTTAGAGGGATACAGTAATCATGAAGTGAATCATCGGAATCTATAATTAGTGTCACAGGAATGGTTCTAAACATAGACAGTAGGAAGAGTCAGTCTTCTTGTACTTGAGTCGGCATTGTGCCTTTTGTATTTACTTCCGATGCAATTTCTGTTTTTCATCGTCAATAAGAAGGTCAGAGGGATACAGTAAAACTGAAGTGAAGCATCGGAATCTATAACTAGTGTCACAGGAATTGTTCAAAACTTAGACAATAGGAAGAGTCAGTCTTCTTGCACTTAATTCGGCATTGTGCCTTTTCTATTTAATTCCGATGCAATTAATATGTTTCATTGTCAATAAGAAGGTCAGAGGGATACAGTAAACCAGATGTGAAGCATCGGAATCTATAACTAGTGTCACAGGAATGGTTCAAAACATAGACAGTTGGAAGAGTCGGTCTTCTTGTACTTAAGACGGCATTGTGCCTTTTGTATTTAATTCCGACGCTACTTCTGTGTTTCATCGTCAATAAGAAGGTCCAAGGGATACAGTAAACCTGAAGTGGGGCATCGGAATCTATTACTACTGTCACAGGAATGTTTCAAAACATAGACAGTAAGAAGAGTCAGTCTTCTTATACATAAGTCAGCATTGTGCCTTTTCTATTAATTCCAGTTGCAATTTCTGTGTTTTATCGACAATAAGAAGGTCAGAGGGATACAGTAAACCTCAAGTGAAGCATCGGAATCCATAACTAGTGTCACAGGGATGGTTCAAGGCGTAGACAGTAGGAAGAGTCAGTCTTCTTGTACTTAAGTCGGCATTGTGCCTTTTTTATTTAAATCCGATGCAATTTCTGTGTTTCATCGTCAATAAGAGGGCAGAGGGATACAGTAAACCTGAAGTGAGGCATTAGAATCTATAACTAGTGTCACAGGAATGGTTCAAAACATAGACAGTAAGAAGAGTCAGTCTACTTGTACTTAAATCGGCATTGTGCCTTTTGTATTTAATTCCGAAGCAATTTCTGTGTTTCATCGTCTATAAGAGGGTCCAAGAGATACAGCACACCTGAAGTGAAGATTCGGAATCTATAACTAGTGTCACAGGAGTGGTTCAAATCATAGACAGTGAGAAGAGTCAGTCCTCTTGTACTTTTGTCGGCATTGTGCCTTTTCTATTTAAATCCGATGCAATTTCTGTGTTTCATCGTCAATAAGAAGGTCAGAGGGATACAGTAAACCTGAAGTGAATCATCGGAATCCATAACTAGTGTCACAGGATTGGTTCAAAACATAGACAGTAGGAAGAGTCAGTCTTCTTGTACTTGAGTCGGCATTGTGCCTTTTCTATTTTATTCCGATGCAATTTCTATGTTTCATCGTCCATAAGAAGGTCAGAGGGATACAGTAAATCTGAAGTGAAGCATCGGAATCTATAACTAGTGTCACAGGAATGGTTCAAAACATAGACAGTAGGAAGATTCAGTCTTCTTGTACTTAAGTCGGCATTGTGCCTTTTGAATTTAATTCCGATGCAACTTCTGTGTTTCATCGTCAATAAGAGGGTCCAAGGGATATAGTAAACCTGAAGTGAGGCATCGGAATTTATAACTAGTGTCACAGGAATGGTTCAAATATAGACAGTAATAAGAGTCAGTTTTCTTGTACTTAAGTCGGCATTGTGCCTTTTATGTTTAATTCCGTTGCAATTTCTGTCTTTCATCGCCAATAAGAAGGTCCAAGGGATACAGTAAACCTGAAGTGTGGCATCGGAATCAATAACTACTGTTACAGGAATGGTTCAATACATAGACAGTAGGAAGAGACAGTCTTCTTGTACTTAAGTCGGCATTGTGCCTTTTGTATTTAATTCCGATGCAATTTCTGTGTCTCATCGTCAATAAGAATGTCAGAGGGATACAGTAAACCTGAAGTGAAGCATCAGAATCTATAACTAGAGTCACAGGAATGGTTCAAAAAATAGACAGTAGGAAGAGTCTGTCTTCTTGTACTTAAGTCGTCATTGTGCCTTTTGTATGTAATTCCGATGCAATTTCTGTGTTTGATCGTCAATAAGAAGGTCCAAGGGATACAGTAAACCTGAAGTGAGGCATCGGAATCTATAACTAGTGTCACAGAAATGGTTCAAAACAAAGACAGTAGGAAGAGACAGTCTTCTTGTACTTAAGTCGGCATTGTGCATTTTGTATTTAAATCCGATGCAATTTCTGTGTTTCGTCGTATAAGAAGGTCCAAGGGATACAGTAAACCTGAAGTGAAGCATCGGAATCTAAAACCGGTCTCACAGGAATGGTTCAAAACATAGAGAGTAAGAAGAGCCGTTCATCTTGTATTTGAGTCGGCATTGTGCCTTTTGTATTTAATTCCGATGCAATTTCTAAGTTTCATCGTCAAAAAGAAGGTCAGAGGGATACAGTAAACCTGAAGTGGAACATCGGCATCAATAACTAGTGTCACAGGAATGGTTAAAAACATAGACAGTACGAAGAGTCAGTCTTGTTGTACTTAAGTCAGCATTGTGCCTTTTGTATTTAATTCCGATGCATTTTCTGTCTTTCATCGTCAATACGAAGGTCCAAGGGATACAGCAAACCTAAAGTGAAGCATCGGAACCTAAAACTAGTGTCACAGGAATGGTTCAAAACATAGTCAGTAAGAAGAGTCAGTCTTCATGTACCGAAGTCGGCATTGTGCCTTTTCTATTTAATTCCGATGCAATTTCTGGGTTTCATCATCAAGAAGAAGGTCAGAGGGATACAGTAAACCTGAAGTGAAGCATCGGAATGTATAACTAGTCTCACAGGAATGGTTGAAAACATAGATAGTAGGAAGAGTCAGTCATCTTGTACTTTAGTCGGCATTGTGCATTTTGTATTTAATTCCGATGCAATTTCTGTGTTTCATTGTCAATTAGAATGTCAGAGGGATACAGTAAACCTAAAGTGAACCATCGGAATCTATAACTAGGGTCACAGGTATGGTTCAAAACATTGACAGTAGTAAGAGTCAGTCTTCTTGTACTTAAGTCGGCATTGTGCCTTTTCTATTTAATTCCGATGCAATTTCTCTGTTTCATCGTCAATAAGAACGTCAGAGGATTCAGAAAGCCTGAAGTGAAGCATCGGAATCTATAACAAGTGTCACAGGAATGGTTCAAAACAAAGTCAGTAAGAAGAGTCAGTCTTCTTGTACTTAAGTCGGCAATCTGTCTTTCTATTCAATTCCGATGCAATATCTGTGTTTCGTCGTCAATAAGAAGGTCCAAGGGATACAGTAAACCTGAAGTGATGCATCGGAATCTAAAACCGGTCTCACAGGAAACGTTCAAACATAGAGAGCAAGAAGACCCAGTCTTCTTGTACTTAAGTCAGCATTGTGCCTTTTCTATTTAATTCCGATGCAATTTCTGTGTTTCATCGTCAATAAGAAGGTTAGAGGGATACAGTAATCATGAAGTGAATCATCGGAATCTATAATTAGTGTCACAGGAATGGTTCTAAACATAGACAGTAGGAAGAGTCAGTCTTCTTGTACTTAAGACGGCATTGCGCCTTTTGTATTTAATTCCGATGCTACTTCTGTGTTTCATCGTCAATAAGAAGGTCCAAGGGATACAGTAAACCTGAAGTGAGGCATCGGAATCTATTACTACTGTCACAGGAATGTTTCAAAACATAGACAGTAAGAAGAGTCAGTCTTCTTGTACATAAGTCAGCATGTGCCTTTTCTATTAATTTCCGTTGCAATTTCAATGTTTTATCGTCAATTAGAAGGTCAGAGGGATACAGTAAACCTGAAGTGAATCATCGGAATCTATAAGTAGTGTCACAGGATTGGTTCAAAACATAGACAGTAGGAAGAGTCAGTCTTCTTGTACTTGAGTCGGCATTGTGCCTTTTCTATTTTATTCCGATGCAATTTCTATGTTTCATCGTCGATAAGAAGGTCAGAGGGATACAGTAAATCTGAAGTGAAGCATCGGAATCTGTAACTAGTGTCACAGGAATGGATCAAAACATAGACAGTAGGAAGATTCAGTCTTCTTGTACTTAAGTCGGCATTGTGCCTTTTGAATTTAATTCCGATGCAACTTCTGTGTTTCATCGTCAATAAGAAGGTCCAAGGGATATAGTAAACCTGAAGTGAGGCATCGGAATTTATAATTAGTGTCACAGGAATGGTTCAAATATAGACAGTAATAAGAGTCAGTTTTCTTGTACTTAAGTAGGCATTGTGCCTTTTCTGATTAATTCCGATGCAATTTCTGTCTTTCATCGCCAATAAGAAGGTCCAAGGGATACAGTAAACCTGAAGTGTGGCATCGGAATCAATAACTACTGTTACAGGAATGGTTCAATACATTGACAGTAGGAAGAGACAGTCTTCTTGTACTTAAGTCGGCATTGTGCCTTTTGTATTTAATTATGATGCAATTTCTGTGTCTCATCGTCAATAAGAATGTCAGAGGGATACAGTAAACCTGAAGTGAAGCATCAGAATCTATAACTAGAGTCACAGGAATGGTTCAAAACATAGACAGTAAGAAGAGCCAGTCTACTTGTACTTGCCTTTTGTATTTAATCCCGATGCAATTTCCGTGTTTCATCGTCAATAAGAAGGTCCAAGGTATACAGTACACCTGAAGTGAAGCATCGGAATCTATAACTAGTGTCACGGGAATGGTTCAAATCATAGACAGTAAGATGAGTCAGTCTTCTTGTACTTAAGTCGGCATTGTGCCCTTTCTATTTAATTCCGATGCAATTTCTGTGTTTCATCATCAAAAAGTAGGTCAGAGGGATACAGTAAACCTGAAGTGAAGCATCAGAATGTATAACTAGTGTAACAGGAATGGTTCAAAACATTGACAGTAGGAAGAGTCAGTCTTCATGTACTTGAGTCGGCATTGTGCCTTTTGTATTTAATTCCGATGCAATTTCTGTGTTTCATCGTCAATAAGAAGGTCCAAGGGATACAGTAAACCTGAAGTGAGGTATCGGAATCTATAACTAGTGTCACAGAAATGGTTCAAAACAAAGACAGTAGGAAGAGTCAGTCTTCTTGTACTTAAGTCGGCAATGTGCCTTTTGTATTTAATTCCGATGCAATTTCTGTGTTTCGTCATCAATAAGAAGGTCCAAGGGATACAGTAAACCTGAAGTGAAGCATCGGAATCTAAAACCGGTCTCACAGGAAAGCTTCAAAACATTGAGAGTAAGAAGAACCGTTCATCTTGTATTTGAGTCGACATTGTGCCTTTTGTATTTAATTCCGATGCAATTTCTTAGTTTCATCGTCAAAAAGGAGGTCAGAGGGATACAGTAAACCTGAAGTGGAACATCGGGATCTATAACTAGTGTCACAGGAATGGTTAAAAGCATAGACAGTAAGAAGAGTCAGTCTTCTTGTACTTAAGTCGGCATTGTGCCTTTTGTATTTAATTCCGATGCATTTTCTGTGTTTCATCGTCAATACGAAGGTCCAAGGGATACAGCAAACCTAAAGTGAAGCATCGGAACCTAAAACTAGTGTCACAGGAATGGTTCAAAACATAGTCAGTAAGAAGAGTCAGTCTTCTTGTACTGAAGTCGGCATTGTGCCTTTTCTATTTAATTCCGATGCTATTTCTGGGTTTCATCATCAAGAAGAAGGTCAGAGGGATACAGTAAACCTGAAGTGAAGCATCGGAATGTATAACTAGTCTCACAGGAATGGTTCAAAACATAGGTAGTAGGAAGAGTCAGTCATCTTGTACTTTGGTCGGCATTGTGCATTTTGTATTTAATTCCGATGCAATTTCTCTGCTTCATTGTCAATTAGAATGTCAGAGGGATACAGTAAACCTAAAGTGAACCATCGGAATCTATAACTAGGGTCACAGGTATGATTCAAAACATTGACAGTAGTAAGAGTCAGTCTTCTTGTACTTAAGTCGGCATTGTGCCTTTTCTATTTAATTCCGATGTAATGTCTGGGTTTCATCATCAAGAAGAAGGTCAGGGGGATACAGTAAACCTGAAGTGAAGCATCGGAACGTATAACTAGTCTCAAAGGAATGGTTCAAAGCATAGATAGTAGGAAGAGTCAGTCATCTTGTACTTTAGTCGGCATTGTGCCTTTTGTATTTAATTCCGATGCAATTTCTGTGTTTCATTGTCAATTAGAAGGTCAGAGGGATACAGTAAACCTGAAGTGAAGCATCGGAATGTATAACTAGTCTCACAGGAATGGTTCAAAACATAGATAGTAGGAAGAGTCAGTCTGCTTGTACTGAAGTCGGCATTGTGCCTTTTCTATTTAATTCCGATGCAATTTCTCTGTTTCATCGTCAATAAGAAAGTCAGAGGGATACAGAAAACCTGAAGTGAAGCATCGGGATCTATAACAAGTGTCACAGGAATGGTTCAAAACATAGTCAGTAAGAAGAGTCAGTCTTCTTGTACTTAAGGCGGCATGGTGCCTTTTGTATTTAATTCCGATGCAATTTCTGTGTTTCATTGTCAATAAGAAGGTCAGAGGGATACAGTAAACCTGAAGTGAAGCATCGGAATGTATAACTAGTCTCACAGGAATGGTTCAAAACATAAATAGTAGGAAGAGTCAGTCTTCTTGTACTGAAGTCGGCAAATTGCCTTTTCTATTTAATTCCGATGCAATATCTGTGTTTCGTCGTCAATAAGAAGGTCCAAGGGATACAGTAAACCTGAAGTGAAACATCGGAATCTAAAATCGGTCTCACAGGATAGGTTCAAAACATAGAGTGTAAGAAGAGCCAGTCTTCTTGTACTTAAGTCAGCATTGTGCCTTTTCTATTTAATTCCGATGCAATTTCTGTGTTTTATCGTCAATAAGAAGTCAGAGGGATACAGTAAACTTGAAGTGAAGCATCGGAATCCATAAATAGTGTCACAGGAATGGTTCAAAACATTGACGGTAGGAAGAGTCAGTCTTCTTGTACTGAAGTCGGCATTGTGCCTTTTGTACTTAATTCCGATGCAATTTCTAAGTTTCATCGTCAATAAGAAGGTCAGTGGGATACAGTAAACCTAAAGTGAAGAATCGGAATACAACTAGTGTCACAGGAATGGTTCAAATCATAGACAGTAAGAAGAGTCAGTCTTCTTGTACTTACGTCGGCATTGTGCTTTTCTATTTAATTCCGATGTAATTTCTGGGTTTCATAATCAGGAAGACGGTCAGAGGGATACAGTAAACCTGAAGTGAAGCATCGGAATGTATAACTAGTCTCACAGGAATGGTTCAAATCATAGATAGTAGGAAGTGTCAGTCATCTTGTACTTTAGTCGGCATTGTGCCTTTTGCATTTAATTCCGATGCAATTTCTGTGTTTCATTGTCAATTAGAAGGTCAGAGGGATACAGTAAACCTAAAGTGAACCACCGGAATCTATAACTAGGGTCACTGGTATGGTTCAAAACATCGACTGTAGGAAGAGTCAGTCTTCTTGAACTTAAGTCGGCATTGTGCCTTTTCTATTTAATTCCGATGCACTTTCTCTGTTTCATCGTCAGTAAGAAAGTCAGAGGGATACAGAAAAGCTGAAGTGAAGCATCGGAATCTATAACAAGTGTCACAGGAATGGTTCAAAACATAGATAGTAGGAAGAGTCAGTCATCTTGTACTTTACTCGGAATTGTGCCTTTTGTATTTAATTTCGATGCAATTTCTGTGTTTCATTGTCAATTAGAAGGTCAGAGGGAAACAGTAAACCTAAAGTGAACCATCGGAATCTATAACTAGTGTCACAGGAATTGTTCAAAACATAGACAGCAGGAAGAGTCAGTCTTCTTGCACTTAATTCGGCAATGTGCCTTTTCTATTTAATTCCGATGCATTTAATATGTTTCATCGTCAATAAGAAGGTCAGAAGGATAGAGTAAACCAGATGTGAAGCACCGGAATATATAACTAGTGTCACAGGAATGGTTCATAACATAGACAGTAGGAAGAGTCGGTCTCCTTGTACTTAAGTCGGCATTGTGCCTTTTGTATTTAATTCCGATGCTACTTCTGGGTTTCATCGTCAACAAGAAGGTCCAAGGGATACAGTAAACCTGAAGTGAGGCATCGGAATCGATTACTACTGTCACAGGAATGGTTCAAAACATAGACAGTAAGAAGAGTCAGTCTACTTGTACTTAAATCGGCATTGTGCCTTTTGTATTTAATTCCGATGCAATTTCTGTGTTTCATCGTCAATAAGAAGGTCCAAGGGATACAGTAAACATGAAGTGAGGCATCGGAATCTATAACGCGTGTCACAGGAATGGTTCAGAACATTGACAGTAGAAGAGTCAGTCTTCTTGTACTTAAGTCGGCATTGTGCCTTTTGTATTTAATTCCCATGCAATTTCTGTGTTTCGTCGTCAATAAGAAGGTCCAAGGGATACAGTAAACCTGAAGTGAAGCATCGGAATCTAAATACGATCTCACATGAAAGGTTCAAAACATAGAGAGTAAGAACAGCCGTTCATCTTGTATTTGAGTCGGCATTGTGCCTTTTGTATTTAATTCCGATGCAATTTCTAAGATTCATCGTCAAAAAGAAGGTCAGAGGGATACAGTAAACCTGAAGTGGAACATCGGAATCTATAACTAGTGTCACAGGAATGGTTAGAAACATAGACAGTAAGAAGAGTCAGTCTTCTTATACTTAAGTCGGCATTGTGCCTTTTGTATTTAAATCCGATGCATTTTCTGTGTTTCATCGTCAATACGAAGGTAGAAGGGATACAGCAAACCTAAAGTGAAGCATCGGAACCTAAAACTAGTGTCACAGGAATGGTTCAAAACATAGTCAGTAAGAAGAGTCAGTCTTCTTGTACTGAAGTCGGCATTGTGCCTTTTCTATTTAACTCTGATGAAATTTCTGTGTTTTATCGTCAATAGGAAGGTCAGATGGATACAGTAAACCAGAAGTGAAGCATTGGAATCTAAAACGGGTCTCACAGGAAAAGTTCAAAACAAAGAGAGTAAGAAGAGCCAGTCATCTTGTATTTGATTCCGCATAGTGAATTTTGTATTTAATTCCGATGCGATTTCTGTGTTTCATCGTCAATAAGGTGGACAGAGGGATACAGTAAACCTGAAGTGAAGCTTCGGAATCTATAACTAGTGTCACAGGAATGGTTCAAAACATAATCAGTAAGAAGAGTCAGTCTTCTTGTACTTATGTCGGCATTGTGGCTTTTGTATTTAATTCCGATGCAATTTCTGTGGTTCATCGTATAATAAGAAGGTTCAAGGGATACGGTACACCTGAAGTGAATCATCGGAATTTATAACTAGTGTCACAGGAATGGTTTAAATCATAGACAGTAAGAAGAGTCAGTCTTCTTGTACTTAAGTCGGCATTGTGCCTTTCCTATTTAATTCCGATGAAATTTCTGTGTTTCATCGTCAATAACAAGGTCAGAGTGATACAGTAAACCTGTAGAGAAGCATCGGAATCTATAACTAGTGTCACAGGAATGGTTCAAAACATAGTCAGTAGGAAAAGTCAGTCTTCTTGTACTTTAGTCGGCATTGTGCGTTTTGTATTTAATTCCGATGCAATTTCTGTTTTTCATCGTCAATAAGATGGTCAGAGGGATACAGTAAACCAGAAGTGATGCATCGGAATCTATAACTAGTGTCACAGGATGGTTCAAAACATAGACAGTAGGAAGAGTCAGTCTTCTTATACTTAAGTCGGCATTGTGCCTTTTCTATTTCACTCCGATATAATTGGTATGTTTCATCGTCAATAAGAAGGTCAGAGGGATACAGTAAACCTGATGTGAGGCATCGGAATCTATAACTAGTGTCACAGGAATGGTTCAAAACATAGTAAGTAAGAAGAGTCAGTCTTCTTGTACTTAAGTAGGCATGGTGCCTTTTGTATTTAATTCCGATGCAATATCTGTGTTTCATCTTCAATAAGAAGGTCCAACGGATACAGTAAACATGAAGTGAAGCATCGGAATCTATAACTAGTGTCACAGGAATGGTTCAACTCCTAGACAGTAAGAAGAGTCAGTCTTCTTGTACTTAAGTCGGCATTGTGCCTTTTCTATTTAATTCCGATGCAATTTCTGTCTTTCATCGTCAATAAGAAGGTCAGAGGGATACAGTAAACGTGAAGTGAAGCATCGGAATCTATAAGTGGTGTCACATTAATGGTTCAATACACAGTCAGTAAGAAGAGTCAGTCTTCTTGTACTTAAGTCGGCATTGTGCCTTTCGTATTTAATTCCGATGCAATTTCGGTGTTTCATCGTCAATAAGAATGTCCAAGGGATACAGTAAACCAGAAGTGAAGCATCGGAATCTATAACTAGTGTCACAGGTTCGGTTCAAAACGTAGACAGTAAGAAGAGTCTGTCTTCTTGTACTTAAGTCGGCTTTGTGCCTTTTCTATTTAATTCCGAAGCAATTTCTGTGTTTCATCAACAATAAGGAGGTCAGAGTGATACAGTAAACCTGAAGTGAAGCATCGGAGTCAACTACTAGTGTCACAGGAATGGTTCAAAACATAGTCAGTAAGAAGAGTCAGTCTTCTTGTACTTAAGTCGGCATTGTGCCTTTTCTATTTAATTCCGATGCAATATCTGTGTTTCATCGTCAATAAGAAGGGCAGAGGGATACTGCAAACCTGAAGTGAGGCATCGGAATCTATAACTAGTGTCACAGGAATGGTTCAAAACATTGTCAGTAAGATGAGTCAGTCTTCTTGTACTTAAGTCGGCATTGTGCCTTTTGTATTTTATTCCGATGCAATTTCTGTGTTTCATCGTCAATGAGAGGGTCAGAGGGATACATTAAACCTGAATTGAGGCATCATAATCTATAACTAGAGTCACAGGAGTGGTTCAAAACATAGACAGTAAGAAGAGTCAGTCTACTTTTACTTAAGACGGCATTGTGCCTTTTGTATTAAATTCCGATGCAATTTCTGTGTTTCATCGTCAATAAGAAGGTCGGAGGTATACAGTGCACCTGAATTGAAGCATCGGAAACTATAACTAGTGTCACAGGAATGGTTCAAATCATAGACAGGAAGAAGAGTCAGTCTTCTTGTACTTAAGTCGGCATTGTGCCATTTCTATTTAATTCCGATGCAATTTCTGTGTTTCATCGTCAATAAGAAGGTCCAAGGGATACAGTAAACATGAAGTGAGGCATCGGAATCTATAACGCGTGTCACAGGAATGGTTCAGAACATTGACAGTAGAAGAGTCAGTCTTCTTGTACTTAAGTCGGCATTGTGCCTTTTGTATTTAATTCCCATGCAATTTCTGTGTTTCGTCGTCAATAAGAAGGTCCAAGGGATACAGTAAACCTGAAGTGAAGCATCGGAATCTAAATACGATCTCACATGAAAGGTTCAAAACATAGAGAGTAAGAACAGCCGTTCATCTTGTATTTGAGTCGGCATTGTGCCTTTTGTATTTAATTCCGATGCAATTTCTAAGATTCATCGTCAAAAAGAAGGTCAGAGGGATACAGTAAACCTGAAGTGGAACATCGGAATCTATAACTAGTGTCACAGGAATGGTTAGAAACATAGACAGTAAGAAGAGTCAGTCTTCTTATACTTAAGTCGGCATTGTGCCTTTTGTATTTAAATCCGATGCATTTTCTGTGTTTCATCGTCAATACGAAGGTAGAAGGGATACAGCAAACCTAAAGTGAAGCATCGGAACCTAAAACTAGTGTCACAGGAATGGTTCAAAACATAGTCAGTAAGAAGAGTCAGTCTTCTTGTACTGAAGTCGGCATTGTGCCTTTTCTATTTAACTCTGATGAAATTTCTGTGTTTTATCGTCAATAGGAAGGTCAGATGGATACAGTAAACCAGAAGTGAAGCATTGGAATCTAAAACGGGTCTCACAGGAAAAGTTCAAAACAAAGAGAGTAAGAAGAGCCAGTCATCTTGTATTTGATTCCGCATAGTGAATTTTGTATTTAATTCCGATGCGATTTCTGTGTTTCATCGTCAATAAGGTGGACAGAGGGATACAGTAAACCTGAAGTGAAGCTTCGGAATCTATAACTAGTGTCACAGGAATGGTTCAAAACATAATCAGTAAGAAGAGTCAGTCTTCTTGTACTTATGTCGGCATTGTGGCTTTTGTATTTAATTCCGATGCAATTTCTGTGGTTCATCGTATAATAAGAAGGTTCAAGGGATACGGTACACCTGAAGTGAATCATCGGAATTTATAACTAGTGTCACAGGAATGGTTTAAATCATAGACAGTAAGAAGAGTCAGTCTTCTTGTACTTAAGTCGGCATTGTGCCTTTCCTATTTAATTCCGATGAAATTTCTGTGTTTCATCGTCAATAACAAGGTCAGAGTGATACAGTAAACCTGTAGAGAAGCATCGGAATCTATAACTAGTGTCACAGGAATGGTTCAAAACATAGTCAGTAGGAAAAGTCAGTCTTCTTGTACTTTAGTCGGCATTGTGCGTTTTGTATTTAATTCCGATGCAATTTCTGTTTTTCATCGTCAATAAGATGGTCAGAGGGATACAGTAAACCAGAAGTGATGCATCGGAATCTATAACTAGTGTCACAGGATGGTTCAAAACATAGACAGTAGGAAGAGTCAGTCTTCTTATACTTAAGTCGGCATTGTGCCTTTTCTATTTCACTCCGATATAATTGGTATGTTTCATCGTCAATAAGAAGGTCAGAGGGATACAGTAAACCTGATGTGAGGCATCGGAATCTATAACTAGTGTCACAGGAATGGTTCAAAACATAGTAAGTAAGAAGAGTCAGTCTTCTTGTACTTAAGTAGGCATGGTGCCTTTTGTATTTAATTCCGATGCAATATCTGTGTTTCATCTTCAATAAGAAGGTCCAACGGATACAGTAAACATGAAGTGAAGCATCGGAATCTATAACTAGTGTCACAGGAATGGTTCAACTCCTAGACAGTAAGAAGAGTCAGTCTTCTTGTACTTAAGTCGGCATTGTGCCTTTTCTATTTAATTCCGATGCAATTTCTGTCTTTCATCGTCAATAAGAAGGTCAGAGGGATACAGTAAACGTGAAGTGAAGCATCGGAATCTATAAGTGGTGTCACATTAATGGTTCAATACACAGTCAGTAAGAAGAGTCAGTCTTCTTGTACTTAAGTCGGCATTGTGCCTTTCGTATTTAATTCCGATGCAATTTCGGTGTTTCATCGTCAATAAGAATGTCCAAGGGATACAGTAAACCAGAAGTGAAGCATCGGAATCTATAACTAGTGTCACAGGTTCGGTTCAAAACGTAGACAGTAAGAAGAGTCTGTCTTCTTGTACTTAAGTCGGCTTTGTGCCTTTTCTATTTAATTCCGAAGCAATTTCTGTGTTTCATCAACAATAAGGAGGTCAGAGTGATACAGTAAACCTGAAGTGAAGCATCGGAGTCAACTACTAGTGTCACAGGAATGGTTCAAAACATAGTCAGTAAGAAGAGTCAGTCTTCTTGTACTTAAGTCGGCATTGTGCCTTTTCTATTTAATTCCGATGCAATATCTGTGTTTCATCGTCAATAAGAAGGGCAGAGGGATACTGCAAACCTGAAGTGAGGCATCGGAATCTATAACTAGTGTCACAGGAATGGTTCAAAACATTGTCAGTAAGATGAGTCAGTCTTCTTGTACTTAAGTCGGCATTGTGCCTTTTGTATTTTATTCCGATGCAATTTCTGTGTTTCATCGTCAATGAGAGGGTCAGAGGGATACATTAAACCTGAATTGAGGCATCATAATCTATAACTAGAGTCACAGGAGTGGTTCAAAACATAGACAGTAAGAAGAGTCAGTCTACTTTTACTTAAGACGGCATTGTGCCTTTTGTATTAAATTCCGATGCAATTTCTGTGTTTCATCGTCAATAAGAAGGTCGGAGGTATACAGTGCACCTGAATTGAAGCATCGGAAACTATAACTAGTGTCACAGGAATGGTTCAAATCATAGACAGGAAGAAGAGTCAGTCTTCTTGTACTTAAGTCGGCATTGTGCCATTTCTATTTAATTCCGATGCAATTTCTGTGTTTCATCGTCAATAAGAAGGTCCAAGGGATACAGTAAACATGAAGTGAGGCATCGGAATCTATAACGCGTGTCACAGGAATGGTTCAGAACATTGACAGTAGAAAGAGTGAGTCTTCTTGTACTTGAGCCGGCATTGTGCGTTTTGTTTTTAATGCCGATGCAATTTCTGTTTTTCATCGTCAGTAAGAAGGTCAGAGGGATACAGTAAAGCTGAAGTGAAGCATCGCAATCAATAACTAGTGTCACAGGAATGGTTCATAACATAGACAGTAGGAAGAGTCTGTCTACTTGAACTTGAGCCGGCATTGTGCCTTTTGTATTTAATTCCGATGCAATTTCTGTTTTTCATTGTCAATAAGAAGGTCAGAGGGATACAGTAAACCTAAAGTGAAGCATCGGAATCTATAACTAGTGTCACAGGAGTGGTTCAAATCATAGACAGTAAGAAGAGTCAGTCTTATTGTACTTAAGTCGGCATTGTGCCTTTTCTATTTAATTCCGATGCAATTTCTGTGTTTCATCGTCAATATGAAGGTCAGAGGGATACAGTAAACCTGAAGTGAAGCATCGGAATCTATAACTAGTGTCAGAGGAATGGTTCAGAACATAGACAGTAGAAAGAGTGAGTCCTCTTGTACTTGAGCCGGCATTGTGCGTTTTGTTTTTAATTCCGATGCAATTTCTGTTTTTCATCGTCAATAAGAAGGTCAGAGGGATACAGTAAACCTGAAGTGAAGCATCGGAATCTATAACTAGTGTCACAGGAATTGTTCAAAACATAGACAGTGGGAAGAGTCAGTCTTCTTGTACTTAAGTCGGCATTGTGCCTTTTCTATTTAATTCCGATGCAATTTCCACGTTTCATCGTCAATAAGGAGGTCAGAGGGATACAGTAAACCTGAAGTGAGGCATCGGAATCTAAAACTAGTGTCACAGGAATGGTTCAAAACATAGACAGTAAGAAGAGTCAGTTTTCTTGTACTTAAGTCGGCATTGTGCCTTTTCTGTTTAATTCCGATGCAATTTCTGTGTTTCATCGTCAATAAGAAGGTCCAAGGGATGCAGTACACCTGAAGTGAACCATCGGAATCTATAACTAGTTTTAAAGGAATGGTTCAAAGCATAGACAGTAAGAAGAGTCAGTCTTCTTGTACTTATGTCGGCATTGTGCCTCTTCTATTTATTTCCGATGCAATTTCTGTGTTTCATTGTCAATAAGAAGGTCCAAGAGATACTGTAATCATATAGTGAAGCAACGGATTCTAAACCTGGTATCACAGGAAATGTTCAAAACATAGTCAGTAAGAAGAGTCTGTCTCCTTGTACTTAAGTCGGCATTGTGAATTTTGTATTTAATGCCGATGCAATTTATGTGTTTCATCGTCAATAAGAAGGTCAGAGGGATACAGTAAGCCTGAAGTGAAGCATTGGAATCTAAAACGGGTCTCACAGGATAGGTTCAAAACAAAGAGAGTAAGAAGAGCCAGTCATCTTGTATTTGAGTCCGCATAGTGAATTTTGTATTTAATTCCGATGCGATTTCTGTGTTTCATCGTCAATAAGGTGGTCAGAGGGATACAGTAAACCTGAAGTGAAGCATCGGAATCTATAACTAGTGTCACAGGAATGGTTCAAAACATAATCAGTAAGAAAAGTCATCTTCTAGTACTTAAGTCGTCATTGTGCCTTTTGTATTAAATTCCGATGCAATTTCTGTGTTTTATCGTCAGTAAGAAGGTCAGAGGGATACAGTTATCCTGAAGTGAAACATCGGAATCTATAACTAGTGTCACAGGGATGGTTCAAAACGTAGACAGTAGGAAGAGTCAATCTTCTTGTACTTGAGCCGGCATTGTGCGTTTTGTTTTTAATTCCGATGCAATTTCTGTTTTTCATCGTCAATAAGAAGGTCAGAGGGATACAGTAAACCTGAAGTGAAGCATCGGAATCTATAACTAGTGTCACAGGAGTGGTTCAAATCATAGACAGTAAGAAGAGTCAGTCTTATTGTACTTAAGTCGGCATTGTGCCTTTTGTATTTAATTCCGATGCAATTTCTGTGTTTCATCGTCAATAAGAAGGTCCAAGAGATACAGTAAACCTGAAGTGAGGAATCGGAATCTAAAACTAGTGTCACAGGAATGGTTCAAAACATAGAAAATAAGAAGAGTCAGTTTTCTTGTACTTAAGTCGGCATTGTGCCTCTTCTGTTTAATTCCGATGCAATTTCTGTGTTTCATTGTCAATAAGAAGGTCCAAGGGATGCAGTACACCTGAAGTGAACCATCGGAATCTATAACTAGTTTTAAAGGAATGGTTCAAAACATAGACAGTAAGAAGAGACAGTCTTCTTGTACTTAAGTCGGCATTGTGCCTCTTCTATTTATTTCCGATGCAATTTCTGTGTTTCATTGTCAATAAGAAGGTCCAAGAGATACTGTAATCATATAGTGAAGCAACGGATTCTAAACCTGGTATCTCAGGAAATGTTCAAAACATAGTCAGTAAGAAGAGTCTGTCTCCTTGTACTTAAGTCGGCATTGTGAATTTTGTATTTAATGCCGATGCAAATTATGTGTTTCATCGTCAATAAGAAGGTCAGAGGGATACAGTAAGCCTGAAGTGAAGCATTGGAATCTAAAACGGGTCTCACAGGAAAGGTTCAAAACAAAGAGAGTAAGAAGAGCCAGTCATCTTGTATTTGAGTCCGCATAGTGAATTTTGTATTTAATTCCGATGCGATTTCTGAGTTTCATCGTCAATAAGATGGTCAGAGGGATACAGTAATCCTGAAGTGAAGCATCGGAAACTATAACTAGTGTCACAGGAATGGTTCAAAACATAATCAGTAAGAAGAGTCAGTCTTCTAGTACTTAAGTCGGCATTGTGCCTTTTGTATTTCATTCCGATGCAATTTCTGTGGTTCATCGTCTAATAAGAAGGTCCAAGGGATACGGTACACCTGAAGTGAAGCTTCGGAATTTATAACTAGTGTCACAGGAATGCTTTAAATCATAGACAGTAAAAGGAGTCAGTCTTCTTGTACTTAAGTCGGCATTGTGCCTTTCCTATTTAATTCCGATGAAATTTCTGTGTTTCATCGTCAATAAGAAGGTCAGAGGGATACAGTAAACCTGAAGAGAAGCATCGGAATCTATAACTAGTGTCACAGGAATGGTTCAAAACATAGTCAGTAAGAAGAGTCAGTCTTCTTGTACTTAAGTCGGCATTGTGCCTTTTCTATTTAATTCCAATGCAATATTTGTGTTTCATCGGCAATAAGAAGGGCAGAGGTAAACAGTAAACCTGAAGTGAGGAATCGGAATCTATAACTAGTGTCACAGGAATAGTTAAAAGCATTGTCAGTAAGATGAGTCAGTATTCTTGTACCTAAGTCGGCATTGTGCCCTTTGTATTTTATTCCGATGCAATTTCTGTGCTTCATCGTCAATGAGAGGGTCAGAGGGATACAGTAAACCAGAATTGAAGCATCATAATCTATAACTAGAGTCACAGGAGTGGTTCAAAACATAGACAGTAAGAAGAGTCAGTCTACTTGTACTTAAGACGGCATTGTGCCTTTTCTGTTTAATTCCGATGCAATTTCTGTGGTTCATCGTCTAATAAGAAGGTCCAAGGGATACGGTACACTTGAAGTGAAGCATCGCAATTTATAACTAGTGTCACAGGAATGGTTCAATACATAGTCAGTAAGAAGAGTCAGTTTTCTTGTACTTAAGTCGGCATTGTGCCTCTTCTATTTACTTCCGATGCAATTTCTGTGTTTCATTGGCAATAAGAAGGTCCAAGAGATACTGTAATCATATAGTGAAGCAACGGATTCTAAACCTGGTATCACAGGAAATGTTCAAAACATAGTCAGTAAGAAGAGTCTGTCTCCTTGTACTTAAGTCGGCATTGTGAATTTTGTATTTAATGCCGATGCAATTTATGTGTTTCAACGTCAATAAGAAGGTCAGAGGGATACAGTAAGCCTGAAGAGAAGCATTGGAATCTAAAACGGGTCTCACAGGAAAGGTTCAAAACAAAGAGAGTAAGAAGAGCCAGTCATCTTGTATTTGAGTCCGCATAGTGAATTTTGTATTTAAGTCCGATGCGATTTCTGTGTTTCATCGTCAATAAGGTGGTCAGAGGGATACAGTAAAGCTGAAGTGAAGCATCGGAATCTATAACTAGTGTCACAGGAATGGTTCAAAACATAATCAATAAGAAGAGTCATCTTCTAGTACTTAAGTCGGCATTGTGCCTTTTGTATTTAATTCCGATGCAATTTCTGTGTTTTATCGTCAGTAAGAAGGTGAGAGGGATACAGTTATCCTGAAGTGAAACATCGGAATCTATAACTAGTGTCACAGGGATGGTTCAAAACGTAGACAGTAGGAAGAGTCAGTCTTCTTGTACTTAAGTCGGCATTGTGCCTTTTGTATTTAATTCCGATGCAATTTCTGTGGTTCATCGTCTAATAAGAAGGTCCAAGGGATACGGTACACCTGAAGTGAAGCATCGGGATTTATAACTAGTGTCACAGGAATGGTTCATAACATAATCAGTAAGAAGAGTCAGTCTTCTTGTACTTAAGTCGGCATTGTGGGTTTTGTTTTTAATTCCGATGCAATTTCTGTTTTTCATCGTCAATAAGAAGGTCAGAGGGATACAGTAAAGCTGAAGTGAAGCATCGCAATCAATAACTAGTGTCACAGGAATGGTTCATAACATAGACAGTAGGAAGAGTCAGTCTTCTTGAACTTGAGTCGGCATTGTGGCTTTTGTATTTAATTCCGATGCAATTTCTGTTTTTCATTGTCAATAAGAAGGTCAGAGGGATACAGTAAACCTAAAGTGAAGCATCGGAATCTATAACTAATGTCACAGGAATTGTTCAAAACATAGACAGTAGGAAGAGTCAGTCTTCTTGTACTTAAGTCGGCATTGTGCCTTTTCTATTTAATTCCGATGCAATTTCTACGTTTCATCGTCAATAAGGAGGTCAGAGGGATACAGTAAATCTGAAGTGAAGCATCGGAATCAATAACTAGTGTCACAGGAATGGTTCAAAACATAGACAGTAATAAGAGTCAGTCTTCTTGTACTTAAGTCGGCATTGTGCCATTTGTATTTAATTCCGACGCAATTTCTGAGTTTCATCGTCAATAAGAAGGTCCAAGAGATACAGTAAACCTGAAGTGAGGCATCGGTATCTAAAACTAGTGTCACAGGAATGGTTCAAAACATAGAAAGTAAGAAGAGTCAGTCTTCTTGTACTTAAGTCGGCATTGTGCCTCTTCTATTTATTTCCGATGCAATTTCTGTGTTTCATTGTCAATAAGAAGGTCCAAGAGATACTGTAATCATATAGTGAAGCAACGGATTCTAAACCTGGTTTCACAGGAAATGTTCAAAACATAGTCAGTAAGAAGAGTCTGTCTCCTTGTACTTAAGTCGGCATTGTGAATTTTGTATTTAATGCCGATGCAAATTATGTGTTTCATCGTCAATAAGAAGGTCAGAGGGATACAGTAAGCCTGAAGTGAAGCATTGGAATCTAAAACGGGTCTCACAGGAAAGGTTCAAAACAAAGAGAGTAAGAAGAGCCAGTCATCTTGCATTTGAGTCCGCATAGTGAATTTTGTATTTAATTCCGATGCGATTTCTGAGTTTCATCGTCAATAAGATGGTCAGAGGGATACAGCAAACCTGAAGTGAAGCATCGGAATCTATAACTAGTGTCACAGGAATGGTTCAAAACATAATCAGTAAGAAGAGTCAGTCTTCTAGTACTTAATTCGGCATTGTGCCTTTTGTATTTAATTCCGATGCAATTTCTGTGTTTTATCGTCAGTAAGAAGGTCAGAGGGATACAGTTATCCTGAAGTGAAACATCGGAATATATAACTAGTGTCACAGGAATGGTTTAAATCATAGACAGTAAAAGGAGTCAGTCTTCTTGTACTTAAGTCGGCATTGTGCCTTTCCTATTTAATTCCGATGAAGTTTCTGTGTTTCATCGTCAATAAGAAGGTCAGAGGGATACAGTAAACCTGAAGAGAAGCATCGGAATCTATAACTAGTGTCACAGGAATGGTTCAAAACATAGTCAGTAAGAAGAGTCAGTCTTCTTGTACTTAAGTCGGCATTGTGCCTTTCCTATTTAATTCCGATGCAATATCTGTGTTTCATCGTCAATGAGAGGGTCGAAGGGATACAGTAAACCTGAATTGAAGCATCATAATCTATAACTAGAGTCACAGGAGTGGTTCAAAACATAGACAGTAAGAAGAGTCAGTCTACTTGTACTTAAGACGGCATTGTGCTTTTTGTATTAAATTCCGATGCAATTTCTGTGTTTCATCGTCAATAAGAAGGTCGGAGGTATGCAGTGCACCTGAAGTGAAGCATCGGAATCTAGAACTAGTGTCACAGGAATGGTTCAAATTATAGACAGTAAGAAGAGTCAGTCTTCTTGTACTTAAGTCGGCATTGTGCCATTTGTATTTAATTCCGATGCAATTTCTGTGTTTCGTCGTCAATAAGAAGGTCCAAGGGATACAGTAAACCTGAAGTGAGGCATCGGAATCTATAACTCGTGTCAGAGGAATGGTTCAGAACATAGACAGTAGAAAGAGTGAGTCTTCTTGTACTTGAGCCGGCATTGTGCGTTTTGTTTTTAATTCCTATGCAATTTCTGTTTTTCATCGTCAATAAGAAGGTCAGAGGGATACAGTAAACCTGAAGTGAAGCATCGGAATCTATAACTAGTGTCACAGGAGTGGTTCAAATCATAGACGGTAAGTAGAGTCAGTCTTCTTGTACTTAAGTCGGCACTGTGCCTTTTCTGTTTAATTCCGATGCAATTTCTGTGTTTCATCGTCAATAAGAAGGTCCAAGGGATGCAGTACACCTGAAGTGAACCATCGGAATCTATAACTAGTTTTAAAGGAATGGTTGAAAACATAGACAGTAAGAAGAGTCAGTCTTCTTGTACTTAAGTCGGCATTGTGCCTTTTCTATTTATTTCCGATGCAATTTCTGTGTTTCATTGTCAATAAGAAGGTCCAAGAGATACTGTAATCATATAGTGAAGCAACGGATTCTAAACCTGGTATCACAGGAAATGTTCAAACATAGTCAGTAAGAAGAGTCAGTCTCCTTGTACTTAAGTCGGCATTGTGCCTTTTGTATTTAATGCCGATGCAATTTATGTGTTTCATCGTCAATAAGAAGGTCAGAGGGATACAGTAAGCCTGAAGTGAAGCATTGGAATCTAAAACGTGTCTCACAGGAAAGGTTCAAAACAAAGAGAGTAAGAAGAGCCAGTCATCTTGTATTTGAGTCCGCATAGTGAATTTTGTATTTAATTCCGATGCGATTTCTGTGTTTCATCGTCAATAAGGTGGTCAGAGGGATACAGTAAACCTGAAGTGAAGCATCGGAATCTAAAACCCGTCTCACAGTAAAGGTTCAAATCATAGAGAGTAAGAAGAGCCAGTCAACTTGTATTTGAGTCGGCATTGTGCCTTTTGTATTTAATTCCGATGCAATTTCTTTGTTTCATCGTCAATAAGGAGTTTCAAGGGATACAGTAAACCTAAAGTGAAGCATCGTAATCTATAACTAGTGTCACAGGGATGGTTCAAAACGTATACAGTAGGAAGAGTCAATCTTCTTGTACTTAAGTCGGCATTGTGCCGTTTGTATTTCATTTCGATGTAATATCTGTGTGTCATCGTCTATAAGAGGGTCAGAGGAATGCAGTAAACCTGAAGTGAAGCATCAGAATCTATAGCTAGTGTCACAGGAATGGTTCAAAAAATAGACCGTAAGAAGAGTTAGTCTACTTGTACTTAAGTCGGCATTGTGCCTTTTGTATTTAATTCCGATGCAATGTCTGTGTTTTATCGTCAGTAAGAAGGTCAGAGGGATACAGTTATCCTGAAGTAAAACATCGGAATCTATAACTAGTGTCACAGGGATGGTTCAAAACGTAGACAGTAGGAAGAGTCAGTCTTCTTGTACTTAAGTCGGCATTGTGCCTTTTGTATTTAATTCCGATGCAATTTCTGTGGTTCATCGTCTAATAAGAAGGTCCAAGGGATACGGTACACCTGAAGTGAAGCATCGGAATTTATAACTAGTGTCACAGGAATGGTTTAAATCATAGACAGTAAGAAGAGTCAGTCTTCTTGTACTTAAGTCGGCATTGTGCCTTTCCTATTTAATTCCGATGAAATTTATGTGTTTCATCGTCAATAAGAAGGTCAGAGGGATACAGTAAACCTGAAGAGAAGCATCGGAATCTATAACTAGTGTCACAGGAATGGTTCAAAACATAGACAGTAGGAAGAGTCAGTCTTCTTGTACTTTAGTCGGCATTGTGCGTTTTGTATTTAATTCCGAGGCAATTTCTGTTTTTCATCGTCAATAAGATGGTGAGAGGGATACAGTAAACCAGAAGTGATGCATCGGAATCTATAACTAGCGTCACAGGACGTTTCAAAACATAGACAGTAGGAAGAGTCAGTCTTCTTATACTTAAGTCGGCATTGTGTCTTTTCTATTTTACCCCCATATAATTTTTGTATGCTTCATCGTCAATAAGAAGGTCAGAGGGATACAGTAAACCTGATGTGAGGCATCGGAATCCATAACTAGTGTCACAGGAATGGCTCAAAACATAGTCAGTAAGAAGAGTCAGTCATCTTGTACTTAAGTCGGCTTGGTGCCTTTTGTATTTAATTCCGATGCAATATCTGTGTTTCAACTTCAATAAGAAGGTCCAAGGGATACAGTAAACATATAGTGAAGCATCGGAATCTGAAACTGGTCTCACAGGAAATGGTCAAAACATGGTCAGTAAGAATAGTCAGTCTTCTTGTACTTAAGTCGGCATTGTTCCTTTTCTATTTAATTCCGATGCAATTTCTGTGTTTCGTCATCAATAAGAAGGTCCAAGGGATACAGTAAACCTGAAGTGAAGCATCGGAATCTAAAACCCGTCTCACAGGAAAGGTTCAAATCATAGAGAGTAAGAAGAGCCAGTCATCTGGTATTTGAGTCGGCATTGTGCATTTTGTATTTAATTCCGATGCAATTTCTTTGTTTCATCGTCAATAAGGAGTTCCAAGGGATACACTAAACCTAAAGTGAAGCATCGTAATCTATAACTAGTGTCACAGGGATGGTTCAAAACGTATACAGTAGGAAGAGTCAATCTTCTTGTACTTAATTCGGCATTGTGCCTTTTGTATTTCATTTCGATGCAATATCTGTGTTTCATCGTCTATAAGAGGGTCAGAGGAATGCAGTAAACCTGAAGTGAAGCATCGGAATCTATAACTAGTGTCACAGGAATGGTTCAAATCATTGTCAGTAAGATGAGTCAGTCTTCTTGTACTTAAGTCGGCATTGTGCCTTTTGTATTTTATTCCGATGCAATTTCTGTGTTTCATCGTCAATAAGAGGGTCAGAGGGTTACAGTAAACCTGAATTGAAGCATCATAAACTATAACTAGAGTCACACGAGTGGTTCAAAACATAGACAGTAAGAAGAGTCAGTCTACTTGTACTTAAGTCGGCATTGTGCCTTTTGTATTTAATTCCTAGGCAATTTCTGTGTTTCATCGTCAATAAGAAGGTCGGAGATATACAGTGCACCTGAGGTGAAGCATCGTAATCTATAACTAGTGTCACAGGAATGGTTCAAATCATAGACAGTAAGAAGAGTCAGTCTTCTTGTACTTAAGTCGGCATTGTGCTATTTCTATTTAATTCCGATGCAATTTCTGTGTTTCATCGTCAATAAGAAGGTCCAAGGGATACAGTATACCTGAAGTGAGGCATCGGAATCTATAACTCGTGTCAGACGAATGGTTCCGAACATAGACAGTAGAAAGAGTGAGTCTTCTTGTACTTGAGCCGGCATTGTGCGTTTTGTTTTTAATTCCGATGCAATTTCTGTTTTTCATCGTCAATAAGAAGGTCATAGGGATACAGTAAACCTGAAGTGAAGCATCGGAACCTATAACTAGTGTCACAGGAATGGTTCAAAACATAGACAGTAGGCAGAGTCAGTCTTCTTGTTCTTAAGTCGGCATTGTGCCTTTTCTATTTAATTCCGATACAATTTCTGTGTTTCATCGTCAATAAGAAGGACAGAGGGATACAGTAAACCTGAAGTGAAGCATCGGAATCTATAACTAGTGTCACAGGGACGGTTCAAAACATAGACAGTAAGATGAGTCAGTATTCTTGTACTTAAGTCGGCATCGTGCCTTTTCTATTTAATTCCGATGCAATTTCTGTGCTTCATCGTCAATAAGAAGGTCCAAGGTATACAGTAAACCTGAAGTGAAGCATCGGAATCTATAACTAGTGTCACAGGAATCATAGTCAGTAAGAGGAGTCAGTCTTCTTGTACTTAAGTCGGCATTGTGCCTTTTGTATTAAATTCCGATGCAATTACTGTGTTTCAGCGTCAATAAGAAGGTCAGAGGTATACAGTAAACCTGATGTTAAGCATCGGAATCTATGACTAGTGTCACAGGAACGGTTTGAAACATAGTCAGTAAGAATAATCAGTCTTCTTGTACTTATGTCGGAATTGTGCCTTTTGTATTTAATTCCGATGCAATTTCTGTGTTTTATCGTCAATAAGAAGGTCCAAGGGATACAGTAAACCTGAAGTGAAGCATCGGAATCTATAAGTAGTGTCACAGGAATGGTTCAAAACATAGACAGTAAGATGAGTCAGTATTCTTGTACATAAGTCGGCATTGTGCCTTTTGTATTTATTTCCGATGCAATTTCTGTGTTTCATCGTCAATAAGAAGGTCGAAGGGATACAGTAAACCTGAAGTGAAGCATCGGAATCCATAACTAGTGTCACAGGAATGGTTCAAAACATAGACAGTAGAAATTGTCACTCTTCTTGTACTTAAGTCGGCATTGTGCCTATTGTATTTAATTCCGCTGCAATTTCTGTGATTCATCGTCAATAAGAAGGTCCAAGGGACACAGTAAACCTGGAGTGAAGCATCGGAATCTATAAATAGTGTCACAGGAATGGTTCAAAACATAGACAGTAGAAATTGTCACTCTTCTTGTACTTAAGTCGGCATTGTGCCTATTGTATTTAATTCCGCTGCAATTTCTGTGTTTCATCGTCAATAAGAAGGTCAGAGGGATACAGTAAGCCTGAAGTGAAGCATTGGAATCTAAAACGGGTCTCACAGGAAAGGTTCAAAACAAAGAGAGTAGGAAGAGCCAGTCATCTTGTATTTGAGTCCGCATAGTGAATTTTGTATTTAATTCCGATGCGATTTCTGAGTTTCATCGTCAATAAGATGGTCAGAGGGATACAGTAAACCTGAAGTGAAGCATCGGAATCTATAACTAGTGTCACAGGAATGGTTCAAAACATAATCAGTAAGAAGAGTCAGTCTTCTAGTACTTAAGTCGGCATTGTGCCTTTGTATTTAATTCCGATGCAATTTCTGTGTTTTATCGTGAGTAAGAAGGTCAGAGGGATACAGTTATCCTGAAGTGAAACATCGGAATATATAACTAGTGTCACAGGAATGGTTTAAATCATAGACAGTAAAAGGAGTCAGTCTTCTTGTACTTAAGTCGGCATTGTGCCTTTCCTATTTAATTCCGATGAAGTTTCTGTGTTTCATCGTCAATAAGAAGGTCAGAGGGATACAGTAAACCTGAAGAGAAGCATCGGAATCTATAACTAGTGTCACAGGAATGGTTCAAAACATAGTCAGTAAGAAGAGTCAGTCTTCTTGTACTTAAGTCGGCATTGTGCCTTTCCTATTTAATTCCGATGCAATATCTGTGTTTCATCGTCAATGAGAGGGTCGAAGGGATACAGTAAACCTGAATTGAAGCATCATAATCTATAACTAGAGTCACAGGAGTGGTTCAAAACATAGACAGTAAGAAGAGTCAGTCTACTTGTACTTAAGACGGCATTGTGCTTTTTGTATTAAATTCCGATGCAATTTCTGTGTTTCATCGTCAATAAGAAGGTCGGAGGTATGCAGTGCACCTGAAGTGAAGCATCGGAATCTAGAACTAGTGTCACAGGAATGGTTCAAATTATAGACAGTAAGAAGAGTCAGTCTACTTGTACTTAAGTCGGCATTGTGCCATTTGTATTTACTTCCGATGCAATTTCTGTGTTTCGTCGTCAATAAGAAGGTCCAAGGGATACAGTAAACCTGAAGTGAGGCATCGGAATCTATAACTTGTGTCAGAGGAATGGTTCAGAACATAGACAGTAGAAAGAGTGAGTCTTCTTGTACTTGAGCCGGCATTGTGCGTTTTGTTTTTAATTCCTATGCAATTTCTGTTTTTCATCGTCAATAAGAAGGTCAGAGGGATACAGTAAACCTGAAGTGAAGCATCGGAATCTATAACTAGTGTCACAGGAGTGGTTCAAATCATAGACGGTAAGTAGAGTCAGTCTTCTTGTACTTAAGTCGGCACTGTGCCTTTTCTGTTTAATTCCGATGCAATTTCTGTGTTTCATCGTCAATAAGAAGGTCCAAGGGATGCAGTACACCTGAAGTGAACCATCGGAATCTATAACTAGTTTTAAAGGAATGGTTGAAAACATAGACAGTAAGAAGAGTCAGTCTTCTTGTACTTAAGTCGGCATTGTGCCTTTTCTATTTATTTCCGATGCAATGTCTGTGTTTCATTGTCAATAAGAAGGTCCAAGAGATACTGTAATCATATAGTGAAGCAACGGATTCTAAACCTGGTATCACAGGAAATGTTCAAAACATAGTCAGTAAGAAGAGTCAGTCTCCTTGTGCTTAAGTCGGCATTGTGCCTTTTGTATTTAATGCCGATGCAATTTATGTGTTTCATCGTCAATAAGAAGGTCAGAGGGATACAGTAAGCCTGAAGTGAAGCATTGGAATCTAAAACGTGTCTCACAGGAAAGGTTCAAATCAAAGAGAGTAAGAAGAGCCAGTCATCTTGTATTTGAGTCCGCATAGTGAATTTTGTATTTAATTCCGATGCGATTTCTGTGTTTCATCGTCAATAAGGTGGTCAGAGGGATACAGTAAACCTGAAGTGAAGCATCGGAATCTAAAACCCGTCTCACAGGAAAGGTTCAAATCATAGAGAGTAAGAAGAGCCAGTCAACTTGTATTTGAGTCGGCATTGTGCCTTTTGTATTTAATTCCGATGCAATTTCTTTGTTTCATCGTCAATAAGGAGTTTCAAGGGATACAGTAAACCTAAAGTGAAGCATCGTAATCTATAACTAGTGTCACAGGGATGGTTCAAAACGTATACAGTAGGTAGAGTCAATCTTCTTGTACTTAAGTCGGCATTGTGCCGTTTGTATTTCATTTCGATGTAATATCTGTGTATCATCGTCTATAAGAGGGTCAGAGGAATGCAGTAAACCTGAAGTGAAGCATCAGAATCTATAGCTAGTGTCACAGGAATGGTTCAAAAAACAGACCGTAAGAAGAGTTAGTCTACTTGTACTTAAGTCGGCATTGTGCCTTTTGTATTTAATTCCGATGCAATGTCTGTGTTTTATCGTCAGTAAGAAGGTCAGAGGGATACAGTTATCCTGAAGTAAAACATCGGAATCTATAACTAGTGTCACAGGGATGGTTCAAAACGTAGACAGTAGGAAGAGTCAGTCTTCTTGTACTTAAGTCGGCATTGTGCCTTTTGTATTTAATTCCGATGCAATTTCTGTGGTTCATCGTCTAATAAGAAGGTCCAAGGGATACGGTACACCAGAAGTGAAGCATCGGAATTTATAACTAGTGTCACAGGAATGGTTTAAATCATAGACAGTAAGAAGAGTCAGTCTTCATGTACTTAAGTCGGCATTGTGCCTTTCCTATTTAATTCCGATGAAATTTCTGTGTTTCATCGTCAATAAGAAGGTCAGAGGGATACAGTAAACCTGAAGAGAAGCATCGGAATCTATAACTAGTGTCACAGGAATGGTTCAAAACATAGACAGTAGGAAGAGTCAGTCTTCTTGTACTTTAGTCGGCATTGTGCGTTTTGTATTTAATTCCGATGCAATTTCTGTTTTTCATCGTCAATAAGATGGTCAGAGGGATACAGTAAACCAGAAGTGATGCATCGGAATCTATAACTAGCGTCACAGGACGGTTCAAAACATAATCAGTAAGAAGAGTCAGTCTTCTAGTACTTAAGTCGGCATTGTGCCTTTGTATTTAATTCCGATGCAATTTCTGTGTTTTATCGTGAGTAAGAAGGTCAGAGGGATACAGTTATCCTGAAGTGAAACATCGGAATATATAACTAGTGTCACAGGAATGGTTTAAATCATAGACAGTAAAAGGAGTCAGTCTTCTTGTACTTAAGTCGGCATTGTGCCTTTCCTATTTAATTCCGATGAAGTTTCTGTGTTTCATCGTCAATAAGAAGGTCAGAGGGATACAGTAAACCTGAAGAGAAGCATCGGAATCTATAACTAGTGTCACAGGAATGGTTCAAAACATAGTCAGTAAGAAGAGTCAGTCTTCTTGTACTTAAGTCGGCATTGTGCCTTTCCTATTTAATTCCGATGCAATATCTGTGTTACATCGTCAATGAGAGGGTCGAAGGGATACAGTAAACCTGAATTGAAGCATCATAATCTATAACTAGAGTCACAGGAGTGGTTCAAAACATAGACAGTAAGAAGAGTCAGTCTACTTGTACTTAAGACGGCATTGTGCTTTTTGTATTAAATTCCGATGCAATTTCTGTGTTTCATCGTCAATAAGAAGGTCGGAGGTATGCAGTGCACCTGAAGTGAAGCATCGGAATCTAGAACTAGTGTCACAGGAATGGTTCAAATTATAGACAGTAAGAAGAGTCAGTCTACTTGTACTTAAGTCGGCATTGTGCCATTTGTATTTACTTCTGATGCAATTTCTGTGTTTCGTCGTCAATAAGAAGGTCCAAGGGATACAGTAAACCTGAAGTGAGGCATCGGAATCTATAACTTGTGTCAGAGGAATGGTTCAGAACTTAGACAGTAGAAAGAGTGAGTCTTCTTGTACTTGAGCCGGCATTGTGCGTTTTGTTTTTAATTCCTATGCAATTTCTGTTTTTCATCGTCAATAAGAAGGTCAGAGGGATACAGTAAACCTGAAGTGAAGCATCGGAATCTATAACTAGTGTCACAGGAGTGGTTCAAATCATAGACGGTAAGTAGAGTCAGTCTTCTTGTACTTAAGTCGGCACTGTGCCTTTTCTGTTTAATTCCGATGCAATTTCTGTGTTTCATCGTCAATAAGAAGGTCCAAGGGATGCAGTACACCTGAAGTGAACCATCGGAATCTATAACTAGTTTTAAAGGAATGGTTGAAAACATAGACAGTAAGAAGAGTCAGTCTTCTTGTACTTAAGTCGGCATTGTGCCTTTTCTATTTATTTCCGATGCAATGTCTGTGTTTCATTGTCAATAAGAAGGTCCAAGAGATACTGTAATCATATAGTGAAGCAACGGATTCTAAACCTGGTATCACAGGAAATGTTCAAAACATAGTCAGTAAGAAGAGTCAGTCTCCTTGTGCTTAAGTCGGCATTGTGCCTTTTGTATTTAATGCCGATGCAATTTATGTGTTTCATCGTCAATAAGAAGGTCAGAGGGATACAGTAAGCCTGAAGTGAAGCATTGGAATCTAAAACGTGTCTCACAGGAAAGGTTCAAATCAAAGAGAGTAAGAAGAGCCAGTCATCTTGTATTTGAGTCCGCATAGTGAATTTTGTATTTAATTCCGATGCGATTTCTGTGTTTCATCGTCAATAAGGTGGTCAGAGGGATACAGTAAACCTGAAGTGAAGCATCGGAATCTAAAACCCGTCTCACAGGAAAGGTTCAAATCATAGAGAGTAAGAAGAGCCAGTCAACTTGTATTTGAGTCGGCATTGTGCCTTTTGTATTTAATTCCGATGCAATTTCTTTGTTTCATCGTCAATAAGGAGTTTCAAGGGATACAGTAAACCTAAAGTGAAGCATCGTAATCTATAACTAGTGTCACAGGGATGGTTCAAAACGTATACAGTAGGTAGAGTCAATCTTCTTGTACTTAAGTCGGCATTGTGCCGTTTGTATTTCATTTCGATGTAATATCTGTGTATCATCGTCTATAAGAGGGTCAGAGGAATGCAGTAAACCTGAAGTGAAGCATCAAAATCTATAGCTAGTGTCACAGGAATGGTTCAAAAAACAGACCGTAAGAAGAGTTAGTCTACTTGTACTTAAGTCGGCATTGTGCCTTTTGTATTTAATTCCGATGCAATGTCTGTGTTTTATCGTCAGTAAGAAGGTCAGAGGGATACAGTTATCCTGAAGTAAAACATCGGAATCTATAACTAGTGTCACAGGGATGGTTCAAAACGTAGACAGTAGGAAGAGTCAGTCTTCTTGTACTTAAGTCGGCATTGTGCCTTTTGTATTTAATTCCGATGCAATTTCTGTGGTTCATCGTCTAATAAGAAGGTCCAAGGGATACGGTACACCAGAAGTGAAGCATCGGAATTTATAACTAGTGTCACAGGAATGGTTTAAATCATAGACAGTAAGTAGAGTCAGTCTTCATGTACTTAAGTCGGCATTGTGCCTTTCCTATTTAATTCCGATGAAATTTCTGTGTTTCATCGTCAATAAGAAGGTCAGAGGGATACAGTAAACCTGAAGAGAAGCATCGGAATCTATAACTAGTGTCACAGGAATGGTTCAAAACATAGACAGTAGGAAGAGTCAGTCTTCTTGTACTTTAGTCGGCATTGTGCGTTTTGTATTTAATTCCGATGCAATTTCTGTTTTTCATCGTCAATAAGATGGTCAGAGGGATACAGTAAACCAGAAGTGATGCATCGGAATCTATAACTAGCGTCACAGGACGGTTCAAAACATAGACAGTAGGAAGAGTCAGTCTTCTTATACTTATGTCGGCATTGTGTCTTTTCTATTTTACTCCCATATAATTTTTGTATGCTTCATCGTCAATAAGAAGGTCAGAGGGATACAGTAAACCTGATGTGAGGCATCGGAATCTATAACTAGTGTCACAGGAATGGTTCAAAACATAGTCAGTAAGAAGAGTCAGTCTTCTTGTACTTAAGTCGGCTTGGTGCCTTTTGTATTTAATTCCGATGCAATATCTGTGTTTCAACTTCAATAAGAAGGTCCAAGGGATACAGTAAACATATAGTGAAGCATCGGAATCTGAAACTGGTCTCACAGGAAATGGTCAAAACATGGTCAGTAAGAATAGTCAGTCTTCTTGTACTTAAGTCGGCATTGTGCCTTTTCTATTTAATTCCGATGCAATTTCTGTGTTTCGTCATCAATAAGAAGGTCCAAGGGATACAGTAAACCTGAAGTGAAGCATCGGAATCTAAAACCCGTCTCACAGGAAAGGTTCAAATCATAGAGAGTAAGAAGAGCCAGTCATCTGGTATTTGAGTCGGCATTGCGCATTTTGTATTTAATTCCGATGCAATTTCTTTGTTTCATCGTCAATAAGGAGTTCCAAGGGATACACTAAACCTAAAGTGAAGCATCGTAATCTATAACTAGTGTCACAGGGATGGTTCAAAACGTATACAGTAGGAAGAGTCAATCTTCTTGTACTTAATTCGGCATTGTGCCTTTTGTATTTCATTTCGATGCAATATCTGTGATTCATCGTCTATAAGAGGGTCAGAGGAATGCAGTAAACCTGAAGTGAAGCATCGGAATCTATAACTAGTGTCGCAGGATTGGTTCAAATCATTGTCAGTAAGATGAGTCAGTCTTCTTGTACTTAAGTCGGCATTGTGCCTTTTGTATTTTATTCTGATGCAATTTCTGTGTTTCATCGTCAATAAGAGGGTCAGAGGGTTACAGTAAACCTGAATTGAAGCATCATAAACTATAACTAGAGTCACACGAGTGGTTCAAAACATAGACAGTAAGAAGAGTCAGTCTACTTGTACTTAAGTCGGCA
This sequence comes from Schistocerca piceifrons, assembly GCF_021461385.2. NCBI lineage: Eukaryota > Metazoa > Arthropoda > Insecta > Orthoptera > Acrididae > Schistocerca > Schistocerca piceifrons. The sequence goes on from NW_025728058.1 coordinate 681,871, forward strand.
TTGTGCCTTTTGTATTTTATTCCGAGGCAATTTCTGTGTTTCATCGTCAATAAGAAGGTCGGAGATATACAGCGCACCTGAGGTGAAGCATCGTAATCTATAACTAGTGTCACAGGAATGGTTCAAATCATAGACAGTAAGAAGAGTCAGTCTTCTTGTACTTAAGTCGGCATTGTGCCATTTCTATTTAATTCCGATGCAATTTCTGTGTTTCATCGTCAATAAGAACGTCCAAGGGATACAGTATACCTGAAGTGAGGCATCGGAATCTATAACTCGTGTCAGAGGAATGGTTCCGAACACAGACAGTAGAAAGAGTGAGTCTTCTTGTACTTGAGCCGGCATTGTGCGTTTTGTTTTTAATTCCGATGCAATTTCTGTTTTTCATCGTCAATAAGAAGGTCATAGGGATACAGTAAACCTGAAGTGAAGCATCGGAATCTATAACTAGTGTCACAGGAATGGTTCAAAACATAGACAGTAGGCAGAGTCAGTCTTCTTGTTCTTAAGTCGGCATTGTGCCTTTTCTATTTAATTCCGATACAATTTCTGTGTTTCATCGTCAATACGAAGGACGGAGGGATACAGTAAACCTGAAGTGAAGCATCAGAATCTATAACTAGTGTCACAGGGACGGATCAAAACATAGGCAGTAAGATGAGTCAGTATACTTGTACTTAAGTCGGCATCGTGCCTTTTCTATTTAATTCCGATGCAATTTCTGTGCTTCATCGTCAATAAGAAGGTCCAAGGTATACAGTAAACCTGAAGTGAAGCATCGGAATCTATAACTAGTGTCACAGGAATCATAGTCAGTAAGAAGAGTCAGTCTTCTTGTACTTAAGTCGGCATTGTGCCTTTTGTATTAAATTCCGATGCAATTACTGTGTTTCAGCGTCAATAAGAAGGTCAGAGGTATACAGTAAACCTGATGTTAAGCATCGGAATCTATGACTAGTGTCACAGGAACGGTTTAAAACATAGTCAGTAAGAATAATCAGTCTTCTTGTACTTATGTCGGAATTGTGCCTTTTGTATTTAAGTTCGATGCAATTTCTGTGTTTTATCGTCAATAAGAAGGTCCAAGGGATACAGTAAACCGAAGTGAAGCATCGGAATCTATAAGTAGTGTCACAGGAATGGTTCAAAACATAGACAGTAAGATGAGTCAGTAATCTTGTACATAAGTCGGCATTGTGCCTTTTGTATTTATTTCC